>NC_082398.1:8449509-8622959 GCF_031168955.1 Gadus macrocephalus | reverse complement strand
TAAGCGGAGGTCCGCCTCCACCTCGGGGTCGGAGGAGGGGAGGGGGGGCGAGCGCCAGGCTCAGAGGCTGGCCGGTATCTATGGCAACCGCTCCCGGCGACGCCCCAACCCTCTCCCCCATGCCGACGGGCCCCAGCAGCTCGTCCTCCTCTACCCCAACAGCCCCGCCCTCCAGTACCACCCGGTGCTCCCCTCCTTCCCGTATCTCTCTAGCCACGCCCCCTACATGTCCGGACACGCCCGCTACCTGTCGGACCAGGACGCCGTCTCCTCGTTGGAGCGCTTCTCCCAGCCGCGCATGAGGGGGCGGGACTACAAGGCAATGCCCCGCCCTTCCTTCTATCCTCTGGGCCATGACTCCGGATCCCTCTCGCCCGCCCGCCGCTGCCAACGGCCCCCGGGAGGCTCCGGAGGCCTCGGAGGCTTCGGATTGGCCAGGATGTACCCGCCGTCAGGTAGCGGGGGCAGGCTATTGGACATTGGCCGCACAGAGGCGGGACATTACAGCGACGACTGCAACTTCCTGCCCGGGTTGCCGCGGCGAGTGGCCAGCCAGCCCGACGTCAAGTTCCATATGTCACGCAGCACAAACCCCGCCTTCGACCCCGCCTCCGAGTTCCGCCCACTGGGGTACTACCCTCACCTGACACGCCCCTCCAGACCCACCTACCTGCCGCTAAGCTCCTCCCCCTTGCCCCAACGCCCCGCCTCCCTCTGCATGGTGGGGGGCGTCGCCGCGGGCTACAGCGACTCAGACCCGGAGGTGTTCTACCCCTACTACTGCCCACCCCCCCTACCAGGGACGGGGGCCCCGCCCAGGGGGGTCGCCCGCATGAGGTTCTCCTCTGGGAGCCTCCAGCTGGACGAGGAGGAGGAGGAGGGGGAGGGGGAGGAGGAAGAGGAAGCAAGGGAGAAGAGGAGAGGAGGTGGGAGGAAAGGAAGGAGTGGAGAAGTTGAGAAGGAGGAGAGAAAGAGTGTGAAAGTGGGGGGAGTGACTGAGGTGACTCTCTAGTGTGGAGGAGGGTGGATCTTATGGGCGCTTGTGAGCCTATCAGGAACAAGAGACTCGACCCCAGAGACTCGGTTAAAAACACTCATTTGTATTATTTTTTACTGTTGTTTAGCTGTCGATGGGGCACGAATGTGCAATTAGAACTTAGAAAAGCGGCATCATGTGATGGCCACAAGGGGACGGTAGAGGTACATACAAATACTACGTCCACAAATAAAATCGGTAATCGCAGTGCAAAGATTGGCATGATTGGATTAAGGATGTCCTTTGTTTTGAGTGTGATGATATGAATTACTATTTCATGTGTATAAATAATACAAATCTAAAAATAAAAAGAATGTAAATTGTGTTGATTTGACTTCGTTTTTCACTGTTTCCTCATCATAGTAATTGCTTATATGTTTGATGTAATTTCCTTAGGTTAGATTTTTGTGTTTGACATCGTACACACTTCAATTAATTAATGATGGTTAAATTAAATCAAGTACAATTACATAAAGCTAGGATTTCATTGAGACTTACTGGTTTTATATTAATTTCGACATCGTAAATTATCCAATTTGTATTACCTTGTTTTGAGTCCGTTGTCCCCGTCCCATTTGTGTGTATAATGTGTATTTATATTAGTAGACTGAAAATATTAAATAGAATTCGTATAGACGCACGGTGTCGCACGGTGGCGCCCTATCCAAAACTGGTGCTCGAAGAGTTGCTGGTTGCGTTTCCTCTCAAACGCTCTCTACCTCCCGACTTGCTCTCGCTCCTCCCTGAAGTGGGCAGCGACCTCCTCGTCACTAGTCTTTCCCAAGCAGCAACACTTTTTTCTCTGCAGCGGACTGGTAGACGTGTGCGTACTTCTAGTTTTTCCATTGTTAAAGAGCGGGTTCTTCTCTTTCACTCCGTTCTACCGAAGCTTATTGTCGGTGTGGAGCCGGGAGGACCGAGGAGAGGACAGGACGGGGGTAAACCGGCTGACCGCAGCGGGTTTTCTGACGCGAGTGTAGGAGCTAACATCGAAGTAACAATGATGGAAGTTCCTGGTATACAGGTAAGTTAAAGGTGGAACGACAGCGACTCTGACGCCAGTCTACCACCTTACGAAGCACCACAAACTAACCCTCGATGTGTACAAATACTCATACTAATGCGGACGTGTAGAGGACTCGGTGCTAATGAAACATTTTTGGGGGGTTTTATAGTTACTCGTTTACCTCACACAGAGCTAGCATTGTAAGAGTTGGATCGCGGTTTAGTTGGATAGCGAGTCGGGAACACACCTAGCTGTGAACAGCAACAGGCCTACAGGTGTGTCTCCCAACAAGCGCGCGCACGCACGCACACACATACAGGGCTGCTGACGGGAGCGCCCGCTGTGCTGCTTTGTTTCTCCCCGGTGGGCGGGGCGGAAGTCGTTGTTGTGACGTCACACAAGAGCACCTTACAAAACAGAGGCTCTCTGTGGTCGCCTTGAAGCTAAACTGGTATGGGGTGAATGATACCATCTATAAAATGTGTTTCTTTATCGTTTGTTGTGAGTTTCTATATTTTAAACTGATATTCATTTAAATATTAACATCGCTCCATTTTGTCAACTTCAAATGTACCTTATTACAAAGTAGGAGTTAGCCGTGAAATTAATTTAAATTGAATGCATTGCTTTACTTTTTATCCTTCACCACAAAACCTTGCTTCAATCATCTCCTCCCTAACACCTAAACTTACCATCTCTAATCTAATACCTAGTTAGTTTGAAATTAACCACTATGTATACCGCATACCTAAACTGGCCACCTGATGATGTCATTTGTTCTGACTGCATCACAGGAGTCTGAGCTGGTATCTCACCTGCCGTCTGACAGATGTCAACAGGGAGTACCTTTATGCTATACCTCTATAGGTGTGGTCACACAGTCTCCCTCGCCCTTTTGCTCACTCACACTCCCCTCTTATCCATTACTTTTAAATGATAAACTTTGAATCAAGAAATCCGTAGATTTTGATGGACAGGTTTTATTTGTATTAAATATACAATGGCCTGAAGACAACTCGGAGACCTGTGACACCGGAGCAAAGTTCCTTTCACCTCCGATGTCACAACAGAGCAGTCCTTTGACTTTTGATGTCATGACAGGGCAGTCCTCTCACGTGTGACGTCATACAAGAAAAATCACAGAGAAGTAGTCAACCTACTTGACTGATGTGATGTGTCTGGGCCCATCATGAGCTGGTTTTCAGGGCAGAGGGGTGGCAACATTGTCCAGTCATTGGCTAGCAGACAGTTCTGGTATAACTTGGTGGGCTAATGGGCTTAGCTGGTTTTATGCCGTGTGTGTGTGTGTGTGTGTGTGTGTGTGTGTGTGTGTGTGTGTGTGTGTGTGTGTGTGTGTGTGTGTGTGTGTGTGTGTGTGTGTGTGTGTGTGTGTGTGTGTGTGTGTGTGTGTGTGTGTGTCTGACGGCTGGGTGGGGTATCACTTATATGTGGTGAGTGGTTTGTGTGGTGACTTTGTAATCGTGCCCGCGTGCTTGCATAATGTGTGTACTCTCGGGGTGTAGTTGGACTCGAGCATAGCATGGAACTAGGTAGCCTGATAGCTTTATGCAGTGGTTTCCCACTGGAATTGTGGGAGATGAGATACTATAGCACTTGCTAGCCTGCTAGTTTAAATATGTGTTGCTATTCTATTGGGATAGCTTGCATGCTAGTTTATTTATATGCTATATTAATATGCTATTGGGCTAGCTAGTCTGCTAATTTTGTACTCTGCTGTGTTGATATGCTATTGGGCTAGCTAGCCTGCTAGTTCAATACTCTTCTGTAGTGATCTTCTATTGGGCTAGCTAGCATGCTAGTTTAGGACTCTGCTGTGTTGATATGCTATTGGGCTAGCTAGCCTGCTAGTTCAATACTCTCCTGTATGGATATGCTATTGGGCTAGCTAGCATGCTAGTTTAGCTCTGTCCTGTATTAAGATGCCATAGCTAAACCATTGGTTTTTAAACTTTGTACGTAGAAGGCTCACCCGTCCGACCAATATCTCACTCCCTAATAGATTCTATAGTCAAATATAAACCGACGGCATACTGCCTACAGCATGAGCCTCAGTGCCCTGAAGTGGGCCCTCTGTGAGACCTCAGTGGTGGTTCTTCTGTCCAGTCACTCATCAACCCCCCTGGGAGGAGGGCGTCACGGGGTCAGTGCGCGAGGCCTCATGGGGTCATAAGAAGGCCCTTTTCAGAGTCGGTGGCCAGGGAAACCAAAGGGTCTCCATGGTGACGTACCCGGATGTACGGATTCTAGGGGCTGACGCACAACCCGACGCACGCTAATCAATGAATTCGAGTGTGCTGAGATTATCACTAAACATGCAAATGCCCCTATCATGGTTACACAGCGGCCATATTCAAATGTTCCCTAACGACACGGGGCTGCCGTGGACCTGTAGGTTGATGAGGCAGGGCAAGGCACTGGCGCCACAGGGTTAGCCGTTCTACTCGCTGTGTATCTCCGTAGGTTGAGCAAGGCACCAACACTGTAGGGTCATGGGGGCGATTCCCACAAGGGCCAGACATGTTGGGTAAGAAGGCACTGGTACTACTACTGTATTACTTGACTATTAATTAAATTAGGATTAATGACCTTACTTTTATTATGATGTACTACCTTGACCTTATATATTATATATATATATTGATATAACAGGGTTCAAATAAGGTCCACTTTCCCTCCACGTGGTTGACTTGATTGGGATCGCGTCTCATTGGTCCGAGCAGAATCCAAACCAAACCTGACGACCAGTGTTCTGGCCAATAGGACATAGCCATTAAGAGAAAAGGGCAGGAGGCTGGGGGCTTCCTCCTCCTACAGCTGTGACCTTTAACCTTTGACCTTTCTCACACACACAGTTCCCATGTGGGGGCACTTCCTAGTGAAAACAACTTGTCACGGCTCTCTCTACTCCACGCACACGCACACGCAAACATTCTCTCTGTATGTTTTGAGTTCAAAAGCTTCTCTCTCTCTTCTCTTGACCTACTGTCAGCTTGCTATCATGCTCATGCTCTTTATTGCTGGTGTGTGTGTGTGTGTGTGTGTGTGTGTGTGTGTGTGTGTGTGTGTGTGTGTGTGTGTGTGTGTGTGTGTGTGTGTGTGTGTGTGTGTGTGTGTGTGTGTGTGTGTGTGTGTGTGTGTGTGTTTAATTGGCCACATGTGGCTCCTTGTGGAACAGTATATCCTGATCTTATCTGTCATTTGTTCTTTACCATGTTTGGTTATGTCTCCAGACACGTATAATATAACACCATATGACATACTGATTATGTTTGGTACAGACCCCATGGCATACTGGTTATGTTTGGTACAGACCCAATGACATACTGGTTATGTTTGGTACAGACCCAATGACATACTGGTTATGTTGGTTACAAACCTCATGACATACTGGTTATGTTGGTTACCAACCTCATGACATACTGGTTATGTTGGGTACAGACCCCATGACGTACTGGTTATCTTGGGTACAGACCTCATATCATACTATACTACTTATGTGTTGGATATACCCAACAACATACTGATTATATCAGGTACTGATCCAATGACCTGCTAGTAATGTCAGCAGACCATTTAACCAACTGGTTATGTCAGGTATAGTGTCATTTACTAGGCAACTGCCTACAGACCTAATAGCAAACTGGTTAAATAGTGTTGCTGAATATTAAAGAAAACACGTCAAACCAATTAAAAGCTTTGACACCACGTCTAATTGCAATACTAAGTGGAGTACATACGGTAAATGGGTTTAACTGATAGCTGAGCTGGACTTCCTGGAATGGCACAGGTGATCTAAACATTAACCCAGCAAAACATGATGAACCACCTGTCTGTATGTCTGCTGGCTGAAAGTTTGCCCTAGACGTGACTAATTCCAAAAAACAATGAGGGAGAGGGAGAGGGAGGGAGAGAGAGAGGGAGAGAGAGAGGGAGAGAGAGAGAGAGAGAGAGAGAGAGAGAGAGAGAGAGAGAGAGAGAGAGAGAGAGAGAGAGAGAGAGAGAGAGAGAGAGAGAGAGAGAGAGAGAGAGAGAGAGAGAGAGAGAGAGAGAGAGAGAGAGAGAGAGAGAGAGATATTGGGTGTGACCCGTATGACATCATTGCGGATAGTATGCGCTGCTGGGTTAGCTACTTCCTTATTGGTGGAAAATAAAGTCAAACACAACTATTTATAGGTCTCATACTTTCTCCATACTGTGGTTTTACCCTTTTTTTTTTCTCTGAGAGAGAATGAGGGATTAGCTCTCTTGCTCTCTCACGCTACCTCTGTCTTTTTCGCTCTCGCTTTCTCAGCCATGACAGAAGTATCTTTAGAAACCAACCACTGTATTTACTGACAGGGTGGGGCGTTTGTGTGTTTGTGTGTCTTGCATAATAATGGGTGCTGTTGAAGTAATGACACCAGAAACGGTTTCCTGTTCTAAAACCAAACTGGCTCTGAAACATTTTTTGTGTGTGTGTTCATTTTCTTATGGTAGATAAACACGGGAATCTGGTGCTTGGAGAAACATCCCCAACACAAGTCCCGACATTGCACTCTTGATAGTGTGTGAAACACACTAATGTCATACTTTGTGTTTGTGGGGGCGGCACAACACTCATGTATGAAGTCATCCCAGAATAAACGACTCTGAACTGAGCCATCACAGTAAAGCTCGGTGTTGTCTTAGTGTGGACTCTCACACATGAAAGCTTCGGAGTAAAGTACTCGCTCTGTCTCGTTGTCTAGCCCCAAAATAACCCTGGGGGCACAGGTCAACAGTAGGAAACTGCGTGCTTATTAGTGAGGAGCGACCACAAAGACCCCAGTTACTCGCAGCAGTACGTCTAGCGGGGTCCTGCTACATGGTGGGGGGTGCCGCTTAGTGCAGGTTGTATGGGTTTGGGATGTGGACCGTTGTCGTCTATAGGTGAGGTGAAGGTACACCCAAGGTGTGCTTTCCTTGAGGTCTGACAGCAACACGTGTCAGATCAAGCCTCAATATTGGTCATGAATACAATTTTTAAAAAGTTGATAATAAATTGAAAGATCATAATAATAATACTTTGGATTTCTGTAGAACCCAATGTACCCAAAGACGTTTTACATTAACAATTTTAATCTGTTCAAGTATCATTTGAAAATCTCTTGTCTGTGCTTTTCAAATGGCACTGTGCATCATATAGACTCTGTGCTGTGGTGCAGAAACAATTCTTCTTGTTTGTGTACACGTGGTAGTAGATTACAACACACTCTCGTGTGTGTGTGTGTGTGTGTGTGTGTGTGTGTGTGTGTGTGTGTGTGTGTGTGTGTGTGTGTGTGTGTGTGTGTGTGTGTGTGTGTGTGTGTGTGTGTGTGTGTGTGTGTGTTGGCAAGCTGTGCATCAAGTTCCTGTTATCTTCAACGGTCACCCGTTGGAGTGAGTTTGTTAGCTGGTGGTCATAGGAATGCGATAGTTCAGTGTTTTGTGTATTTTGTTTATCAAAGTGGAAATGTATTTCAATGCTTTTCTTCTCCCTCCTCCAGAGCTCTCATATGGACCCAGAGGAACTCTTCACCAAGTTGGACCGGATCGGCAAGGGATCATTCGGCGAGGTCAGCTTCTACTCCTACTTTACTCACATGTTGTATGCCCTGCCCCAGTACCTTCTCTATCCCCCCCCCTAACCCTAGGGGTTATGCTCGAGGGGTTCAGGGCCTTATCCCGAACCCCTAGACCTTAGCCGTAGCTCTACAACCAGTCCAATGACCAACCAGTGTTGTTCTTTAGTGAATTATAAATAATCATGATGATAGTGTGTTAGAGGGTTGTAATATGCAGACGAAACCTTGATGGCCAGGCCTGATTGAGGAGTAGTGACTGTGCCCTGCTGGACTCACTACCCCACTAACATGCCCTCTCAAGTCTCTCTACCATGGTTGGATAAAGTTGTCTGCGTGTCATGGTGGCCAGAATTGTAGTTTTAAACGGGGGTGCCTGAACTATGAATATAAACTGATCTTTGACCATGATATCAACATAAAGCCTTGTATTCTCCTCTTCAGACTCTTTTCGGTTTCATCACTCCTCACCTTAACTCTCTCCCGTCCTTCTCCTCTATTCAACTCATCTCCCCCCTCCAGGTGTTTAAGGGGATAGACAAGAGGACTCAGAGTGTGTTGGCCATTAAGACCATAGACCTGGAGGAGGCTGAGGACGAGATAGAGGACATCCAGCAGGAGATCACGGTCCTTAGCCAGTGTGATAGTCCCTACATCACCAAGTACTACGGCTCTTACCTCAAGGTGTGTGTGTGTGTGTGTGTGTGTGTGTGTGTGTGTGTGGGTGTGGGTGTGTGTGTGTGTGTACTTGGGTTCCGAACCTTGTTTCGCCTATGATCCCATTTTTTATTTTATTTTTTGGGGAGCCAGTTGGTCAACATTGGAAGAAATCTGCCAGCTTTATTAGTCGAGCCGTTAAGTGTCCGTCATTATTAATTCAACTCTGAGGAGGAGGAGAACAACTTTTAGTTAAAAGTTGAAGTACAGCAGGCACACATCTTTTGTGTCCGACAGACAAAAATTAGAAAATACTTTATTCATTGCATGTGGTTGTCACAGCCGAAAGTACAGGACATTCATTAACTTATAAAAGGATACAACAATTGGTTAAATTAAAATAAAGCTGAAAGATATGTCTATGTACTGTAAACTACAATTTTTTTTGATATATTCTCTTCTCTTTATTTACCTCCATCCGTCTCTCACTCTGTCTGTCTCTGTCTCTCTCCCCCAGGGCAGTAAATTATGGATCATTATGGAGTATTTGGGTGGCGGATCAGCACTAGACCTGGTGAGTTCCCGTCCTCAATGTGAGTCACGTCGAGATAAGACAATGAATCATTAACGTGGGCCGGTGTTAAGGTAGTCCAATGGATTATGAACAGGTTAATGACCGTTGTTATTGACAATCTCAAGTGATTGAGAACAGATTAAAGAATAATCAAACAAATTTAAAGCCCTGAAACCAATAACATGTAATAAAGTTTTGTGTGCGTGTGTGTAGCTACGAGCAGGTGCGTTCGAGGAGGCCCAGATTGCTACCATGCTGAAGGAGATCCTGAAGGGGCTGGACTACCTGCACAGTGAAAAGAAGATCCACAGAGACATCAAAGGTCGGCATAGAGCTAACCGCTACTGTTAGATCATGGGGCTAGAGTGCTGCCTAGCGTTTGTAGCGTTCAGAGTTTGGAATGACTCGCTAGTGTGGAAGCGCTTCTGCTTCCGCTTTATTATATTGCTCCAGTGTTAAATATTTTAATTGTTGAAATTGTTATTGGCGACAGTAGTTTGTTTTAACACCACCTACTTGCATATTAAAACAAATCAATCCATGCAAAATATAGCCTATCATTACGTTGCAAAAACATTTGAAAGAAATCGCACAGGTGAATTTTTTGCATTTACATGATTAATCTATAAAAAAGCAATATTTTTGAAAACGTTCAAATAACTTCAATTGTGTAAAGCCATGTGTATTGCTTTTTATAGGCAATTTTAAATATCGCGTGCAGCGTGTGAACGCAAAGGATTGTGGGTATTTTGGCTCGTTGAGGAGCCATCGATGCATCCTTGAAAAGTCTCGTAATTCTCAAAAATGAAGGACGTGAAATTGTTGAGTGTTCTCAACATTGGAACAGTGCTCTTCTGCGTTCTACGACGTAGCGTCCTTAAAAGGGCAGCCGTTGAGCGTGCTTCCTTCACATTGGGAAACGGCCACTATGTAGATAAGCGGTTTTACTTAGCATAGAGCTAACCTCGACTGCTAGGTTATGCATACACTTTGTAGATAAGCTGTTATGCTAAGCATAGAGCAAACCTCTACTCCTACGCTATTGATACACTATGTAGATAAGCACTTAGTCAAAACTTGGTCAAAGCATAGTTGAGGGTCAAACAAGACACCAAGATTTTTGACGGACGCACTCTGTGGGATGGCGAGGCCATCCAACCACAGAGAGACATCATCAAACTCTCTCCGGTCCCGCTTCGAGCCGATAATTATCAGCTCTGTCTTCCCAGTGTTAAGCTGTAGGAAGTTTTGTGACATCCAGCCCTTCACAGCAGCCAGACAGGACTCAACCCTTTGAATCTGGGCAGAGTCCCCGGAATCTACAGGAATGTAGAGCTGGGTGTCATCCGCGTAGCAATGGAAACTAATTCCGAAGCTGCGGATAACGTCGCCCAGGGGAAGCATGTAGATTGCAAAAAGTAATGGACCAAGGACCGACCCTTGTGGTACGCCAAAGCGTAATTTGCAGTGCTTTTGATTCTGAACCCTCATGAAGCACAAATTGGGTTCTATCTGTGAGGTACGATTCAAGCCAACCAAGAGCCGTACCCCCGAAACCAACATAGTGCTCAAGACGATGAAGAAGAGTGCTGTGGTCGATCGTGTCGAACGCACTCAGGTCCAGCAGCACAAGCATTGAGCTTGTATTTTTATCCAAAGCAAGAAGGATGTCATTTACAACTCTTGTGATAGCAGTTTCAGTTGAGTGGAAATTCCTGAACCCCGACTGGAAAGGCTCGAAGAGATTGATCTGCTTTGCTCCAATCCTTTCCTGTACCTTGGACCGGAAGGGCAGATTCGATATAGGCCGATAGTTCCTGACTAATTCAGGATCTAGGCCAGGCTTTTTGAGTAGCGGTTTTATCACCGCAGCCTTGAAATTGGAGGGAACAATTCCTGTTGAAAACGAGAGATTCATAAGCGAGAGGATTGCAGGCCCCACCGTGGGAAGAAGTTCCTTAAGAACCCTGGAAGGGTGAATAATATAAGATCTTATATTAAGTATAGAGCTAACCACTAACGGTATGCTATCGATACACTAAGTAGGTCAGCTGTTATAGTACTACTACTAGGCTACCCCTATGCTATGTTGTAGCGGCAAACATGCTATATCTACGTTGTGGCGGCTAACGTGGTACAGCTCTGTGTGTGTGTGTGTGTGGTGGCTAGCGTGCAAAATCTCTGTATCTAACATCTGATAAGTTTTATACATGTGTGGGTAGTGGCAGAACGTGTTCCGTCTCTGTATGAAGCATCTAACGCTCCACCACTCTGCGTGTGCAGCGGCCAACGTGCTGCTGTCGGAGCAGGGCCAGGTGAAGCTTGCAGACTTCGGTGTGGCGGGTCAGCTGACTGACACCCAGATCAAGAGGGAGACCTTTGTGGGGACGCCCTTCTGGATGGCCCCAGAGGTCATCCAGCAGTCAGCCTACGACTCCAAGGTAGCGCACACACACACACACACACACACACACACACACACACACACACACACACACACACACACACACACACACACACACACACACACACACACACTGAATGCTCACTGTCCTTGGCTCTCGTGCACACTCATTTGACACCATGTCCCTGTCTGTGTGTAATTGAAGTAGGGGACCCGTCAAACCCTGTCACCCAGTCACAACGTACTGTTGTAATATAACCCTGGCGGTCCCCTCTGTGTGTGTGTGTGTGTGGCTGTGGGTGTGGGTGTGTGTGGGTGTAACATACGGTGGCTGGAAGAGTTTGTTGTGGTAGCATGTGGTTAGCGGTCCAGTCTTAGCTACATATTAGCCACCTGTGCGTTTCGGGGAACTTTAGACTTTCACACTATTAAGAGTCTCTTACTGGACTTTTCTCCCCGGCGTGTGTGAGTGTTCTCTCTCTCTCTCTGTCTCTCTGTCTCTCTCTCTCTCTGTCTCTGTCTCAATTAAATTTTTTCAATTTAAATCACTCTATGAATATGAAAGATACATCTTTCTAGTGCCAAAGCATTAAACAATATTCTAATAAACAACACATAAAAAACACTTTCAGGAAATAACAATACATTCGAAAGAGCTTTATTGGCATGGAAAATTTACATTGCCAAAGCAGTTATCGTATTAAACCAATGAATAATAACAATGTCAACGTGGAAAATATAAAAAATGTAAATTAACAATGATCTCTCTCTGCATCGTATCCCTTTCTCTCTCTCTTTCTCCCTCCCTGTCTCTCTTTGTCTCCCTCTCTCTCCCCCTCCCTCCCTCTAGGCGGACATATGGTCCCTGGGAATAACAGCGATAGAGCTAGCCAAGGGGGAGCCTCCCAACTCGGACATGCATCCAATGAGAGTCCTCTTCCACATCCCCAAGTCCCCGCCCCCTACCCTGATTGGTGATTTCTCCAAGAGCTTCAAGGAGTTCACAGAGGCGTGTCTGAACAAGGACCCTGCCTTCGTAAGAGAGAGAGAGAGACACACACACACACACACACACACACACACACACACACACACACACACACACACACACACACACACATTAATTATAAATGCATGCACGCTCATGGAATTTGCATGAGTGTGTATCACAAAACATGATCAGTGAAAACACAAGGTACACGTCTAAATCGACACGTGAATCATGTCTACGCACACATACATTGTGTGCAGACAGTAGTGTTTTATTTACACACCAAGCAGCCAGTGTGCTGGAGAAGCGAGGACATTTGAGATGTTTGTATCTTAAACACCTGCCAGCATTACAGAACAGGCAACACACTGCCGACTGTACAGGTAACACACTGCCGACTGTACAGGTAACACACTGCCGACTGTACAGGCAACACACTGCCGACTGTACAGGCAACACACTGCAGACTGTACAGGTAACACACTGCAGACTGTACAGGTAACACACTGCAGACTGTACAGGTAACACACTGCAGACTGTACAGGTAACACACTGCCGACTGTACAGGTAACACACTGCCGACTGTACAGGCAACACACTGCCGACTGTACAGGTAACACACTGCCGACTGTACAGGTAACACACTGCCGACTGTACAGGCAACACACTGCCGACTGTACAGGTAACACACTGCCGACTGTACAGGTAACACACTGCAGACTGTACAGGCAACACACTGCAGACTGTACAGGTAACACACTGCCGACTGTACAGGTAACACACTGCAGACTGTACAGGTAACACACTGCAGACTGTACAGGCAACACACTGCAGACTGTACAGGTAACACACTGCCGACTGTACAGGTAACACACTGCCGACTGTACAGGCAACACACTGCCGACTGTACAGGCAACACACTGCAGACTGTACAGGTAACACACTGCCGACTGTACAGGTAACACACTGCCGACTGTACAGGTAACACACTGCCGACTGTACAGGTAACACACTGCCGACTGTACAGGTAACACACTGCAGATAACACGGTACAGGTACCTCACTACAGGTAAACAATACAGACACTACTGGTAACACGACAGACACTGCAGGAAACACGACAGGAAACAGTACAGGAAACACTACAGACACTACAGGAAACAGTACAGACACTACAGGAAACAGTACAGACACTACAGGAAACACGACAGACACTACAGGAAACACGACAGGAAACAGTACAGGAAACACTACAGGAAACACTACAGACACTACAGGAAACACTACAGGAAACAGTACAGACACTACAGGAAACACGACAGACACTACAGGAAACACGACAGACACTACAGGAAACAAGACAGACACTACAGGAAACACGACAGACACTACAGGAAACACGACAGACACTACAGGAAACACGACAGACACTACAGGAAACACTACAGACACTACAGGAAACACTACAGGAAACACGACAGACACTACAGGAAACACTACAGACACTACAGGAAACACTACAGACACTACAGGAAACACTACAGGAAACACGACAGACACTACAGGAAACACTACAGACACTACAGGAAACACTACAGGAAACACGACAGACACTACAGGAAACACTACAGACACTACAGGAAACACTACAGGAAACACGACAGACACTACAGGAAACACGACAGACACTACAGGAAACACTACAGGAAACACGACAGACACTACAGGAAACACTACAGACACTACAGGAAGCACGACAGACACTACAGGAAACATGACAGACACTACAGGAAACACGACAGACACTACAGGAAACACGACAGACACTACAGGAAACACGACAGACACTACAGGAAACACTACAGGAAACACGACAGACACTACAGGAAACACTACAGGAAACACGACAGACACTACAGGTGGGGCGCGGCCGCAGCTAGCTCCCTCTCTAATGTCCCCTGCTGGCCAACTGTCACACTGCAGCTGTCGTCTGACTGATGCACCCATAGCTTAAAAATCTCTCTCTGTTTCGCTCATGGTCCGAGCGAAACAGGTCCGTCATAAGTGTGATTATCTTTTCCTTCATTCAAGTGAATCTGTCTGTCTTTCTGTCTGCATGTCTCCCCAGAGACCCACAGCTAAAGAGCTACTGAAACACAAGTTCATTGTGAAGCAGTGCAAGAAGACGTCCTACCTCAGCGAGTTGATTGACAGGTACCGGAGATGGAAAGAGGAGGGGCATAGCGACAGCAGCTCGGACGACTCAGACAGGTTTGTTTTTACATGTATTTTTTGTATGAATGTTATAAAGGTCTCGCTTTTGTCTTATGATAAGACAGTTCTGCTTCATACACGTGATGTGAGAAAATAGACTCCTTTTGCGCAAAGAAATCAGGCAAAAGCTGGATCATTTCAGTCAAAGGTCCCCGCCGTTACGGGGATTCTGGGATAATTACCTGAAGAGTTTTGGAGTCGAATTGAGTACTGTGTTGACCGCCAGTCCTCACAATGTCAGTGTTTATAATGTAACGTGTGTTGACCGCCAGTCCTCACAAAGTCAGTGTTTATAATGTAACGTGTGTTGACCGCCAGTCCTCACAAAGTCAGTGTTTATAAGGTAACGTGTGTTGACCGCCAGTCCTCACAATGTCAGTGTTTATAATGTAACGTGTGTTGACGACTTGAACAGCACAGAATGTTTTTGTGTGTATATCAGGTGATGTGTGTGTGTGTGTGTGTGTGTATAATATTCTGTCTGCGTGTGTTTATTACAGTGAGTCCAGTAACAAGGAGAACAGCCAGTCTCCAGAATGGTCGTTCACAACGGTCCGCAAGAAGAAACCGGAAGGCCGTAAGGTCCTCAATGGAACGGTTTGTACCCGCTTTGTGTTCTTTGGTGCTTGTAGTCCACACACACTCACATAATGTCATAATGTCTCATAATGTCGTTAATCAGTGTTTTATTGTGTGTTTTATTCCAGGCTCCTGAGCAGCTGCCTAAATCCACCAGTTTAACCACCGTCATCTCCCCCGTCTTCACAGAGGTACACACACACACACACACACACACACACACACACACACACACACACACACACACACACACACACACACACACACACACACACACACACACACACACACACACACACACACACACACACACACACACACACACACACACACACACACACACACACACACACACGGGATATAAACACAGGTACACCCCTCTCTCCTCTGTAGTTGAAGCAGCAGCACAAGGATAATTCTGACCAGCGATTGGCTGTCGAGGAGCTGGAACGCAACATCCGATTGGCTGAGGATGTGTGCCCAGGCATCACCGATAGGATGGTCACACACATCATCGCCCGCTACCAGAAGTAAAACCTCACACATTTTCCCTCCATCTGCTGTTAGTTAAAACCGGATTTATAAAGAACTACGTTATTTTTCGTTAACTTGCCCCCTCTCTCACTTCTTTCTAACCCTCAGATTCTCCCCCAATTAAAGAAAGGAGGGACAGAAATGTGGGGAGAGAGACAGTGTCTCTGTACGGTGCCTTGGAAACGCCTGTTGGATCATGGGAAATGGAGTTTTGCTGTGCAATACCTCCTAAGAGAAGACACAGATATTTTATGTAATATATTCACCATATATCCTGTATATATATATCACTCCCTGCTGTCGGATAATCAACATTTTGTATTTTACACAAATTGCCCTGCGGACAAGATTGTGTTTTCTTACCTACAACTCGGCTCCACTGGAAGAGGTTTGGTGTTGATTTCTGATGTTTTCATGGTTTGCTGTCAGCATCAATCTGGGGTTTCTAAAACCAGTAGCAGGGTGAATAAACACCTAGCGGTTCTATGTAAATAAATGTCTCGTCCCCAGGTGTACCGTGCCATGCCAACCGTCAGTTTCACGCTCGGCCAATCGCTGAGCAGCTCTTGGTGTAACATGACTTGCCTACGCTGTTTAGAGAGAAAAAAAAGGCGTTTTAGACATATTGAGAGATTTCTGGTCAGATATTGCTAATTTAGGTACATTTAACTGTTTTTATACATTTGAGCAAGGATGACAGCGACTGTTATTTGCATTAACACCAAAATCCCCGGTCGTGTGCATTATATGGTGCGTTTGATAGCACTTGAAAAACGTTTCGTCCTTCATGCCAATATTACTCTGCAACGTCATGGTTATGCCCCCCCCCCCCCCCCCCCCCAAACTGCTGATGTGTGTTTTTATTTTTATTTCCCCAAAGACCACGGTAACAACGGCCAAGTGCCGAATACGGCGTGTGCGCGCTGACATGGTGCGTGCTGGTGTGTGTGTGTGTGTGCCAACAGAGTCCTCCACTACACCGGATAAAACACCTCCTATAACTGTCGTCAAACACTTGCGCTACAGAGCTACACATTTGTTTCTCGCTCAAAGGTACTTTGTCAGGGGCAGAACACCGTAGGATTACAATTTAGAGATGTGCATTAAGTGCAGACGTATCGTAAAAATTCAACAAACTTTTCTTTTTTTTTTTTTCAAGCACTGTCAAAAGGGAGTAGGTTTGAATGAGCGTGATGATGATAATAATAATAATAATACTATGTGATGGTTGCCCAATTTCCACTTGTTCATAAACACAACAAGACTTCACCTGGTAGTTTAAACTTTAAACCACAGAGTGCCAGTTTGCAACCATGGTGACAGTACATGGATTCTCATTGGTCAACAGGTCTATCGGCCTTCCCCTAGTGGCCATGTTGATGAAACCAAAATGGCCCCTCTTGGAATAATGGCCAAAGTGTAGTCGTACTAAAGTAGACAGATATCTGAAACGAAACCAGGTTAAGTCCTCTAATCCCTCTCTGATAGATGGTTCATGTTGTGTTGATTTTAGTTTTTATACCAAAGACACTATAGATCTAGTTATTGTATATGTTCTTCTTTATATATAATTATATCACCAAGGGATGAAAACATGCTTTTTGTGTGTATGGAGGGATTCTTGAATGAAACATGTAATATTTTAGAGAAATTTACACTTTTTTAGGGGTATTTAGAGTTTTATGAATAAATATTTAAGTTTGATTCTGATACGACTTTGTTTTTATTCTATTTTTCAGTTTTATTTTGTGTCGTCATTTACAAAAATGTCTTATGCAGATCAGAATATTATCCAGATGTAAAGATATTTTGTTAAGTGACAAGGAGAAGTAAAATTGTTATGTCATTAGACATGAACAAGATCAGCAACCATGTCTGTTATTTTCCTGATAATCATAATAACCAAATAATATACAAACTTAATGTTTAGTTAACAATGTCAGCCTAATCTAAATCGTTTGGAGCTGCAGTCTACCTTTCAAGAGGATATCGATTAGAGAATGTTCTGCAGAATTTCAGAATACTTTAACAACAAAGTATTTTAGTCAGAACCTGTCTAAATTGTACGAGGTAGGAATGATTGAAGTAAGGAAGAATACAAAATTACAGGACATTGCAGCGCTGCTGAACTCTGACGTCACCTGACGTCATCTGGCACATCACTGCTCTTCTCTCTGGCATCGCCTCGACCCTTTTTCAGGAACCGCTTCTCCTCTAGCGTCATCAGGGCCATCTGACCAGTAGTAGCTGCTCTACCACTCTCTCCCGCCCTATGCTTCCTGACGATACCCGGAAACGGGGGAAAGGGGGGGAGGCGAGAAGATGGCGTCGTTGCGCTTCAGGCGGGATCCCTGCGGCTTCATCTGCCTCCTTCTCACCTACTTCAGCGTGTTTTACGCCGACTACGTGGTGATCCAGTACGTGCTGATCCCGGCCTACTCTGAGAGGTCAGTGTTAAGGGTTAAAAGAGGTTTGAAGTCCCCCGTGTAGCCAATCCCAGGCATCCATTCATTCACCCCTCCTCGCCTTGTCTCCGCAGTTGCTAGTCATAATATTCGTATTTGATCATATTATTCCGATGATCATGTGTTGTGAGGAGTCAGGGTTTTTGTCTTGAGTCGTGACTCGTGTGGATGGGGTGATGGGGTGGTTCTGGTCAATGGGGGCAACCCGAGACACGGAAGCCTGGCTCTATTGGTTCCGCCGCCTTATTGTTTACAACCTGCTATCGGTTTTCGGCTACAGCCCCAGCCGACCGGAATTGCACGGTCGTTAAACCTTCAGTTGCACCATAATTATTACAATGTTATTGTTATTTATAGCCATGTGTCATGCAGGTGTTTTTGAGATATCGCATAACAATTCCGCTAACAGTACACATGAGTCGACAGCATGATCTGGTTGCCATGGGAGACTGTCAGTCAAAGCATCGCGTGAGTCATCACGTCATGTCGGTCAAGAGTTGTGCTGTTAAAGTGTCTCTCTTTTGTCCTGTGGTGGTCAGTGTGTGGTGTAGTCTACACGGAGTGGTGTTTAATATCATCCTACTGCTACTACTCGCCTGTCACGCCAAGGCGGTGTTCTCTGACCCGGGTTAGTACACAACGTGTGCGTTAGTGACCAAATGGATATTCCTTTATTTTTCTAAAACTATTTATATCAGATGTTTTATGCTGTGTGTGTGTGTGTGTGTGTGTGTGTGTGTGTGTGTGTGTGTGTGTATAGGCATGGTACCCCTACCAGAAACTGCTATAGATTTTTCCGATCTTCGCTCTCAATCCAGGATGAATGAAAGGGTGAGTCACTCTCTGGCTAACTTGAGACTTTATCACTGTACAACTCATTTCATCCGACATGTTGTCGATTTGGCATAAATAAAGTGTCCATGCTAACAGGGAGTGATGATGCTAACAGGTAGTGTGTCCCAAGGGGTGTGAAGGCTGGACAGCGTGCAGCAGGTGTGAGACCTACAGACCCCCTCGGGCGCACCACTGCAGGGTCTGCCAGCGCTGCGTCAGACGCATGGACCACCACTGTCCCTGGTAGGAGCTCACCCGCAGCTCCCCTTCGCCGCTCGTCTCTCCTCTCCATCGCTCCACCGCCGTCTCTCTTCTCCTCCTGCTCTCCATCTCCTCACCTCCATCTCCTGTGTGTGTGTGTGTGTGTGTGTGTGTGTGTGTGTGTGTGTGTGTGTGTGTGTGTGTGTGTGTGTGTGTGTGTGTGTGTGTGTGTGTGTGTGTGTGTGTGTGTGTGTGTGTGTGTGTGGACTAACTTTAATGATGGTAATAAATTGGCTATTTGTTCATAGGATTAATAATTGTGTGGGGGAGCTGAACCAGAAGTACTTTATCCAGTTTCTTTTCTACACCGGTGAGTTTGAATAACAACTGCTATTGCTGCTAACTATTCTAACCCTCTATTACTACTTTTATATTCCCTGCCTATGTCTGACAGCTAAACAGTAATAATTGGTGTGTCTCTCTCCTTCTCTCTGTCTCTCTCAGGCCTGGCCAGTCTGTACTCTATGGTGCTGGTGGTGTCTGCCTGGGTGTGGAGGATCCGCAGCGAGAGAGAAGGAGCTGCAGAAGGAGACGGAGAGGAGGAGGAAGCCCCCAGCAAACACCTCATAGTGTGAGGAGGGAGGGAGGGAGGGAGGGAGGGAGAGAGAGAAGGGGGGAGAGAGGGATGGTGAGGGAGGCATCGATGGAGGGGTTAATAGAGGGATGGATGGATGGGTATAGGGAACAGAAAGTTTTGTTTATTTAGGAGCACTGCGTTGAATGAAGGGTTCTCTGTCTGATGCCTACAGCCTACGTCACAACAATAAATTGTTCTCTCTCTCTCTCTCTCTCTCTCTCTCTCTCTCTCTCTCTCTCTCTCTCTCTCTCTCTCTCTCTCTCTCTCTCTCTCTCTCTCTCTCTCTCTCTCTCTCTCTCTCTCTCTCTCTCTCTCTCTCTCAGGGCTCACTACATTATTCTGCTTGTTGAGTCGGTGCTCTTTGGCGTGTTTGTTATGGTCATCTTCTACGATCAGGTACACACACTAGACCGATCGTTACATGATGGTTATAAAGGTGCACGTGGGCTACGGTGGTAACGTAGAGAGACCCCTCACGCTCTCTTTTCGTCTCTCTGTCGCTCTACCAGCTGGTGTCCATCATAACAGACGAGACCCCTCTGGAGCAGATGAAGAACAGACTGATGAAGGACAGACCATCCTCATCCTCACAGCACCAGCCACACACTCACGCGCACACGCACACACGCAAGCCCAGGATCCCCCTGCTCCGAGAGGTCTTCGGAAGAGGTGTGTGTTTGTGTGTGTGTTGATATCAGTCCTATATCTTCTACGTCTGCAACTTTTCATAGAGCAAGATGCCCCCTCACAGCTTCCTGCTCCTTAATAACCTGTCTCTGTAGTGTCTAATCCCTACCTACTTACCTGTCTCTGTACTGTCTAACCCCTACCTACTAACCTGTCTCTACTGTCTAACCCCTACCTACTAACCTGTCTCTACTGTCTAACCCCTACCTACTAACCTGTCTCTACTGTCTAACCCCTACCTACTTACCTGTCTCTACTGTCTAACCCCTACCTACTTACCTGTCTCTACTGTCTAACCCCTACCTACTAACCTGTCTCTACTGTCTAACCCCTACCTACTAACCTGTCTCTACTGTCTAACCCCTACCTACTAACCTGTCTCTACTGTCTAACCCCTACCTACTTACCTGTCTCTACTGTCTAACCCCTACCTACTAACCTGTCTCTACTGTCTAACCCCTACCTACTAACCTGTCTCTACTGTCTAACCCCTACCTACTAACCTGTCTCTACTGTCTAACCCCTACCTACTTACCTGTCTCTGGACTGTCTAACCCCTACCTACTAACCTGTCTCTGTACTGTCTAACCCCTACCTACTAACCTGTCTCTACTGTCTAACCCCTACCTACTAACCTGTCTCTACTGTCTAACCCCTACCTACTAACCTGTCTCTGTACTGTCTAACCCCTACCTACTAACCTGTCTCTGTACTGTCTAACCCCTACCTACTAACCTGTCTCTACTGTCTAACCCCTACCTACTAACCTGTCTCTACTGTCTAACCCCTACCTACTTACCTGTCTCTACTGTCTAACCCCTACCTACTAACCTGTCTCTACTGTCTAACCCCTACCTACTAACCTGTCTCTACTGTCTAACCCCTACCTACTAACCTGTCTCTACTGTCTAACCCCTACCTACTTACCTGTCTCTGGACTGTCTAACCCCTACCTACTAACCTGTCTCTGTACTGTCTAACCCCTACCTACTAACCTGTCTCTACTGTCTAACCCCTACCTACTAACCTGTCTCTACTGTCTAACCCCTACCTACTAACCTGTCTCTGTACTGTCTAACCCCTACCTACTAACCTGTCTCTGTACTGTCTAACCCCTACCTACTAACCTGTCTCTACTGTCTAACCCCTACCTACTAACCTGTCTCTGTACTGTCTAACCCCTACCTACTAACCTGTCTCGACTGTCAACCTGCTCCTTTCATGAACTGTCTCTGTACTGTCTAACCCCTTCATGCTCCTTAATGATCTGTAATGGTCCTGTCTAACTCCTACCTGCTTGTTAAATGATCTGTCCCTACTGTCAAACCCCTACCAGCTCCTTAATGTCTCTGTCTGTCTGTCTGTCTGTCTCGCTCTCTCTTTCCAGGCTCCATGCTCCTCTGGCTCCTCCCCCTCCACTCCACCCCCCCTTCGGCCGGAGGGATAAGCTACTCCGCCCTGCCCGACTATGACGTCTGACCTCTGACCTCGGGGAGAGAGACTGTATGGGTGATGGAGAGAGGCGGCCCAGGTAGTCTGAGTGAGGGGAGTACGAGAGGAGATTTATTCTCCCAGACCAGCTTGACCTTTAACCTTAAAGGAGCGTCCGAAAAAGGGGAGAGAGAGTGACGGCGAGATTGTGTGTGTGTGTGTGAGTGAGTTTAATGAAGTGTAATACATTTTTGAATCCCAGGATTTTTACCACAATTACACTTGGGAGGGCAGACCAATCAATTACTGTTTGGGGAAGGGGTCCCAACAATGTGGCCCACGGTCGGCCCCCGATCGCCCCCCGCCCACAGGTTGAGGGCCGCTATGGTCCTTTACCAAAAGTCTTAATGAGTTGGATGGTATCTCACTGAAATCATACCCAATGTATTATTTATTGGTTCACATTCATGGATGGTTCTTTAATATTTTTTTACGTAATTATTTATTTACTTAAAGGTTGGGTATGGGATTTGCGAAACGCCAGCAGATTTTGAAAATACACAACTCAAATGGTCCTACCCCCTCTCCTTCAACGCTGACTCTGACTCCACCCATTCCAAGTACCTGGACGCGCAATCACGCACGAGCGCGAACATAGATGCGCGAGAGCGAGCCAGGCTAGCGTAGGTTTTCGTTGAACAGCATGGCAACATTAAAAAAACAACATGGGGATGGTGGCGTCTTATCTGCCATGGAAATTGTCTTCTACTGCTAGGTCCAAATGTGGATTAACTAGTTCCAGTAGCTACCGCAGGATAACAACAAACAGGAGCTTGCTCTGGGTCACGAGTACTGCACGAAGGGGTCGCGCGCGGGGGAGGGAGAGTGCAGTACGACCGTTTGATTGACGTACTTACTGTCCAATGCAACTCGGTGGCTCTGGAAATCATTGGCTGGAGTTTTTCGAGCCCTGCCTTCCACAGATGATTGACTTGTTTAATTTTCATGTCAGTACTTCTAACTCAGTGGCTGTAAGTGGGTTATGATAAGGATTTCAAGTAATTCTGCAAAAATGGCCAAAAAAGCGAATTCCATACCCAACCTTTAAGTTTCCTCTATGTTATTTATTCATTTTAATGCACCCCTAATCAATGAAACTATCTTTATACAAAGAGATAAACAATATTTATTTATGTATTATAATTTGTAAATATTACTTTATTTTAAATGCATATCAAGATGAGGGGAACTTTCAGTCGAAGAACAAAGTTTGGCAAATGAATGATGGTTGTTGGTATTTACATAATCAGACCGGATCTTATGCATTTTTACCAGCAGAAAAAGAAGGGAGTAGAACTGAACAACTGCATTCAAGCATAACATATTTAATGTCATAAATGTCCACTTGTGACAATTCAAACTGTTTACCTGACTAACCAAATAATCATCATGTCACTCGTCACGTCGTTCGTTAAATTATTTGTTACATAATTTGTTACATCGCTAGTTCAGATATTTGTGACAACATCATGGGATCAGGCAGGTAGTAATAGTTAATCTCCCTCCAGTATGCCAGTGTTAATGAGATAATTCCTGCTTTCTGCAGATGCATCATACAGTGTTCCACAATATATCACCAAACTATAACCAAAATCCCAGATTAAATTCAACTATAGATATTTCTAATTCCTATTATGCAGAGGGTATTGGTTCTTGTCACATGGTTCTATCTGTTCTGTTATAATGATTAGTTTCTATGGTATGAAGGGAGTTGACCATGTTCTTTAATATGCATGGGAGGGAGTTGACTATTGCTTACTATGGATGAGAGATTATCAACTTTGTGGTTATCTATGGTATGGGAGGGATTTAACTGTTTACTATGGTAACAGAGAGTTGGTTGTTGTTTCCTATGGTATGGGAGGGAGTTTACTGTTTACTAGGTTATCAGAGAGGGTTGGCTGTTGTTTACTATGGTATGGGAGGGAGTTGACTGTTTACTAGGTTATCAGAGAGGGTTGGCTGTTGTTTCCTATGGTATGGGAGGGAGTTGACTGTTTACTAGGTTATCAGAGAGAGCTGGCTGTTGTTTACTCTGTTATGGGAGGGAGTCGGCAGTGGTTTACTACAGTTTGGGTAGAACTTTCCCCGTCAAAAGGTGCTCGGTTTCTATCCCTCATGTCCTCAGCCTACTTCCGTAGACTGAAGATGACTTCTACAAGCTCCTCAATTACATGTTTATTAATGCAATGTAAGTCCCTTGGGGTAAAAGTGTCTACTAAATGGTAAACAGTACGGTGGAGTGTACACTCTGGATTTAAGTTGAAATTCACCTCAACCCACGCACTACATAGGCCATATTTCAAACTGTACTGAAACAACCGCAGCAGAATAAGCTCAAGCTTACGATCACTGGGACAACATGGAGGTACCACTTTGTTTCAGGGAACAAAGACACAAATGGTACATTCCAACCATGCAGCCTCTGCACAAAGAAAATGGGGTTTGAACAGAATACTGGAACAGTATTGGGATGGGATTGGAAGAAAAGGCGCTAAAGTAACTGATTTCTCTCATCCTAACAGGATTGTAAACAGTTTTCTTGATGTGATTGCTCTGGGTTTGACTTGTTCTTACTGTAAATAGTTATTCATGTATTTTATATTGAAACGTGTGCAATATTGTTGAAGGAAAAGTTACTGAGTTTGACTTTGTCTGTTTATGGACATAAAAAACTGTTGTGTATGAAATATGTTTTTGTGGATGTTTGTTGAAATGCCTTTTTTTCCAGGTGCGGTAGTCCTAATTTGCCTAAACATTTTGGTTCCTAAGACCGGCCCAGACAACATTCTATTTAAATAGAATTCCTGATCAGATTTGTCTATTTTAGAAATCCTCAACCTCAGGGTTTTACAAAGATAAACAGAAAAAACGTAGAAAAAAACATGATTGTTCAAGGGGTCAGGGGTTTTCTTGTCTGATTTCCTAGACCAATGCAGTAGTAGTACTTTCAAATGTTAAAAAAACAACAACGGGTGCGCTAGTTTTGCCAACCGGGATGGGCCAGCACTGCGTTTGCATGTTTTGCTATGTTGGTCCGTCGTGCCGGTAATACCGGCACACCCCATTGTCGATTACCATGACAGCGGGAAGGAATGTGCGTGAGTATCTTGCTCAACAGTAGACCGTGGACAGTATTGGGGGCTTCAGCGCGCGCTCACTTGATCGATCTGACGTGGGAGCAAAACGTCATCGGTGTCTCCCTGTCGTTGGGTCTCCGTTTCTGCTCAAATTGATGCAATCAATAGTGGTGAATGACTGACATGGCTGGTTGCTAGTACCGAGGATGAATACTTCACAGAGATAACTGTGGGGGGAGGGGATACACCCAGCTCTGTCTGTTTGATTGGCTGTTCAGATTGCTGTCGTTGTATGGTTGTGTGAAACTAGTGAGTGACTATATGCACCGTCTCCCCCTTGGTGGCCCGACAGTGAAGGGGGGGGGGGGGGGGGGGGGGGAGGTTTTACCGTTTTGCAGATGTGGAACATTTCTGAGTTTAGAAAGTAAAAGACCTCATAGGTTCCCTGTGCTACAACAATTGATGGAGCTTTTGTGATTCTGTGTGTTTATGATTAATTCAATAATAAGTGGCTGTAGCATTGGGGTCGACACCCCAAAGACACAGGAGAACTTTTACTTTAAAAGCAGGATGTTGCTATTCTGGAGGGCTGTAAGATCACTAGCTTCATAATCATCTGGTATTGTGCTTTAAGAGTATGTGGTTGCTCTATCAACAAAACAATTTCATATTTTCTACAATATCAGGCCTCAAAATTATGTTTTTGAGCCATCTGACGTTTGGGTTGTGTTTTTGAACCTGTGTACTATTATTATTATTGTTACTATTGTTATTATGATTATTACTGAAATGCTGCTCTCTGCTTCTTGCAACTGGAAGTAAAATGTCTTGCAAACAATTTTGTTCAGTGCCTTTTATGTGTGTTGAAATAGCAGGTTTTAACTTGAATATGTGTACATGTCATGTCATTTGACGTGAGTATGTTGGAGACTTTAAGGGAAATACTGTATTGATGACCAATATGCATAAAGAAGTGGTATTTATCACTTCTCGCAACATGTCAGGGGAATGTATTGCTTATTTTATGGCACATTAGTGCTTGGTCTCTAAAAATGTCAGTTCAGCAAACTCATTATATATGATATTTTATTTTATTTTATTTAGTTTAGAGTCCAGAGAACAGCGCCCCAAACTTGTCCCGCTTCGCCCGCCCCCACCGCTGATGCGGTTGATTGGCTGAGCCCACAGTCAGTCGATAGCACAGTGACGCAACACGTCCATGTGACTCAAACACGGTCATGTGATTTTTGTTTTTGTTTGCTGCTTTCACTTCCGTCTTCGTTCTGAGAGAGTCACGTGAACGCCAGAGAGAAGACCATTAGCCCATGTTGTCATATATCCTCCTCCACCGATTTTGCCTTCAAACCGGGTTTGGGAAGCAAAGACAGTGCCTAGTCTGAGCTGTCGGATACCATGGCGGACGGGGAGAGGTCGCCACTGCTGTCTGATCCACAAGATAGTCCGAGCTCTTCCTATAGCTCTCGCCGAGCCAAACCACACAGTAAGTGTCTGGTCTTCACTAGAACATAGAATAACTGCAATAACAAGATGGGAACGAGAGGCAGGCGTGAAGTGCGATCCGTCTCTTCAATACTGGGATTATGTGTTTTGTACACTGAGAAGTACTCGAAGTAGTTCTGAGTACTGAACGAGTATGTAATACAGGTATTTGGCTGCATGATGATACAGTATCTCTGTAACCTCCATATATAACTGTCTTATGTAGGAGGTTCATAACTATATATCATATCTATATTGTCGTTAAGTGCAAAGTAAAGGGATTCTAAAAGGGGATGGTTTCAACAGATGTTGAGGTCATGAGTGTCGGTGTTTTCTTCTTTCACTTCCTACTGCTACTTTCAGTTTGTGTCAGATGTTTTTTCTTGGAGTGCATCCAGGGGTTAACATAGATTTTATAACACACTTCAATGGCTCGTGAGGGTCAATGGGGATAAATCTGTTATTACAGTTATCAACGTTTATTCACACACGAGTCAGCTGGTTTATCCCCATCATTTACAGCAGATTCCTCAGCCAATACCACAGGACACTACTACGTATTCACTTAAATTGCTTGGTATTAACAATAAATCAATATTGATAACAGTTTTTGTTCCCTACGCAGTTGCTTTAAAATACATACTCTCTCTCCCCCTCCTTCCCTTACCTCACTCTCTCCTATTCTCTCCTCCCCCCTCAGACTTTGAGTCTCCCTTCCCCAGCTCCAGGGCTGACATGATGGAGCCGCCTCCCCCCTACTCCCTCCCGGGAGTCAGCCCCGACGAAGGGGCCTCCGTGGGGGTGAGCTGCCGGGTGTGCCAGAGCTCCATCTCGGTGGAGGGGAAGGGGCACCAGCACGTGGTCAAGTGCAGCGTCTGCAACGAAGCCACGGTGAGTCTGGGGAACGCCACGCATCACTTCATCCTCCCTTCAACCACGGAATGAAAGACGGACACCGACTGTAGATTCAGTTCTTCATAGGAGGAGGAGGAGAAGGGAGGGGGGGGGGGGGGTGCACACAACTCTGCTCTCCTCTTAGATGTTCTGGGTCCAATCCCCCTAATGTCCATAGTCTAGCTGTTGGCATCCTTGAGCAAGATGCCCTCTAAACCCTGCCGGATCCTGAATGAACTGTTTGATTCATCTCATTGGAGCCTACTTGTGGTGATGAGATGTTGAGCGAAAACCTATCCATTGTCAATAGGGCAGTGAGTACAGCAAAGATGTTCTGAAACTGCTTTTCTGTCAGATACCCCCTAAGGGGTCGATCCCGGGTGTGGTCAAGCGTTTGGTTTTGGACTTGACACAATAATAAAATGAATGCTCATTAGAGCTGTGCACTATTAGTTGGTTGTGATGCATCCATCGATCTTCAGTCACAAGGCAATGTTCAGATGAACTTTACAAATCATTCTTTATCTGGGGATAAAACTATACTGCCACCTTGTGGATTGATTACTGTAATTACAGGTGTGTGTGTGTGTGTGTGTGTGTGTGTGTGTGTGTGTGTGTGTGTGTGTGTGTGTGTGTGTGTGTGTGTGTGTGTGTGTGTGTGTGTGTGTGTGTGTGTGTGTGTGTGTGTGTGTGTGTGTTCCTGTGTGCAGCCCATAAAAAACGCTCCAGTCGGGAAGAAGTACGTGCGCTGTCCCTGTAACTGTCTGCTCATCTGCAAGGTCAATTCCCAGAGGATCGCCTGCCCACGACCCTACTGGTAACACACACTCTGCCCACACAGACACAGCACACAAGCACACCATGATGGAACAAAGCATGCGCTCAGGGACTGTGTTGGAGGCTGACCTGCTCCTGTTTCCTAGTAAACGTGTCATCAACCTGGGGCCGGTGCACCTGGCCCCGGGCAGCCCAGAGCCACGGAACCAGCCGGTCGGGATCAGGGTCCTCTGTGGACATTGTGCTAACCCCTTCCTGGTACACACACACACACACACACACACACACACACACACACACACACACACACACACACACACACACACACACGCCTGGTGCACACACTATTCCACACTTGTTAAATGGGATATATTACACCACCAGGTGTGAGTGTGATAAGCCATTTTGAAAATCGGCCTCTTCTGACTTCACAAGTGGGCGAGTCCCACTAGATGTGTGCTGGATAGATCAGTCTACCAGCCTACCCAGTGGACTGTAGCAAACGTTGCTCATCTATCCGTCCTACATCTAGGACGGGTGGACGAGCCCATCTGTGATGTCAGAAGAGGCCGATTTTCAAAACGGCTTGTAACGGCTAATCACCCTCACACCTGGTGGAATAATAGGTCACCTTTAATACCTTCAAGTTCATGCTCGCTCTCTCTGTCTCTGTGTGTCTCTCTCCCAGTGGACAGAGTTTTCTGACAGAACCCTCGCCAGGTGTCCACATTGCCACAAAGTGTAAGTCCGTCCACCTTGGTATGAGTATTGTGATTGTTTCCAGCTCCACTTTGCCTGACCCACTCCCTGCGTCCGCTTTGCAGCTCTTCTATTGGCCCTCGGTACCCCAGAAGGAGGAGCTCGCTGTGCTTCCTGCTCTGTTTGGTGCTGGCCGCCACGACTGCTGGACTCATGGTGTGTGTATTATATTTATATAGACATATTATTATTATATTATATGTAGGAGCCTAAATGCCTATTTTCTTTATTTAAGTTCATATTTTACGATGACGTTTGGATTTTCATAAGTGAAATAATATAATAGTTAATTGTGTTAATTTCGAATATATAGAATTTTATTTTGAAATTCCCTTGCATATTTTTGGTGTATGTGCACATTTAGTTACTTTATTTTGAAGTGTGAGAGGAACTTAATTGTGTTAACTACCGGTGACAGTCTGTCAGGATAACAAGCGTGGAGCCACACAGTCTTTTGACCTCTCTCGCTCTCTTCCTATCTCATACCTCTAATCATAACCTCATTGTGGAAAAGCATTTTTGTATTTTGTGTTTGACCAGTAAACCTTTTAAACTTCACCTATTGATCCTATATTATATGTATTTTCTTAATCTCTTTTCCCCTTTGTGTGTGTGTGTGTGTGTGTGTGTGTGTGTGTGTGTGTGTGTGTGTGTGTGTGTGTGTGTGTGTGTGTGTGTGTGTGTGTGTGTGTGTGTGTGTGTGTGTGTGTGTGTGTGTGCAGGCGGGGACGTGGACTGCAGCCCAGCATTCTAAAGGGATCTATGCGGCCTGGGTCCTGATGTTGGTGCTGGCTCTGTACTCCCTGGGGCGAACCCTTTACTGGAGATGTCTCCGGATCAGCCAACCACTGTCCAACGAAGTATAGAGAGAGAGAGAGAGAGAGGGAGAGAGAGGGAGAGAGCAGAAGAGGTTGAAGAAAGTGAGATTGATCAGTGGACAAACGTTTGAGATGAGTAATCTCAATATCTCGGAGATGGATGGATTTGGGAGGGATAGACACATCGATTAATAGATGGATGAATTGATTGATGGATGGTAAGGCTGATAGATCCATCAGTTGGAGGGATCCAACTGATGGATCTTTCTTCCAAATATCCTGAAAAACACTAGCCAACCACAGCCCTCTATGCGCCGGGGCACGGGCGCCGACCAGACACTTTTAAACCAATCACAGGGCCTTCAATGTTCTCATTTGGTTCATATATTGCAGCTTGCGCCAGTTTGAGCCTGTCCAAATGGATTTAAGTCTGCTCAAACCAGTTAGGCTTAGCTCTTGCCAGATTGAGTCCATTCCTAGATTGTGCCAGTATTGAGCCAATCAGAAGGAGCATATGCATTACTTAGTTTGGATCATGGGTCGGCTGCTCTAGTTGTATAACTCTATAACCCGAAGACGGACCCAAAGCATCCAAGCGTGTCTCGTCTTTACTTTGAGGCATCGCGGCACTAACAGATCCCCTCGCATTAGCACTTTGACCGTCTGTTTTTAACCCTGAGTTAGGACGCCATGCCCTGACTGGCTAACTGTGGAATCAGCTGTTGGCTCAGCTTTATTGTAAGGATCATTACCTCCTGATACGCCACATGATCAATAATATCATATACTAATTTATAATGGAATATACAGATCCTGGAGATAAATTGTATGGACCAATGGGAGACATAAGGGACTTATATTCACTGCCATTGCCAGTATATGTAAAATAAGACATTTTTCTCCTTTCATATGCCGGGTACACTGATCAGAAGTCCAACCACTTCCTGTCAGGCTTGAAAAATTCACGATTCTTGCTAGATTATCTGAGAGACTGACTTGCTAGTACTTCAATTTAATACATTTTTCAACTGAGAAAAAGTTACTCATGAAGGGACCTCACTATCCAACCCATAATACAGGATTTTAACGTATTCTTTATTACCTTGGGAATCAAAATATAACTTGGGCATTTATTTAGATGTTTTTACATTTGTCATTTGTCAGTGTCAATGAGCACTTTGTTTTGAAAATAAATCTAGTTCTTGGCGGAAATGTTGTCGTTGTATAACTGAAGACGCTGTGTAAACTAAACCCAAAACGTACGTAGGAACTGTACCTTTGTATGTGTTTTATTTTTTATTGAACACAAGGACGCGAGGACTCTGGTGCCCTCTAGCGGTGGTTTGTGTTGGTTCGCTATTAAACCTGTTGTACTGCGATGGTATTCTTTATGCTCGGCTTCGGTTGACTATGTACTTCTTATTTTGACACTAAACAGAGCTTTGACTAGCTTATTTGACTCTCACAATACTTTGTGTGTGTTTGGGTATACAACTGCTGAAGATTTCACTGAGCAGCTACGGTTTTTATAAGGCTTTCCTAAGTTTATAATAGCATTGAAACTTTAGGCTAGTAAACCAGAGAGAGTTAACTGTAAAACACCTCTCTACAAGTCTCTCTAGTGAGCTACCTCTCTGCCACCCTCTCTCCCTCGCTTAGTGCTTTACCTCTTTATGATTGTGTGTGATTAAAAATGTGGCCTGACAGAGCAAGAGATCAACGGACAGACAGCCAAACAGACTGACGGACAGATGGATGAATGGATGGATTGATTCAATCCTCGTTCCTGAGATAGAAGGAATTTCTTCTGTTTTTCCACAGCTGTTGCATTCCCCTTTCTCTCTCACCCTCTCGGCCGCCCGCCCGCCCGCCACCCCCCACCTCCCTTCTGACATGTGACCCCAGCGAGGGCTCCAACCCCAGCGGGACAGGGGGATATCTGAGTACTAGGGAGACGGCCCCGTGGACACTCGGTTCTGGAAGCGCTGGGACCTGGGAGCGCCGGTTCTTCTCCGGCCAGTGGAGAGCTGTGATCACCGTTTAGCTCGTGACCCTCGTATCGGGAAATACTGGCGCCCTTCTCCAGGAGACGGATCCTAAGGCTGTTCTGGAGGCTCCCTGCTGAGGTTCTGACCCACATCTAGAAGGTTCTGATGTTCTCTGACTGGTCTTCACCTGCAGCAGCGTCCGGCTTGGAGCCTTTTTTTTTTGGATGTACTGTATATGAATATATATACACGGGTTGTTTCGGACCATGATGGACAGGAAGGGGTCCGACATGAGCCCAGCAGGGGGCAGAGGGTCCAGGAGGTCCCGGTTCCATGACGGGGGGGTCCAGGGGGATTCAGGTATCTTACCTATCGGCAAGATCACCAGGCGGACCTCCGTGAAGCCCCCGTACCTCCAGCAAGCAGGCGTGGCGCACGCACGCCGGTGAGAGCGCGGTGACATTTTTTTTAATATATATATACGTATATAGGCCTACCTTCTTTCTCATTTCTAGTCAAGCTATAACCAAAAAAAAGTACCAAGTTTTGGTTAGGCTGGTCATCAGAGCCGGGAGGGGAGAAGCTAGGGTCATGACCTCTGTCTAGAGGGACAAGCAGCCTCTTATATCAGTTCTGTTTCTATGTTGCTGCTTCTTGTGTTGTCACAGAACACAGTTTGTTATCAGTGCCTACATTCTGTGTTCTTCTTCTGTTGCTGTTCCTTGTGTTTACAGTGTCACTGTTCTGTGTGTTCTACTTCTATGTTGCTGTTCCTCGTGTTTTCAGTGTCTACGTTCTGTGTTCTACTTCTGTAGCTGTTCTTTGTGTTTTCAGTGTCTCTGTTCCGTGTGTTCTACTTCTATGTTACTGTTCCTTGTGTTTTCAGTGTCTCTGTTCTGTGTTCTACTTCTATGTTTCTGTTCCTTGTGTTTTCAGTGTCTATATTCTGTGTGTTCTACTTCTGTGTTGCAGTTCCATGGTTTAGGACGGTGGTTGGCATGTGAGCAAATGGTGCTATAAACATTTACTGAAACGGCACATGCTATTTTCACACTCTGTCTGCCCTTATGCCTAAAAGAAGACCATCTTAAACTGTGTGTGTGTGTGTGTGTGTGTGTGTAAAAGTGTTTGAGATGGATAATTGCAAGTGCGAACAGGATATTTAGAGTGAAGCTCTAAGATAATTAAAAAACTTTAATTATATTAAGTTAATGGAGTAAGGAAAAGCCTTCCCAGTATCATGTGCTGTGTTAAACATGCAAGTGTTGACCTTGCGGCTGTAGGGAACTTTAGTCCTCGTAAACCTTTCTGGTGCTGACACGCAAATAAAAAATATTTATTAAAGTAAGCCCGCTAATTGGCCCCTGACTACGGCAACTGGATGCGGTCTGTGTGTGGATGGATGGGTGACCTTCAAGGCTTCCAACTTGTATTGATCCATTTCCAACTGATCCATATATATTGACGTTGACAACTGTCAACTGACGTTTTATGCTGCCTGTCTTGTCTCAACCACATTAACCTAGCTGCTAGCTTGTGTTTGGAACCAAGATGCAGCCAAGATGACCACTAGGTGGATAATGGCCAGAATGCCCCACTAAGGAGTTGGCAGCTGATGCTATATTAATGTTTAATAGCATGAATCAGCCTGCCCAGCAGCTACACAACATTACAGATTTATGAGTCGAGGTCTCTCTCTCTTTGCCTCTCCCCATGCGTCTCTCTCTCTCTCTCCCATCAGACCATAATGTGACAACGGAGTGCACTTGCTTTATATTACATGCATTTGATTTCTTTGTGCTTCATTGGTCTTCGATAAGGAAGTGTTCTGGTTGGAGAAAGGAGAGCGATCTGCTCTCCAATTGGCGGTTCTCTCCCCATTGTACGTTGTACTTCATCGCTGAAGTCCACAGATTCCTCCAAGTAAAGGTCTCTGTCTCGCTCTCTTTTTCACATCTTCTCTATCTCTATATCATAGTCTCTCTGCCGCAATCTCTCCGAGACTGAATGTCTCGGAGAGACAGTGTTGTCGTATCACTTCATATGGTGTTGGGTATTATTAGTGTGTGTTTCCGGGAGCGTGTGTGTGTGTGTGTGTGTGTGTGTGTGTGTGTGTGTGTGTGTGTGTGTGTGTGTGTGTGTGTGTGTGTGTGTGTGTGTGTGTGTGTGTGTGTGTGTGTGTGTGTGTGTGTGTGTGTGTGTGTGTGTGGATAGCCCTCTGCGTTACAGTGATGTAAATCCTAGTCAGCAGTAAGAGAAGCTGCAGTGTGATGAAATAACCTAAGATACACAGACACACTGACACGCACACGCCCACACGCACACATTCAGCCGACCCGCTTTGGTCTGGGGTTGAGTGTGACGTCGTGTTTCCTTTGGGGTCCTAGTGAGAAAATGATTAGGTGTATTTTGCATTTTTGCACAATACACTTCACAGGATGAATAGGTTTATAAAATGCAGATTGCCATTCACGCACGCACTATAGCACCGCAAACAATGTACTGCCACTCTGTACTTGATAGTAGTATAAATAAATAAGAAGTATCTTAATCTTCAATCAAGTGATATTTTGTGTTTGTACCGTGCCCTCTCTATGCTCGCTCGCTCGCTGGTGTGAAATGTCCATTTTCTTAGGAATTTTGTGATCTCCTCCGACATTACTACCACTTAGATGTTGGCACGGGTGTCAGAAGGTGGTAATTCCGGTAGCTTAAGAGCTGGTGATTGCACACACTGTCAAGCAGCTCTTGGTGTAATTTGTGTCTCTGTTTACCAGCAGACTGCTTGCCAGGCCTTTAACTGATCCCTTGAGGACACACACTAGCATGTCCTTGAACACGGACGATCCGTTTGGTTTATCAGATTCATTTAGCACGTTAGGACTTGGCCTAGACCCCAATCTCAATGGGGGCCCCAGACGTCTAGTGTTACAATCTACCCCGCAACCCTGCACTAAAGTCATATGCTCTTTTAACTTGAAGTCTCTTTTTAAAAGACCCTAACTATAAAACCCAACCTAGAATAACTAACTATACATCCTCTCAACTCAACCAACTCACTTGAGACAATAATAATGTACAATAGGTAGCTTTCTATCTATTTGAATCGACACTAACTTACTCTATCTCTATTTTCATCTACACTCACAGTCTCCTTTAGATTAGAGATTGCATTCCTCTCGTCTGCAATCAGACACTAAGCTTTCCCTGTCTTGGAACTGTCAAAGCGCCAATCACGTTCATCCTGCTAAAACAGCCCACAGAGATTGATGCCTTTTGACAGATGTCATCGCAGTGGCCGCTATCTGAAACCGTGAAATATTGCCCGCAGACGTGCCGATGAGGGCACAGCTGAGGCAATAAGGCAAGGAACCCCTGAGAAACCCCATACCCACGTCACATGACCAGCTGTCAATCACACAGGCTCTGCCCTACACCATGCTGGCCATTACGTCATCGGAGTTCGTTGAACATGGGACATTTAAAAGGTGCACATTCAGTGTCCAGTTCGAAAGTCATGTCGGGTCAGGTTTATTTTCTCAGAGGTCGAATTGCCCCACATCCCCCTCACTCTACATTCAAAGATTCAAAGGTTTTTATTTCTCACTTACTCATGCAGGATGTGCGGTGAAATGTTGGTGTGACATACTCTGCGTTTTGGTGCTTAAAATATAAATAAGATATCAATACACAAGAAAGATAAAGTATTGAGTTATTAAGTTATTGCAAGTATGTTAAGTTATTGTATATTATGCACGTGAAGTTATGTAAGAGTTGTGAAATGAAGAATATTATAAATAGATAATTAATAATTAAAACTAGGTCCCCCTAACTCTCGGTCCTCAGAACTTTAGGTCTTCAGAACTCTAAGTCCTACTAACTTTAGTTCATGTAATTTATCTAATTACTTGTAACACTAAGGTCCTCATAACTCAATGAATGATGGGTTAGCTAGATGGACCAATCACGGAGAGATGTCCCTTCGATGGCTTTATGATGTGATATCCTTTCACAAATATCAGATGAGCTCGATGATTAACACCTAATGCAGCCCCGAGTAGAGCTTCAACCCTCGGTCTGAAATCAGCTGACTCGGGGTGAGGGCTGGAGCAGAAACATGGAAACTCATACTTCTGCCTCCGACAGTTCAGTTCGAGAACTCTTGGAACTAGATCTCTCTAGAAGCATTCCGACTCGAAGACAGATGCTAATTTCAGATTGAGTGTCTGTCACACACTTACTCCTCCCCAGATTCAATATTTGTAGCACGCCCATGGGTTAGAAAGGGAGGAAGAGAGGTGTGTGTGTGTGTGTGTGTGTGTGTGTGTGTGTGTGTGTGTGTGTGTGTGTGTGTGTGTGTGTGTGTGTGTGTGTGTGTGTGTGTGTGTGTGTGTGTGTGTGTGTGTGTGTGTGTGTGTGTGTGTGTGTGTGTGTGTGTGTGTGTTAAATTAAATTCCCAAATGTGGCTTTTAGTCAAAGAAAAAAAAAATATGAATACAAAAACGAATTGGTGTTTGTTTCTAATTAGCATTTTGACAGGTCCATAACATTTTTCAACAGAATATCAACGATTGATCACCGAATAAACCAACTAACTTTTGCGGGAAAAGTAGGCTACCATGGATGGCAGACTGCATTGCAAAGTTGTGTTTCGTCTGAAGGCATAGAGTTAAATTAAACAATAAATCAATAGTTTGGTCCTTGGATCACATCGGGTTTACCTACTTTGTCAGTTTACTGACTGTTGTCAGTTTTGATAATACAAATATATTTTTTCAGGCGTTCATCTCTTGACCAAACGCGATAGTGGCGAAGTCACGCCCTTTCCGGTAGAGCCCACGGGACCTATGAGATCGAAAAATGAGAAATGTATTTCCGTTTAATGTTTCCGTTTAATATGAACTTATAAAAATAAGTTCATATTTATTCCTCCTATGCTCGTTGTTGACGATGTAATAGTTGTGTTTTTCATGAACTTGTTTTGCCTCTCCGGGGAGTGTTAACCTGGCATACACCACTCTTGAGAGACCGGAAGATTGCGCTACTCCAGGATAACGCTAAATTGCAGGATCCTCTTCTTAACAAGATGATGGCCAGGCATTCGTTTATCTGTTTCCGTGAAGACAGAGGACGGTGCAGGACGTGCAGGTCAACCCGGGCTGCTGGATCTAGCATTTAAAACCAAACGTCGGAAGATGTAAATCCGAGTCAACCAAAGCAACACCTTAAGTCAAGTAAGATGACGATGATGTCAACCGACAGTTTTTAAACATATCTTATTTTTAACATGTGTCGAAGAAGTATTTTCTATTAAGAGCACATCGACAGTAGAAGTAGGCAGATGTTGGGGAAGAAATTAAAAAAGTTGTCTAAAATCGAGCGAAATCTGCAAGTTGTATAGGCCTACAGGGTGTAGGGTGTACGCGAAACATGACTACATTAAATCTCAAACTTGTGTGTATGCCTGGTAAGCTCAAACATGAACATGCTGGAACATAGGACGCACACGCACGCACGCACACGCACACACAGGGAGCTTCAGAAATGATCATCTTATTAAATAGAGAAAAACATTCAGCTAAACAGCAAAGACTAATCCATCTGACCATCAATTTTAAAGTTTATGCAAACTGCCGTTTGCATAACTGCGTTATCTCTTCCCATACACTCTTCCCTTATACAGAGATTTACTCCCTACCCCGCTGTCTCCCGTTGTCGTCTGTCTCTAGTCCACCTCTCTGTTCTTGGCAGCCTTTGTCCCACCACTTATGGAACACGTTATCAACACACTCAGGCCTGGGGTCGCTCCAAAGGCCGTTGTACTTGAGGGAGAATGTGGTACCATGTTTACTCGATTCTCCACGTGAGAAATGACATAACTCCTTTCAAAGAGGCGTCCCCCTCTGGTCAGAACAGTCTCATTAATAATGAATGCACAGAGAAGGATTCACAAATGTATTTTGTGATTGATAAATTACTCTTCTCACAAATACATTTCAATGCACACACAAATGGATATCGGTATGTATAAATGTAAAATAAATCCAAATGTAATATGAATCCCTAAATATATTAATTAAAAAAATAGTTGCAATTTTCATCAAAATACATTTGGATGTTGTTACATGTAAAGACAAACTTAAACTTGAATTTACAAAGCGCTTTTCATTTGTGAACTTGTTGTCATTTGTGTGTGAACTGGTCTGTATTTATATGTGGTCTTTTGAGTCTCTCCTGACGTTGCTGGATTCACAAATGCATTTTTTTCAACAAGGAACTCAAAAAAGGAAATCAAACTGTTCTGGATCAATCTGGAGAGACTATTGTGGTTTCGATGTGCTTCATTCATGCACACACACACAGACACAAACACACACACACAGACACACACACGCGTATATACAAATATTATGCAAAACAGTGTGCTGAAGTGGTCAGTGTTCTGCGGAAAACAGAAGAGAGGGTCAAGGAAAACAGGAAACCAGAGCTTAGATTGTAAACTTATCAGATAAGGGGTAGACATGTAGAACTTAAACAACCCACTATTTTAAGCGATAAATGTCAGCAAAAAAAACAGAACCAATGACAACGTGACGTGGTCATGGAAGTGGAGTTGGATGCGAGCCCTGATGACACGGATAGGAAGATGAGTGAATGACATTGATGTTCAGTTTTTACAGTGCACTACAGAGAACAAAGGGTCTTCATGTTTTCACACAAAAAGACCAGCGTGGATCATTTCACCAGAGCCTTCCTGACGACCTCGATAACTTCATCCACAAATGTCCATATCCAATCCATCTGTGTAACTTTGTGTTTTTGTTCCTAACCTTTTTCAGCCTTGGTTTGCTATCGGACCGTAGTGCGCCGCCTCATGTTCCTGGTCCTCTTTTGAGCCCCCTGATTGGTGGGCTCCCTGGGAGCTCTCTCCTGATTGGGCAGCAGGCAGCTTGTCTTCAGTTGGCACGGATTAAAACCCAGCTAGCTCTGTCTCAAATCAGCAGCGCCATTGCTGCCGGGCACCAAGCGGTTGCCTCGAGGAACGTCTCCAACACCCCTCCCTACCGTGTATCCACACAAGCCCCTTCCCCTACAGCGACGGCCATCAATCTGCTGAACCTTCTGAAGGTTGCAAACTTGTCCCACAAACTATATAACCCCTATTCCTTAGAGAGCCAGGATTATCCACCTTACCAACCTCCAAGTGCCCAGGTAGACCCTGGCAATGTGAGAGAGCCTTCTCACATGGTCACTGGTTCAACCCCCGCATCTATCGGGGCCTCCTTCGCGACTTCTATGAATCCCAGCAACATTCACCCAGCGATGCACCCCAGCTCTATGGGCTTCATCCCTGGTCAGAGTCAGCCAGCCCCTGAGTTGAAGGGGGCCATGAACATCCACATAAAGCAAGCCAAAGGATCTACTATATGGTCAGGGGAGTCCATGCCATCTGACTGCCCTTCCTCATCCAAGAATGCTGCATACAGCCCGGCCCGATATACCTGTGAATCGGCCATGGACATCCTCAAGCGCTTCAACCTTCAAGAAGAGGACTTGGAGGCGCTGTGTGCTTACCCAGACGATCAGCTCTCCACCGCCAACCTACCCTGCCTGCTGCGAGACATCAGCCAAAAGAAGGCCAACCGGTTATCTGCTGCTACTTCGTCAAGCATGGTCCACCAGGCTCAAGGCAGCCATTGTGCCCCAGAAACAACATTAGGACCCGGGGCCGATGTGAAGCGTGCGATGGGAGCGCCTTCTGCCTTTCAGCAGCCAATTAAAGTGATTGAATACGGACATACTAGTAAATATAACGTAGGTATCCGGGAAGAAGAGAAAGATGGAGGACACCACAGCATTAGTGTCAGGCCCAGAAGCTTAATTGAAAGTGGCTTGATGGGAAGTTCAACTAGCCAAAGCCGAGAGACTCTGCAAAAGGACCTAGCGCAGGCCAAACATGGTTGTTCGTTGTCACAGAGATCTACCACCTTGTCTCCTTCTGTTTACAGTCCGTTAACAAGCGTGACTGCTTGCCCAGTCGCTACCAACATTATACCAAAGAGGGATTCTAGTGCTGATCAGGCAGCATCTGCAGCAAGTCAAAGACCAGCTAAAGGCACCGGACACACTGGTCACAGACCGGCGCTAGGTAGCGGAACTACAAGTCATAAAGCAACCACGGGACCTACTGGAACTAACCGTCATAAACCAGCTACAGGTCCCGGAACTAACTCTCATAAACCAACACCAGGTACCGGAACCACCGGTCAGAGCCCAGCTCCAGGCGCTGGAACTACCAGTCCAAGACCTGCTCTAGGTGTGGGAACTACCATTCTCAGACCAGCTCCAGCCACCGATCCAGGGCCAATTCCCATCCCCAGGTCCATCCCTACGAACCAGGGGCCCCCTCCAGCATCTGATGAATCTATCCAGAGACCTCCGCCAGTCAAGCCAGCCGACAGAGTGCCGACGGCGGCCATGATCAGCGACTACATGGGTTTCGAACCTGATCTTTTCCCCCACAGCTGTAGTCTCTGTAACAAACCTTGTGCTGCCATGAAGGTGAGTATGTCAGTGGTTTGTTATCGCTCCCTATGGGAGCTAGGTAAATAAGTGTTGTTCCATCCTATGCAAGGTTTATTTATTTTTTTAAAGCATATGAATGTCAATGGTGATCAGGAACGTTAAATGGGTTGATATTACGCCTCCTATGTGTCTGTTTCCTTCAGGACTGGCTGGACCACAAGAAGCACAAAGTCCACCGGGCCAGCTGCCAACTGCTAAGCAGACAGTCAGTAAATTTCCTTCTCTCAAACTAAACCAAATTGAGCCGGCTTAAATGGTGGGTCATGGAGTCTGAGGCGAGGTCCACATGTAAATTGGTATTTATAAAATATATCATTTCCTTTACGTGAAATGGGGTTTCAGGTAACTGAATACAAAGCTTTTTTTAAAACTCATTCATCATGACTTTGATTTACATAATTTAGTTGTCCATTAATACGTGTGCGCCTAATACTATTCTGTGGTGTCTGTCAGTGTTCTACCGCCAACTACTGGCCTGGCATGCTTAGGTCGGCATTTTAAGCGAATGTGTTTACTGTTTTGTGCTTGTCAAGGTATTCCGAATGGGAGCCCGATGCAATAACAATCGAGTAAGTCCCACTGACATTAGTCTAGTCTTTTTTCAAAGGCTCACTCCTGATAATCATTACGTTTACGGTTAATGATAGATCATAGTTGGCTTTTTTGGGATGTGTGGGTCACATCTTCTGCTACATTTAAAAGCTCTACACTACAGTAACTAAAGCTCTACACTAACTCTTCCTAAAATTAAGTTAATTGAATGAATACCTGTGGAAGATGCCCATAATGGTAGAATGTGGGTTTGTTTGAACATACCTGTCGATGATGGGTAGCACATTGACAACAATCAGCAGGAAAACACAGGGCAAAACAGAATTTGACTTTACTTGTCTACCTCCTTTAGCTCGGACCCTGAAGAATCCCAGCAACCCCCCGCGACTACCCCAGACACCGCCTCCTCCCAGAGTTCCAGGCCCAGTCTTCAGCCGACCAGCCATGGAGGTCCTGCCCCATCAAACTCTGCACCTCCTTTGACAAGTTCCTCAGTGGACACGAAGATTTCGGAAACGGGCAAGTCTCGGTCTCCACAGAGGCTGAGATCAAGGTCAAAGTCTTCAGGAAGGAAAAGATCAAGGTCAAAGTCTTCAGGAAGGAAAAGATCAAGGTCAAAGTCTTCGGGAAGGAAAGGATCAAGGTCAAAGTCTCCACAGACAAAGAGGTCAAGATCTCGTCAAACAAAGAGGGCAGGGTCAAAGTCTTCAGGAAGGAGGCGGTGGAGTTCAAGGGAGAGGTCAACGTCCAGCGGGAAAGCTAACTCACCCCGTAGCTCAAGACCTGTCCACAGGTAACCCAGATTCCCTCAATCTCAATGGTGTAGTTCACCAAATGCATCCCCACCATTCTTCATGCTCGCTCACTTTAATAATATACATGATTGAAGTCAAGCTTCACAGTGATAATAATAAGACCTCCCGTCTGTCCCTTCCACCTCACCTCTTTGTGATTGGTTCCTTCTTTCTCAATAACCTGCAGTAGAAGCCGCTCCCGGTCCTCTTCAAACTCCTCCTCCAGCTCTTCCTCCAGCTCCGACCGTTACCGTGGCAAAAGGTCGTCCTCGCCAGCCAGAAGGTCTAGGCGAAGGTCTGGGTCCCCACGAAGGGGTCGGAGGTCACGTTCCCATTCACCATGGAGACGAACCCGCAAGTGAGTCGTTAACCTTGATTTGTTGAATCTTCTATCATTGGCAATGGTTGGTTACGGTTAATTATTGATGGTAAACGGTAGTAATCTTAGATAACCTCTTCACAGTGATAAGTTGTCTTGTTTAACTGGTATGGTCTAGTATTCATGGTGATCTTGATCCTCCCAGGTCCCGCTCTGGGTCTCGATCCTTTCAGCGAAGACGGTCGCGCAGTCACGATGGGAGGTCTTCGGGTCGCAGACAAGAGGAGACCAGCGTAGAACAGCTGGCCAAGAAACTACTGGAATCCTCTGGTAAGAGACCAGGTAGAGAGACCTAATGGAGGGCGAGGGAGAAAGAGATGGAGGTAGAGAGACCTTGCAGAATATCCCCGTAGATGAATCAGGAGAGGGAGTCGAGCACATTTAAGATTGTTAGATACAGGCAAAGTGAAACCTGATCAGACTCTTCCTGCTTCTCCATTCTCCTCTTCCCTCTGTCTTTCTAACCTTGTTTTCCTTTCTACTTTCTCTCCATCTCCTCTTCTTCCCCTGTCTTCCTCTCCTTCTCCCGCTCCTCCCCTCAAGGTGTCCAGAGCTTCACTGGCTCCTCCAGTCTAGAGCTTGTGGTCCAGACTCTGGCCCCAGTGCTGCTGGCAGAGCTGGCCAAGCTGAAGGCCGCTTCATCATCATCCTCTGATTCATCTAAAGAAAAGAAGCCATCCTCCTCCTCCTCATCTAGAGATGAACAGGAGCCGTCATCCTCCTCATCTAGAGACAAGAAGAAGCCACCCTCCTCTTCCTCATCTAGAGACGAGAAGAAGCAGTCATCCTCTTCATCTAGAGACGAGAAGAAGCCATCCTCCTCTTCCTCATATAGAGATGAACAAAAGCAGTCATCCTCTTTATCTAGAGACGAGAAGAAGCCACCCTCCTCTTCCTCATCTAGAGACGAGAAGAAGCAGTCATCCTCTTCATCTAGAGACGAGAAGAAGCCACCATCCTCTTCCTCATCTACAGATGAGAAGTTGTCAACCTCATCTAGAGACGAGAAGAAGCCATCTTCCTCATCTAGAGACGAGGAGAAGCCACCATCCTCTTCCTCATCTAGAGACGAGGAGAAGCCTCCATCCTCTTCCTCATCTAGAGACGAGAAGAAGTCATCATTCTCTTCCTCATCTATTGCTGAACAGAAGCAGTCAGCCTCTTTGTCATCTAGGGACGAGAAGAACACATCCTCTTCCTCTAGAGATGAAGAGAAAGAATCTTCCTCCTCTAGAGATGAACAGAAACAGTCTTCTCCGTATATAGATGAACAAAAGCTGTCATCTTCCTCATCTCGAGATGACCACAAACAGGCATTCTCTTCTTCGACCAAAGGAGGGAAGGAACCACCTTTGTCCTCGTCCTCTTCCTCTGCCTCTACCCAGGCAATCAAGAAGGTGCTGGTTAAGAAGAGTGCACCAACGATGTCTTCTAAACCTCAGGGGGTGAGTTTGGATGTGTTCCCACAGAATAGAACAAACCTTTCAACCTTTTTTACTTTATGGATTATGGCAAAAAAAAAAATCAAAGTTGAGTAGTTTTCCACCTTTGTTTTTCCCACTTGTATATCTTGTCTCGTTCTCTGCGTCTTCCCCAGTGTTTGTGTATCTGTGTATAACTCTGTGTCTCCTGGGTCTAGTCGGGTCTCCTGGGCTTCGTACCGGCCCACCCTCCCCTGCTCCTGTCTGGGCTTCCCTCCACGGTCACCAAGCAGCAGGTGATCTCCGCTGTGGAGAAGTTGGGAAAAACACGATTCATTTATTTGGATGAACATCGGCAAGAGGTGAGTTAACCCTGATGATTTGACTTATGAGGTGTGAGTTAAGGAGCCCCTCCCGACTAGCAACTCTAAAATAAGAGCAGGGGCTTCATGCATCAGTCTTCGACTATTGCCTGAAGGCCTTTTTGTGACTGAATCAGGTATTTGACCCTGATCTTGCATGCCTATGAGCCGTTGCACACTTCAACCGAAACTGTGGTAACGTGCGTTTTAATGCCAAATGCTCAATGACAGCTTCTACACATTTCAAGTTTTTCCCGTGACATAAACCAACATGGCAGCAATATATAATTTCTGTCCCCCGGCAAATATATGTATATCTAACAGGGAATCGGTTATTGAAATAATGTTGATTTTGTAGTGGCCATTTACATCTTGAAATTAACCTTAAATCCTTTGGTCCCTAATATACTATGCGCCTATACTAATGCCCTTACAGAAAATCACGTATTAAATGGGATTTAGGATTTTTTTCGGAGAAAATGAACTCTGTATATGTGTCTTTAGGCTACAGTGTACTTTCTACAAGCGACTGCAGCGAAGGCGTTGCTGCGTTTTACGGAGCTGAAGATTGGAGGAAATCCAATCACTGTGACCCAGGTCCAGGTAAACTCATTCTTTCCCTCCCCTACCTCGTCTCTACCTCACAAAATGGCTCCACAATGTAAAGCTTTGTTATTTTTTCACCTATGCTCTTTCTCTTGTCTCTAATCACAACACTTTTTCCTTTTTGTCCATCTCTGTCTCGTTAATGGTGTGTCTGCAGAAGTCAGTTTCCCCGAAGCTGAAAGAGAATCAGGCCAGTACCAAGCCAGGAAGCAGGGCACTCCCCGGCGACAAGACGATCACGCCCGGCGACAAGACGACCGCGCCCGGCGACAAGACGACCGCGCCCGGCGACAAGACGACCGCGCCCGGCGACAAGACGACCGCGCCCGGCGACAAGACGACCGCGCCCGGCGACAAGGCGGCCGCGCCCGGCGACAAGACGACCACGCCCGGCGACAAGGCGACCACGCCCGGCGACAAGACGACCACGCCCGGCGACAAGGCGACCACGCCCGGCGAAAAGACGACCACGCCCGGCGAAAAGACGACCACGCCGGGCGAAAAGACGACCACGCCGGGCGAAAAGACGACCACGCCGGGCGAAAAGACGACCACGCCGGGCGAAAAGACGACCACGCCGGGCGAAAAGACGACCACGCCGGGCGAAAAGACGACCACGCCGGGCGAAAAGGCGACCACGCCCGGCGACAAGGCGACCACGCCCGGCGACAAGACGACCACGCCCGGCGAAAAGACGACCACGCCCGGCGACAAGGCGACCACGCCCGGCGACAAGACGACCACGCCCGGCGACAAGGCGACCACGCCCGGCGAAAAGGCGACCACGCCCGGCGACAAGACGACCACGCCCGGCGACAAGTCGACCACGCCCGGCGACAAGTCGACCACGCCCGGCGAAAAGGCGACCACGCCCGGCGACAAGGCGACCACGCCCGGCGACAAGGCGACCACGCCCGGCGAAAAGGCGACCACGCCCGGCGACAAGGCGACCACGCCCGGCGACAAGACGACCACGTCTGGTAACAAGAAGACCACGCCCGGCGACGAGACGACCACGCCCGGCAACAGGACGAACACGCCCGGCAACAGGACGAACACGCCCGGCAACAGGACGAACACGCCCGGTAACCAGACCACGTCTGGTAACAAGAAGACCACGCCCGGCGACGAGGCGACCACGCCCGGCGACGAGGCGACCACGCCCGGCGACGAGACGACCACGCCCGGCGACGAGACGACCACGCCCGGCGACAAGACGACCACACCCGGCGACGAGACGACCACGCCCGACGTCAGGACGACCACGCCCAGTAACAAGATGACCACGCCCGGCGACAAGACGACCCCGCCCGGCGACAAGACGACCACGCCCAGTGACAAGACGACCACGCCCAGTAACAAGACGACAACGCCCGGTGACAAGACGACCACGCCCGGTGACAAGACGACCACGGCCGGCGTCAAGACGACCACGCCCGGCGTCAAGCCGACCACGCCCGGCGTCAAGCCGACCACGCCCAGTAACAAGACGACCACGCCCGGTGACAAGACGACCACGCCCGGTGACAAGACGACCACGCCCGGCGACAAGACGACCACGCCCGGCGACAAGACGACCACGCCCGGCGACAAGACGACCACGCCCGGCGACAAGACGACCACGCCCGGCGACAAGACGACCACGCCCAGTAACAAGACGACCACGCCCAGTAACAAGACGACCACGCCCGGTGACAAGACAACCACGCCCGGTGACAAGACGACCACGCCCGGCGACAAGACGACCACGCCCGGCGACAAGACGACCACGCCCGGCGACAAGACGACCACGCCCGGCGACAAGACGACCAAGCCCGGCGACAAGACGACCACGCCCGGCGACAAGACGACCACGCCCAGTAACAAGACGACCAGGCCCAGTAACAAGACGACCACGCCCGGCGACAAGACGACCACGCCCGGCGACAAGACGACCACGCCCGGCGACAAGACGACCACGCCTAGTGACACGAACGTGTCCATTGTATCCAGGATACGACCACCTGTTCCTCGGCTACACCCAGAGTGCAGAATCTCCCCCACTGTCCTCTTCCTCAAATCCATAAGTGAGTATCTTCATCCAACTCCCCATCGTTCTCAAATCAATCATTACCTCCTTCGTAGGGTTAGAGTCGGGAATGCTGTGTTTCAGTGATTTGTGATGGCTCTTCTTCCTATGTTCAAAATCCTGTTGCATGTTTTTAAACGTTGCATGTTATACCATCAGGTCTGTGTTTGTCAGGGACAAATTATACAAATGTCTTCTAAAAAAAGGTGCCATATTATACCACCAGGTGTGAGTGTGATCAGCCATTACAAGCCGTTTTGAAAATTTGCCCACCTAGGTGTCCACCTAGATGTGTGACGGATAGATGAGCAACGTTTGCAACAGTCCACTGGGTAGGCTGGTAGGCTGGTAGACTAACCAGCACACTTCTAGATGGACACGCCAACTTGTGACGTCAGAAGACGCAGATTTTCTAAACGGCTTGTAATGGCTGATCACACTCACACCTGGTGGTATAATATGGCATCTTATTTAGAAGACATTTGTATAATTTGTCCCTGAAACAATATGAAGAAAGACAAAATGGCGTTGAACCCTTAGCAAGAAATTGTTCATGAAAATGAACAATTGCAAAAATGCCTTTTTCTTTCCTTACACGCATGCTTCTTCGTCGGCAAAAAACGTCATGGTGCATAACCACCACCAAGGTTTTTTCTTTGGTGCTTTTTACGTAATGTTTATTTGTTACCTGCCTGACGAAAAAGACATTTGAAGTATGAGAATTGACCATGGCAGTTTATATTTCACAATGCTTCAAAGTTCATTCATGGTTCATTCTGTGTCTTCTTAACAGAATGTATCGACGTGCGGAGTTGGTCACTGGCGGAAGTAGGTCTTAAAACATTTTATATTTTCCATTTTTTTTTAAATCACATGCACACATGTGTGCATGAATGCCCTCCACACACCCTCGTACTAGCTCCTCTGTGTCTCTCTTCCTTTCTCCGTCTCAGTTCCAGCCCTTCGCGAGCCGCGGGGCCACCATGATTGTGACCGGTCTGCCTGACAGGGCCCGGGGTCCCTACAGGGAGACGGAGATGATACGGGTCCTGGAGGGGTTTAGCAGGACCAAACTCGACAAATACTTCATCCTTCCTGACAACTGCACGGTAAAGTTGAACCATAAATACACTCACGGTAAAGTGGTACAATAATCCAAATCGAAATGACTCGAGCTCCGGATTGGCGGGGCAAATACTGAACACTCGACCAGATGATGAACCCCTTATTCTATAAGGACCTGTCCCACACTCGGTCCATTAACCAGGCTTGAAATGATGATCGTTGTGATCTCTTATCGGGATCACACTGATCCCGAAATGTAATCAGTGTGACCTGTAATATAATTGTATTGTATAATTTGTGCGAGTGCAAATTGTTCTGGTGCTGCTTTTATGAAAAGAAAATTCCGTCCAACGTCCCTTTCTCTGCAATATAGTTTTTGAAATATGTTTAATGCCGGAGAGTTCAAATTCAAAGGGCAAGCATTGGCATATTTGTTTTGTAGGTTTGTGTCCGGATCAAAATGTTTGCTGTAGTTGCTTTAGCGATGGAGACTGCTCTGTGTGTCCAGGCATTTGTAGAGATGGTGGCCAATAAGATGGAGCGGCTGATGGATGTGCTGGCCAATGGATTGCCCATGAACGGTTGCTTGCTTCGTTGTCACCTACTGAAGGAGAACGCACTCAGATCTCCGGTACACGTACAGACACAGACAGACAGACTGACTGACTGACTGACTTATATTTGAGTAGTTCTGTTCTAAATTAATTTAATGTTATACAAGAGGAGAACTTCGATTCAACAAATAACTCAGTCTGCATGACTCTTTGTTAAATGTGGGAAAAGCTAGTCTCAGGTCACAGGGGGGCTGGCATGAGAGTTGGGGAGGTTGTGGTAGGGTGCTGAAGTTCTCTCTCTGTCTGCAGATCGCCTTCTATAAACAGCTGCTGACGTGGAGTGAAAAGGTAAAACACAACACCGTACCCACTCAAAGGGGTCTTCAGAGGGGACGTCGCCTGTGATCTGGGTCGATCCCAACCTTCAATCTTCGTAGCCAATCAAGTGTGTCCCATGTGACCGCACAGTGAGATCATCCCGAGTATTTTGAAAATCTGCCCCTTCTGACATCACAAGTTGGCGTGTCCAACTAGAATGTATGACGGATAGATGAGCAATGTTTGCTACACTCCACTGTGTATGCTGGTAGACTGATCCGTCCAGCACACATCTAGGTGGACACGCCCTCCTATGATGTCAGAAAAGGCAGATTTCCAAAACGGCTTGTAACGGCTAATCACGCCAATATCGTATGGTGTAAAATGTCACATTTTAAGGCATTTCGACAATTGGCATAGTGGGTACAGACAGTGGTGGCTGAGGGAAAAACATCTAGGCATTGTGGCTGGCAGCGCGGTTGAAATCGCTGTGCAAATTACTATTGGAATCCAGCCCAGGTGTTTAATGTCTGCTTCCTGTGGTCTAGCTTTATGACGAGACTACATTGGAGTACAGACTGGTGTACATCAGCAACATTCCTGATGACTTCTACTGGATGAAGGCCTTCCATGAAGGCATCGCCGAGACCGGAGGAGTGCGGGTCTACCTGCCGCTGATGGGCAAGGTACAAGCACACGATGAAATAGAGGCCTTGTCAGCACATCCTCATGAGTTGTACTTCATCTTGATCCCCTATGGAAAACTGACTTTCGTGTGTGTGTGTGTGTGTGTGTGTGTGTGTGTGTGTGTGTGTGTGTGCAGATATTTGTGGAGTTTGTCACGGGGGAGGATGCGGACCGATTCGGCATCTGGCTGTCCAGCTTTAGTCCCGACCCAAGGGCTGAGAACCCTGTCCGTGTCACGCGTCCCGGTACGTTACATCCTACAGCGCCGTCTAGTGGACACCATGCCACAGCACCCCTCCGTGACCTCACGCTCTTCTTGTTAATGCCTAGCTCGTAACGCCAGTCGGCCATATTCAGTCAATCTTTGCTGCCTGGTTAAAGAGCCAATTTCCCAAAAGTCAAGAGTTCCTTTAAAGAATTACACCGTCCATCTGTTATTGACCAAGTAGTGTGTGTGTGTGTGTGTGTGTGTGTTCTGTGTTTGTGTTGCCTACCTCTGTGCTTAAATAAAGGTTGATGATGATATACCCCCCCCCCCCCCCCCCACCCAGGCATGGTCCCAGACATGGACGCGATCGGCCCAGTCCGTACCAACATCAGTCATAAAGCCGTGGTGAGTGGGTTGCAGCCCCCCTTCTGGCTGGTGGTGCCCACCCGGCCCCACCTGTACCCCACCCTGTCCCCCCAGTTCTACACCCCTGGTGAGACCCCCTACTTAATCCTTGCTCATCTCATGACTCACTCTAATTCAACGCAATAACAATCAGGTTTTGAATAATAACAGTTATGTCCATTTTAATAAATACGATGTTAAAGCCACCTTTTAAGTTTTGTTTAAGAATAATTATGACGCCGTCTTTCTGTGTGGAATTCATAATAATGATAATGAAGCCAGCTGTGCTGTATGGACTCCTGCTATAATATTGATGATCAGTATGGTTATTGTGTGACCTCTCAGCACACAGGACGGTGAAAGGGCCACGGGATGTCGAGGTGAGTCTGTCTGTCGACCAGCAACCTAATAACTTGCATTGCCCATGCAGACCCCCCCCCCTCTCAGAGTGAGCAGCTCCAGTCAGGCAGATGGCCTGTTGGTTCTGTGTGTGTGTGTGTGTGTGTGTGTGTGTGTGTGTGTGTGTGTGTGTGTGTGTGTGTGTGTGTGTGTGTGTGTGTGTGTGTGTGTGTGTGTGTGTGTGTGTGTGTGTGTGTGTGTGTGTGTGTGTGTAAGACGCTAACCTTTCTCTGTACAATCCCGGTCTGCATGGTCCTGTTTCAATCCAACATGTGGGATTTTATCGGGGCTAGTCTTCCCATGATCGGAACATGTTTGCGTTCAAAGACTAAAATCTGCCGGGTGAATCAAAGACAAACAAATATGAACTTTACCGATGGAGGTTGACACCATATTGACTTGACTCCAGTTTTTTCAACCTAATTTCCGTGCGCATGGATCCGTTATTCACCACAGTTGCAAGCTGTAAGCCGCCCGTGCTTGTTTTGTTTTGTTATAACATATGTTTTGTATCGTGGAGAATACCTTCACGTGAGTGTGTTAGTGGTGAGGATGCCTGCACAATGCCCCAACAAACACTAGGATTGGCTGAAGTTAGCCAACACCTGTTCCACATGTTCGCCAACAAGAAAACTCCACTTCACAACTTCCTCCAACAACAACCACCAATTAGAATGGCACACTGGCCCGATGTTGGTGTCTGTTGGGGCAAAGTGCACACACCTTTTTAGACGTTCCATTGTCAACATCCCTCCTCTCTCGTTCTTGCAGTGGGCAGAGATCAGTATAATTGGGCAGAGTGTAGTCATGGTGACAGGGCTGCCGTTGGGCGGTTACAGACATCTGGACCTCGTGAATGAGGTGGTGCCTTACTTCGTCGAGATGGACATCAGCCGTGTGTTCTACGCCGTAGTGATACTACCTCTGCAGAGAAGGGTACACACGCACACCCACAAACTGTGTTTCGATGTCACGCATGTCCTTTGAAATGCCTACTCTCCTATTATGTCCTTGCCTCTTTCCTCTCCGTTTATTTTCACTATTGCCTCCTCTTCTCTCCACCACTCATCCCTCCTTCTCTTCTTTTACCTCCACTCTTTTCTTTCTCCCCTTCGTCGCCTCCTCCTCACTTCTTCTTCTTCTCCTCCTCTCTCCTCTCCAGGCCTTCATCCACTTTGACGACGGTTTGAAGTGTAAGGAGTTTGTCTCAGATTTCCTCCACAAGCCGTTCACTATAGGAGGATCTGACCTCACCCTCCACTTCCTCCTGGACCATCTTAAGCCCTGCACCTCAGAGGTATGGTAGGACACACACACAAACTCACACTCGCACTGTGATGCCATCAGAGATCATGTATGTGGTGTACTAATGAGTGATCATGATGTACACGAGTGTGATGTTATGACAGGTCTTGTATTCTCTCTCTGCAGCTGAAATTGTACAAGCGACTGCTTCATTGGAGCCATGTGGTGAGTATGTTTATAGTCTGTTTTAGGCCGATTCCAATCACCAATCTCTTGATGTGTGATGGCCGATCTGATACCGATCCTTTTAATGGGATATCAGCCGATCCGATACCGATCACAGATATTTTTATCAGCCGATCTGATACTGATTATAGATTTAACATTTTGATGTCGCCAATCGATGAGTAGTACCTTAGTTATAAAGAAAGAAGAAAATCAAATTCAATGGTTTATATGTGTATTAAGGATTTAAGTATTCTGTCATGACGGGGCATTCTGTGTTGTGATATAACGGTCTGTGTTGTGATATAACGGTCTGTGTTGTGATACAGCAGTCTGTTGTGATATAGTAGTCTGTGTTGTGATACAGCAGTCTGTGTTGTGATACAGCAGTCTGTGTTGTGATACAGCAGTCTGTGTTGTGATACAGCAGTCTGTGTTGTGATACAGCAGTCTGTGTTGTGATAGAGCAGTCTGTGTTGTGATATAGCAGTCTGTGTTGTGATACAGCAATGTGTGTTTTGATATAGGTGCCTAAGGAGAAAGCGTCAAAGGACCGGCTGTTGATGACGGAGATTGAGTACTGCAGCATGAGAGCGCTGAAGTTTATATTTGACATCATGGAGACCACCCAATACCTCAGCTGCCTGGTCCTCTCTAACCGGGTACGTCTCACTGTGGCCCTGGACAGCTAGAGGGGGTAGGTAGAGGGGCAGGTGGAGGGGCAGATGGAGGGGGTCAGGTAGAGGGGGACAGGTAGAGGGGCTCAGGTAGAGGGGCTCAGGTAGAGGGGCAGGTGGAGGGGCAGATGGAGGGGGTCAGGTAGAGGGGGACAGGTAGAGGGGCTCAGGTAGAGGGGCTCAGGTAGAGGGGCAGGTAGAGGGTCAGGTAGAGGGGATGATAGATGGAAGGGCAGGTAGGTAGAGGGGCAGGGAGAGGGGGTAGGTAGAGGGGGGCCAGGTAGAGGGGGGCATGTAGAGGGTCAGGTAGAGGGGAAGATAGATAGAAGGGCAGGTAGGTAGAGGGGCAGGGAGAGGGGGTAGGTAGACTGGTAGGAGACGGGTATTTACCATGACAACAATGACTTCTGTCTCGCTCTCTCTCTACTCTACTGTTCCTATTATGGATTCTGTTCTGCTACCTCTCTCTCTCCAGGTGGTTTTCCAGATCCCTTGTGAAACTGATATGAACAATTTAATTGCAAATCTCATCGTGGAAACAAACGACAAACTAGTCAATGAAAGGTATTTGTGTTAATTTGCTGATCCCAACCTAGAGCATCGACATGAGCTTCAGATGTGTGTATGTATGCATGTGATGTGTGTGTGTGTGTGTGTGTGTGTGTGTGTATATATATCCTTAATGAAGTCTCTCCTACAGGTCTATATATTTTCCAAAACCATACCAATTTCAAACGTGAGTCTCGCTCAATCCGTCTCCTGATCAATAATAAACATTATCAACATCTTGTCTTATCTATGATAAGTTTCATCCATTCTGATTCAACCATATTGTTTTGGTCGTCTCAGGAGATTTAAGTTCATAAGGTCCAAAATGGTTCCAAGAAGATTCCAGGGATTGCGTAAGCTTGCCACAACCACGTCTGGCCAATCAGCTTTTCCACACCCATCAGCGCCTGGCCAATTAGCTGCCCCTCTCCGGACCTACGCCCCGCCCCCTGCTGCCCCTGCGGAACTCTGCGCCTCAGCCCACGACCAGGACTGGCCCCCGGGCTCCGGCCCCCAGCCTCCAGCCCTGAGTCAGGAGATGTACCGCTTCTTTGCTACGGCCATCCACCAGCATCGCCAGGCCAGAGTTGGACAGGAAGTGGGCCGAGGTGGACAGGAAGTAGGCCGAGGTGGACAGGAAGTGGGCCGAGGTGGACAGGAAGTGGGCCGAGGTGGACAGGAAGTGGGCCGAGGTGGACGGGAAGTGGGCCGAGGTGGACGGGAAGTGGGCCGAGGTGGACGGGAAGTGGGCCGAGGTGGACGGGAAGTGGGCCGAGGTGGACGGGAAGTGGGCCGAGGTGGACAGGAAGTGGGCCGAGGTGGACGGAAAGCGAGCCAGGAGAAAGTGGTGAGGTCTCCGCTCTCTTCATCCTGTCTGTTGGCTGCAGAGTGACACCTTGCAGCGGACATATTGGCTGTAAGGTGTCGCATTATGTTACTTTTCTCTCGTCCCGTCCTCAGACCGCCTCGGGGGAGGGCCGTTCTTTGTCCCAGCATGTTGGGAGGAGGCAGATCCCTCCTCTGTCCTCCTCCTCCAGCACCTCCTCTCCTCTCTCCCGGAGGAGCAGGGCCGACGGGAGCCCGCCACCCAAGAGAGAGCGGCGTGGGCAGAAGGAGACCATGGAGGTGACGACGATGACCTGTGTGTGTGTGTGTGTGTGTGTGTGTGTGTGTGTGTGTGTGTGTGTGTGTGTGTGTGTGTGTGTGTGTGTGTGTGTGTGTGTGTGTGTGTGTGTGTGTGTGTGTGTGTGTGTGTGTGTGTGTGTACATGAATGCTAATGATTGGTTTGTGTTGTATTTCCCCCCCCCCCCCCAGAGTAAAGGTGTCTCTGAGGCCCTGATAGAGGACCCACCTGGACTACAGGAGGAGGGGTTTAAGCCTGGCAAATTCATCGTCATAGACGAGGTCGGTGACGAGGTGGAGCCCATTGTTATCCTCTCCTACCACTCTGAGGCCTGTGACTCTCAGACCAGACCCTCACACATAACCAAGGAGAAGGAGGTGCCATCAGACCAGCAGGTCTTGGAGGAGGTCCCTCGCACCTCCTCCTACTCCTCCTCTACCTCCAGAGGAGTCGAGTCCAACACCTCAACGACAGCCCACTCCTCATCCTTGTCTGGAGCCACAGCGTCCTCATCTTCTTCCTCTTCTCTCCCTCCTCCTCCGGCCGGAGTAGTCCCTTCCTCTTCTGAGCAGAACACACAACAGATTAAGTGTGAAGAATCTCCTGCCCAGGTGTCTGAAGATGATGAGCCTAACAGCCAGGAAGCGACAAGCATGACTACCACGGCCGAGGTGGATTCTCTTCCTGCTTGTAAACCAATCACAAAGGACGGGTCACAGAGGGAAGCAGCCATGGTATGTGAAGTTGACATGGCGAGGTTTGGCCAAATGTTAGCAGCAGAGACCTCTGCAGCGAAAAGTGCAGCATCACTGACAGGAAAGGAGGCCTTACACACTGATCGACGTCTGGAGGAAGAGGGGAAGAGAAAGGCCCAGCAAGAGTTAACCGTCGCAGGAAAGGATGTGGTCGTCTCTCCCAGCGAAGACATGAAGGAGAACAGAGTAGAGGTGGATGAAACACAAGAGCAGCTGGGTGATGAAAAGACAAGCGACCAGATGCTCCGTTCGAGGCCAGAGTGTGGCGAGGAGACGCCTCACCAAACCCCGGTCCAGCCTGAGACACCAGGCCTCCCTGACCCTGAGAGCCAGACCTCTGAACCCCAAGAGGAGGCAATGTTGGCCAAAGTCGCTGATGAAGCTGAGCCATTCCAGGAGGTCCTCCTGGAAGAGGAGAAGGAGGCAATTGTAGAAGAACAAACCCCAACGGTAGTTTCGGAGGCAGCTGACTCTTTACTCAACGGTGCATCGACAGAGGAAGGAGACACCCACCAGCTCATGGACTGTGTTGAGGGATCTCCTCCCAAAGAGGAGCAGGAGAACAGCAAGGACCCCACAGAGGAGGAGCTGACCAACAAGAGGCCCGCTGTAGCGGAGGGGGCGTCTGAAATGGAACAGCGACGATCTAAGAGAGGTAAACCCAGTCGCCCCAGTCCAGCGATCAAGCCGCTGTCCACCAGGCACTCCACACCCCCCAGGAAGAGGGAAAGCCCTGCGGAGGACCCAGTCGTGGACTCTGAAATGCAGGAGCCACACGATGACAAGCAGCCTGCTGCTGGAAAGAGAAGGAGTGGACGAGGGAGGAAAGAGGAGGTGCCGGTGTCTGGGACATCCAAAATGGCCGCCAAAGAAGGTCAACAGAGGGTGAAGGACAATGAGGAGGAGGTGTACCAGGTGGTCGACTCCATCGAAGAAAATCACCAAGAGGAGGCCCACGTCAACTCCTTAGGTCCAGCGAGGAGGAGCAGTCTGGCAAAGACCAGAGCCGCCAGAACGTGTTCTAAAGCATCCAAGGGGGAGGAGCCACAGTACCAGGTGGGGAACTCTAAGGGGGAGCAGGAGGAACAGATGCAAGTCGAGGAACAGCTTTCAGAGGAGCCTTTAAGAGGGAAGAGAGGTCGTAAGGTCACAGGCAGCGATGCCAAGACAGAACATGAAGCAACAAAGAAGAGAAGAACCACGGAGCAAACACCCACACCCCTTCCGGATAACCAATCAGAGGCTAGGTTGGATTCTGAGGTGAGAGACGATGATTAAAGTTAGTTTTTTCTATGTGGTCAGGATGGTACGGATTGCTAACCTATAACATGCTATCTCTCTCTCTCTTCCTCTCTCTTGCTCTCCCTACCTCCCTTCCTCTTCAGTCTGTTGTGTCTCAGGAGCAGATGGTCTATGACGAAGAGAAAGATTCATCCTCCATCATCGGTGAACGTAAACAAAGCGAGGGGCAAGCAGGTGGGTGTGAGTTCTTCTTCAATAAACATGTTGACAAACTGCTACTTTCTTGACTTGCATTAATCTCTTGATTAGATAAACATTAAATGTATAAATTAAAGCGCAATTCAAAAAGGCTTACAAAATAATTACTCTCTCGCTGTTGACTACCCTACATTTTTGTTCCGAAATAAGGTCACATGGTAGTCCATCGAATGGGAGGACTGAGGCTATCTATCTGGCGACGTCAGTCTAATGGAGAATACGCTCAAAATAAAATTCTTTATTGGGTGCCTTCAGAAGTAAATGTGTGTGCAAGAGTCGGTACAACATTTGAGGGTTTGTGTTTCTGCTTGGAAACAGCAGTGTAAGAGCAGCTACAAAGTAGAGCTAGACGTTATATCTTCGATTTCCTAGGCTTTTTACCGTGTTGGCTACTGTCTGTCTCTCTATAGCGTCCAGCAAAGCGAGGAGGAAGGAGCGAGGGGCGGAGCCTAAGACAGTTCGCTCTCTCGCTTCCTCTGTTGCCAACGACTACACCCTGCCCCCCTTCACCCCCTACAACCCCCTGGGTGAGAGAAGAGACACAATTAAATGTTTATTTTGTCACATGATTGCTAAATTCAAAATTCCCTCTCTATCGGTGTGTCTCTGTCTCTAGGGATGGAGCACGTGGTTCCTAAGGCTGGGTTCTACTGTAATCTGTGTTCTGTGTTCTACGAAGACGAGACCAGAGCCAGGACACTCCACTGCAGCAGCTTGGGTCACTACCACAACCTGAAGGTACCTTCACTCACTCACTCACTCACTCACTCACTCACTCACTCACTCACTCACTCACTCACTCACTCACTCACTCACTCACTCACTCACTCACTCACTCACTCACTCACTCACTCACTCACTCACTCACTCACTCACTCACTCAACACCTCCTCCTCTTCTAGGTGTTTTACAAGAAACTAAAAGAGGAACAATCAAGGAGCCAATCAGGAGACTCCGCTCCTGGCCACTCCCCTGGATGATGCTAGCCCCGCCTACCTGCTCACGACAATCTTTTCAGCTGTTTCAGAGGTCTATACTTCCCCGGTCGTTATGAGACTGTGTTTACGTTTAATTGGAAGATGGCATTGGTTTTACTGGTTTTCTATTCTTTCTTCACGTGTCTGAACTGATTGGGGCTGCTTTCTTAAAGTGATGTCCTTACTGTTTCCAGTTAGGACATCACTTACTGGAAATGTGAGCTCTCATCTGGACTTGATATTTGGAATATATTTAATTTATAACTCAATGTATCATCTGTATAATATGTTTATATGTCTTTATGTAACCAGTTTGATACTTAACAGTTAATAAAAAAGTTTTTTTTATAACATTTGTTTGAGACACGCGCACGCAGGCAGGCAGACACGTGTATATACAAAAATGGGGTTTGTCTCGTGGCCCTGCGGTCTTCGGTGAGGCTTTCAGTTCGCAATAATATATACAACTACCTGATTACGCCATTTTAATTCCATTCAAAAAGCTTTATGGCACGACTATTGTGAAAAGTATTACCAATGCATTATTTATCTTTATCTTTTGTATCTGATGGAAGTATGTTTCCTTTCCTTACGAAAAGGAAAAGAAAAAAATGATATACTGTTTTTTTTATATACATTGGTCGTCAAGGTGGGGCCCTATTGTTGTTAAGGCAGCCACCTTAACCTTACAGTGCTGGGGGAAACACTGAGACATCGAAACAGGAAATGTGGGCTTGGAGCTGATTGTGTTCAAGTGAACAGTGCCAAGCACAAAAAGAGTGACGAGTATCAGTTAGAGAATGACAGTATTGACTTGCGATGCAGGGGATGTCGTGGTATCCTGCAGGTGATGTGTTTGCCGTCCTCTAGTGGCGGCACGCAGCAATTTATCTGCAGTGTTGAATGGAAGGTGTTCCATAAATGAGGATGTGTTTTTGCTGTTCTTTGAGTTCCTATTCTGCATACATTTTAGAAAAAGTATAATAAACGACATTCAGCAGCCAAACCAATCAGAACTCCTTGTACCGTCAGATAACATCAGATCCAAAATGGAGGACTTGTACGCCAGCGTGCCTTTCTTCTCATCAAACTGCTCTCATATTTCATGTCATCTTGGTCAATGGGAGCAGGAAGGAGGAAGCTCCTTCTGGTCCGTTGCTCCCCCTCACACACCCATGTGTCACGCTCAGAGCTCAGGCTGCTGTCAAAGGGACAGCCTCCCAGAGACAGCCTCACCAGAGACAGCCTCATAGAGACAGCCTCCCAGAGACAGCCTCACCAGAGGCAGCCTGACGGAGACAGCCTGCTCAGAGCTCGGTCCGGGGAGCCTTCAGCTGGTTGGATATGGCGGGTGGGGGTCCAGTACATGAAGGCAAGGGGGTGAAGGGTTGTTGGGCAAGGAGGGGTTTGGGCTGGGGGGGTCCGGAGGGACGGGGTCTGTGTCTCACATGGCTCCATTCACATGGCCCTCGCCCTGGCCACTCAGGATTCTTTCCAGGAAGCAGGTGGAGTGTGTGTGTGTGTGTGTGTGTGTGTGTGTGGGGGGGGGGGGGGGGTGTTCGGGGGTAAGGGATGATGAAAGCGAAACCGTCCGTGCGTAGGTTCCCCGAGTCCACCAACATTTTTTTTTTCTCTTCCACACAACACAGCTCCCCGCCCTCGCACAACCCAACACACACACGCACACCCTCACACGCACACCCACACACTTTCACAAACACACACTCAGAAAAAAAACACACACTTACAGACACGCAGCTTGCCCCCCCCCTACCCCCCTTACCCTCTTCCGTTCTTCGTCACTAAGCTTGACAACGCGGTTCGATGACAAGACCCCCAGCGGACTGTGTTCCCAATGCATGTGGGAAGCTGAAACAAAACGGATCAGAGGCCTTGGGGGGACGCCATGAACCCCCGCCCTTTCCCACATGCAGCGTTTCCCTGCAGTCTTCCGGAAGATTTCCTGCATGGGGTCCTGTGTGAATGGGGAACGGGGATGTATTTCCAGGGAAATCTGCACTGGCAATTTGGCGGCTCAAGACCTAGTCACATTCCCAGTATCTCTGCCTGTGCGGCTGTGTTGTGAATGAAAGCAGTCACATGTCACACTGTCGGTAGAAGCTCGTACAGTGTTACATCCTCTGATAACCGATGTGTTGCATGTGTAGCGAGCCATCCATGACTTTTTCTGGTCTGGCCGGCACTGGTTCCGGGCAGCAGCCCTCTACCTGCCTGTGGCTGAAGGGGGGCAGGGACTGATTAACATCCAGGTAAAAATTGCCTCTTTTAGACTCCAGACTGCACAAAGACTGCTGTACAATTGCGGCCCAAGCTGGTTTGACACAGCTCGTTTGCTGCTGAAGAGAGCTGGGCGATTGGGCTATGATAAACAGCTCTTCCTTTTACAGCTTGAGGATGTGGACCTAACTGGACTGACACCTCTCTACAGCTCGGTATTGCAGGCATGGCAGATTTTTAAGGTTGCACGTGCCACAAATGAGACTCCGGGCATGTGGTTGTTTGAGGAACCTTTGTTTTATAATAACCTCATAAAGACTCAAACACTGCAGTCTGCCAGCCTGCGAGCCCATCTTAGAGAAGCTAGCTGCACCAAACTGGGCCATCTGATGAAGATGACGGCAACATCTGTGGACGCCTTGAGAGAGAGAGAAGCAACATCACCTCCATGAGGTTGATCAACAGACTGGTGAGGAAGTCTGTGCTGAACTGCAACAACCTCTGAGAGAATTTGCACAAAACCGCAGTCTGTGTGACCAGTGGAGCGAAGAAGGAGAGTACAGTTTCCCCGCTCTGTCTATCACCCCAGTTGTGGGGGAGTGGCAGGAGCTCGGAGCTCGGTCAGCTGCTGTCTCTCACAACCCCACACCTGGAGATTTTTCATGCTGCAGGGAAGAAGGATTTGTACCAAATCTGCTCCAAGGTTCTGAACCTGCGCTCTTTGGCAGGCATGCAGGAGTCTAGGTGGACAGAATTTTTTGGTCCAGACGTTTCCCCGAAAGGCAGCTGGCGGTCTCTGTACAAGCTGCCCGTTGAAAAACGGACAGCAGACCTCCAGTGGAGGATTGTACATGGAGCAATAGCTACAAACAGATACAGAGCGCACCTGGATCCAGGGCAGGGGGAGGAGTGTATTTTCTTGCTTGTTATCAAATTATGGACGATATGCAGGGCTTCAGTATTTACGTTTTTTATAAATTTTCGGCAGATAGATTTCTAAATGTGTATTAAAAAAAAATAATGTATTGTAAAATTGTGACATTATATGCACAGAATATTTTCGTGACTGACCCTTTTAAAAGTATTTGGGAAATATGCGATATACACTATATTGTAAAAAAATAATAATAACCAGAGCAATGTGGTCTTTTGTTTCTCCTCATCGGTATGTGAACGTATCTCAGCCAATCAAAGCGAAGCTTTGTGTGTGTATGGGAGAGTTCAAACGTCAGGACTAAAGCAAAAAACTACCGTACATACACTGAATGAGACAGACTATATATATTTTTTTTTTTGGTTGTTTGTGTGATTATTTATTTTTTGTCCTGTGGGTGGCAGCAATGTGCTGCAAAGGCATACAGGCTACCGGAAATTAGAAGAAGAAGACATCCTGATCATCGAATTTTGAAGAGAGACGTCAGGAGTCGTGGTTCCCAGCCAAACAAAGCAACGATATTAGACAAGTAAGATATGCCCGGTGTCTGATAGTACATTTATCCTGTGAGGTATATGTTGTTCAATAGTGCAGCCCGGATTGGTGTACTCAGGGGCAGCGACGATATGCAACGGGCTGGCGTGCTGCTTTCTCTCACTTCGCAGTCAACATTGAACTTTCATGAGCTTATCGCCATCCTAGTCTGTCAAAAAATCCTCTGAATCAGGGTTTGTGTTGGTAACCCGATAGGTACCGCACCACAAACAACGTGCACACGCCGTTTTGTGCCTCTGGGGCTAGCAGCTAGCTAGTCTAGCTCACGCTTGGTAAGAGTGGTAAAGTCGGTTTTATATTGGACGTTTGATATGCGACACGTTCGAAAAATCGATTTAGCACTGGCTACGAGGGACCAATTTGTATCAAACTAACTTTGATGTGTTAATACAAGGCCTTCCTATAGAACAGTTTCTTTTGTAAAACAATTTTTAATGTTGATAAATGCTTTAAGTCTATTATGCGGCTTCACGTTTTGATTTACCCATGTCAAAACACATCGGGGGAACTCGGCTAACTGCCCTACATAACACAAAGCTAATTTTCTCCAAAAAACACCCTTTTATTTTTTAGAAGTTAAAGGGATACTTCACCCATTTAGAACCGGCGTTCTATCATTATAAAATCGCTATTGTAATATAAATAAATATTAGTCCAAACCAGTCTCCCCTTGGCCCATTTTTTTCTCATCTAATTTTCTCCAGAAATGACGTCAAATGACGCGTTTGACGTCATTTCGGGAGAAACCTCTTGTCCCGCTAGAAGGGCCGAGGACTACAACACACTTTTGGTGGCAAATTTCCCGCCAATTTAGCCACCAATAACGAATGAGAGGGGTCGGGAGCTCGGGTACTGAGGGGGAATGAGGGGGACGGGAGACCGGAAACAGGTGGGCGAGGCAGCGAGCGCAATGCACTGTGGTAGTTGGAGGTTTTCTTACTTTGAGCCAGAGAGACCATGGAAACACTCGCTTTACCGCACCGTTGTTACGAAAAGAGAGCTGAGCCGCAAGGCAAAGCTCTCGATCTACCGGTCGATGTTCGTTCCTATCTTCACCTATGGTCATGGGGTTTGGGTGATGACCGAAAGGACGAGATTGCGGGTGCAAGCGGCCGAGATGAGTTTTCTCAGAAGGGTGGCTGGCGTCTCCCTTAGGGATAGGGTGAGAAGCTCAGCCATCCGTGAGGAACTCGGATTAGAGCCGCTGCTCCTTTACTTAGAAAGGGGTCAGCTGAGGTGGTTCGGGCATCTGGTAAGGATGCCCTCTGGGCGCCTTCCTTGGGAGGTGTTTCAGGCACGTCCAGTGGGGAGGAGACCTCGGGGAAGACCCAGGACTAGGTGGAGAGATTATATCTCAACACTGGTCTGGGAACGCCTCGGGATCCCCCCGTCAGAGCTGGTCAATGTGGCCCGGGAAAGGGAAGTCTGGGGCCCCCTGCTTGAGCTGCTCCCCCCCGCGACCCGAAGTCTGGAGATGCACACAGCTTTTGGCCGTGATAATATATGTATTGTATGATATTATTGAGATAAAGAGCTCCTGGACTGTAAAGCAGGTGTTGTACACTTCCTTGTTATTTGGATAACCGTTCTGCTGGTGGTGTTATGGCGCATAACACGTCGGACTCTCGTCTCTGGTATTTCCACAACGAGACTCGTAGTGGGGGTTATCTCAGCCATGGTTGAGAATGAATTGGGGGAAAGGAACTTTGGCTTTGACGCTCTAAAGTTCAGATTGAACTGCGATATGGAGGAGAAAGGGATTGTTGCCCGCGAATGTCTCCCGCTTCCCGCTGCCGAGGGACCACCACCTCGGACCACCATGCGGCTTGACCTTTTGACCTACCCATATCAAAACACATCTGGTGAACTCCGCTAACTGCTCGATACACACAAAGCTTATTTTTTTCCAAAATCCCACTTTTTCATTTGATAAAAAGAATGACCCTCAAAATATGCTATAGATCTATTATGCGGCTTGACCTTTTCACCTACTGATATGTATGCTGATGATCATCAGCATACCTGTGAACTATATAAGTTTGCATACAAAAATTTTAGGCAGGCTATACTTGATTTAGGGTGTACATTTTTACACGCTCTAAGTAATTAAATAAATACAATTTACAACAATGTCAAATATTTACATATGAACAGGAAATCAGTGTCTGTGTATTACTTACTTACTTACTTACTTACTTACTTATTGTTTGTAAAAAGTACACATAAATCAAGTATATAGCCTGCCTACATTTTTTGTCTGCAAACTTCTATAAAGAATGTTTTATGACATGGGTAAGTCCAAAAGTGAAGCTGCATAATAGATTTAAAGCATTTAAATTCATGTTGCTCTAACACACCTACAGCGCTGCTGTAGGTGTGTGTACCTCCGACCGGTGACAATACAAACAGCAGAGAAATACGCATGTATTTCTTTGCCGTTTGTATTGTCTCTCTGTGTATTTTCGTCGCAGTAATAATTATTGTGGAAATCAAGGCAGCTGGACTGGTTGTATCAGAGGATTGAATAGATGTTTTGTTTTTTTATAGGATGTAATGCAGCAAGGTACAGACAGGTTGAATAGTGCAGGTGGGTGAGGAGCATTCTCCATACGTGCTTTTTGGCTTTCGATCCCTCTTCTCGACCGAACCAAAGGTTCAGTGTAATGTTATACTAAAGAAAGCGTAAATCACAAAAGGGAAACGATGCAGTGTGTCCCTAGATAAGGTATATGACCCTGGCTTTGTCTAACCCAGACGACCAGGCACCAGACATTTGGTTTGTCCTTGTAGGGACATAAACAAATGGAGCTTTGTTGTAAATAACACATTGTATCAGTTGGAGAGGCACTGGCCTGTCCTTACACTAATTCAAGCTCAAGAATGTGCAACTGGCCAGGTGTTTCCCCTGTAACTGGTTTCTCAGGTCAGTCTTAAAAATAATAAATCAACAGCCGAGTGGGTGTGGGGCCCATGGGGGGTGGGATTTGAATAAAGTCAACTAGTTCTACTTGCTCACTTATCCTTTATCCCAAAAAATTTTTTAATGATAAAGTTACTTACATTTACAAGGTTTTTTCTGAGATCCAACTTTTCGGTGGCCCTGGCTTATGTGCGAGCAGTAGTTGCATTTCTCAGATGAAAACGATACATTTCAGATAATTACACCGCAGGACTCGTAAGAACCAGATAAACAACGTGACAGACAATATAATGCCTCAAAAGTGAATGTGTTAAAAGTTGCAGGGCACTTATTGTTTATTTGTATTTATTGTTAGATGAATTGGTTAACTTTCTTTTTACTTAAATTGCAATAACATTATTATTTGGTATGACTGATATGTATTCCCCTCTGGTTGTGCATTAGCATTTATATAGACTCAATATTGAAATCACGATTATTCAAACGATTATTTTTGAGTTTAACCCTACCAATTACACAAAATGGTCAAAAATATAATGTTCCAATCTAAAATAATATACAGATATGTATCCAGCTTTTTCGCCCTTTCTATAAAACCCAAAAAATAAAATGTTAATTTTGTGATCATTTGACGCTAAATCGAAATCGCGATCATAATTAGATTAATCGCCCAGCCCTAGTGGAGTGGGTTGACTGGTAACCAGAAAGGTCGCTGGTTCGATCCCCGGGTTCTCCAAGCAAAGTGTCTACGTGTCCCTTAGCAAGACACCTCACCCTGACTGCTCCTGAAGAGCTGGCTGTCGCCCTGCGTGGTTGACTCACTTTCCACTTTTTTTGAAAGACGTATTCCTGGTAAATCTGCTGATTTTGTTTTTGTTTAAGTTAAAAAGAAATTGGATTTTTGAAAGATATTCACACGCTGAATTAGCTGTGTCGCAGTCAACACAAAACGCGATCACCAGTAAGATTCGAGTGTCTAGCAGTTTGAGAGTTACTGCGCCCTGGCATGATCGGATTATTACAGTCACATTTAAAAAAACATGCTAAAGGGAAGATGCCACCAATGGCTATTATCTTATTTAAGAGATTCTGCTTCGAAGACGTTGTCTGCAACGGTCTGCAACACCTACTTTACTGTGGATTTTTATTTTTATTATTCATAGCACCCGTATGAAGCTATTTTGAAAATAGCATAACTTGACGGTTCCCCATCAACTTGTTCATTCTTCCATCTGCTTGGAAGAATTTCCAAGCAGATGGAACTTTAATTTGAACAATTTCCTATGCATTAGGGTTGCCGCGGTGTGGATATTTTCACACCGAGTAATACGCTTGTGTCAACACTGGTATTAACGGTATAAACGGTATTAACTTCGAAACTATAGGTCAACCGCCATCTTCTCCGTCAACTCTCCTCTCACACTCGGTGACAGCGGCTGGCAGCGCGCATATTCTCGGCGTCTTATAACGTTCTATATATAATACTAGTATAATATAATTTTATACATCATAATATCACGGCCAAAAGCTCTGTGCGCCTCCGGATGGCCGTAGCGCGGGGAGCTCACGTAGGGATTGGGCTTTGCGGGGTTTGTTTACCGGCGTTGCTATGGTTACCGGTCTTGTAAGGAAGCATGTCAATTCTCGGCGCGACAATTCTCCCGCACAGAGCGGAACTGTGGCCTATTCTGTGCATTTACATTTTCTTAATTATGATTATATTATTCATTTTTACTGAATTTGTTTTTTATTACTGAAAAAAAAAAAAAAGCAACTCGGTGTTGCCGGTGTGCAACATCGAGTAATCGGTGTTGGCCAACACCGGTAACACCGGTAATACCGTATACCGCGGTAACCCTACTAGGCATGCAATGTCAATGGTCGTATGACGTTTTTTGCTTGTGGCTACAAATCATTCCGTGTTTACCAAATAAAGAAGCAGGAGCTCCCGTCCCTCCTGCTAGCTTTTTGCTTTACTACCAGAATGTATTTTGCTCGTGCCATGTATGTCTTCAATTCCTACCTGCAACAGGGAGCTTTGACAGCGCTAACTAGGACGTGGCTAATTGGACTGTTCCTGATCGGTCCGGGGAAACCAGCTTGGATCCATTCACCAGAGGCCCCTGATGACGAAGATAACTTGATCCTAAAATGTCACCATGTTATCCATCTGTATAACCTTATTTTTTTTGTTTCTAACCATTTTCAGCTTTGGTTTGTTGGACCCTAGTCTGCCGCCGGGCCGCTCTAAGCCCCCTGATTGGAGGGGCTCCACGGGAGCTCTCTTCCGATTGGCCAGCAGACAGCTCGTTTTCATTTGGCGCAGATGAAGTCCAAGCTAGCTCTGACTGAAATTAGCAGCTCTCTTGCTTTCTGTCTCCAACAACCCTGCTTTGTATCGCCACCAGCTCCTTCCCCCATCAACCAGCCTTCTAAAGGTCGCTAACATGTCCCACGATCTGTATAACCCCTATTCCCCTGAGAGACAGGATTCCCCACATCAGCCCTACCAACCTCCAAGTGCCCACGTAGGCCCTGGAAATGTTGGAGCGCCTTCTCACATGGTCTCACCTGGTTCTACCCATGCATCTTATGGTGTCTACGCCGGGACCTCTATGAATCCCAGCCACATGTACCCATCGATGCACCCTGGATCTATGGGCTATATCCCTGGTCAGAGTAAGCCAACCACTGAATTGGAGAGTTCCATTGATGTCCACATCAAAAGAGCCCGACAGGAAGCGGGCCTCCAATCGATATTAAAGAAGCCGGTGCCAGACCAGAATACTCATACAACTGCTTGGCCTCAGGGATCTCTGGACTTGGCGCCCACTGGCTATAGATCATCACCGCCCATCTCCGATGGACAGTTTTCTAGATATTCAGAAACGATGCCAAGTGGTGCCCCAAATTGGCATTGGCCTTCGGGCCAACAAACAAGCAATTATCACTCCAATTCATTCTCTCCCACTGCAACAAACGTTCACCCATCACATTACTCCCCATCTTCTGAGCGATATCCAGTCTCCCGTTATTCAAGTGGTGATGAACATGTTGGCAGCAACAGGCCTTCTACGGCATCAGCAGATTCTGCACCGTCTCCTCGATCGTCACTGGCCTATGAGCATCCTTCCACCTCAAGAGAGGCTGATAACAACCAGACCAGATTCACCTGTAATTCAGCCATGGACATCCTCCAACGCTTCGACCTTCAGGAAGAAGACTTGGAGGAACTCTGTGCCTACCCAGAAGACCAGCTCTCTACCACCAACCTACCCTACCTGCTGCGAGACATCCGCCAAAAGAAGGCAAAAAACTCATCGGCTGCCTCTCAGTCAAGCACGGGCCACCAGGCTCATGGCAGCCAGTGTGCCCCAGAAACCAGGGCGGCGTCCGGGGCCGAAGTAAAGCGTGAGGCGCAAGCTCCTCCTACCTTTCCGCAGCCGAGTAAAGTGATTGAATACGGACACACTCGTCCGTATACCTCAGGCTTCCGTGAAGAAGAAAAGGATGGAGGACACCACAGAGGCAGTTATATGAGCCAAATGCGGGACATTCAACCAAAGGATGCAGCACCAGCCATACCCAGTGTTCCAGTGTTCTCCAATGGTTCACAGAGATTCAGCATCTCTTCTCCTGTTTACAGTCCATTACCAAGTGTGAAGGCTTCACTGAGCCAAAGGCCAGCCGCCCAGTCCATCCAGACTGCCGTCGCTTCCCCACAGAAGGAACCTATTGCGTTGCAGCCAGCAGCACCTGTTGCTAAACCTACTGCCACCAATATCATACCTAAGAGGAATTCCAGTGCTCATCGTGTGGCGTCTTCAGGATGTCAAAAAGCAGCTCTGGGAGCCGGAATTACCAGTCACAGTCCCGCTCCAGGCGTTGGAACTACCATTCAAAAACCAGCACCAGGCATAGGAACTTTCAGTCACAAACCTGCTCCAGGACCTGGGAATACAAGTCAGAGACCAGCTCCAGCCACCAATCCAGGGCCACTTCCCATCCCCAGGTCCATCCCTACGAACCAGGGGCCACCTCCAGCATCTGATGAATCCATCCAGAGACCTCCGCCAGTCAAGCCAGCTGACAAGAGAGTGCCGACGGCGGCCATGATCAACGACTACATGGGTGTCAAACCTGAACTTTTCCCCCACAACTGTAGTCTCTGTAACAAACCTTGTTTTGTCATGAAGGTGAGTACATCAGTGGTGGTTTTTATCGCACCTTTTGGGAGCTAGTTTCCCATACACTTTAAGTGTTACTTAGTGAGATTACTGAAATTAAAAATGAACTTGTTTGATTACTTTTGCAATACCAAAAAAATGGAAACTCCTTTGCGATTCCTTAACAGTGGTATTAAAGGCTAGGGTCTAGTAGCAAATATCTATTAAAGAAACGTTCTATACTCACCAATATGACTGAGTTTGTTGCTATGTTGAGGCAATAATCCAATTATTTGCAAAAGTCATCAAAATATTAATTAAAAATTTGACTGAAACACAAGATATTGTCAATGTCCCGCTTTGGCAAATGTGCGCATTGGGCAGGAATATTCACTCTTCCTCCTTTTCAAGCTCTTGTGACATTCCTCGAAGAATAAGGAGCTAACCGGGACATTGCCATCTACGGGTGTTTCGCTTGTCTTAAAAGTTATCGCCGATCGGTGAACGTTTTTTTAAGATGTATTGTACTCGATGTTTGATGCAAAATGGTGCAGGTCTGTCTGGGACTTAAAAATGTAGAAAAGTAAACATATTTATTTAATAACATGCGGTAAAGTGTTACTTTGTAGTGCGTTACCCTGCTTGAAAAACATGTTTGTTGAAGGGTTGGTAAAAAAGTTTAACTTCAGTTAACTTTGTGGAAACAAGAATTGTGATTGGGCAATCGACATTCCAGTACTGGTGAACTCGTGTTAAATTTCATTTCCTGGTTTTAAGAACTTCCTTTGACAACGTTGTGAACTCCGTCAAGCAGCAACTGGAGATGCCACGCAGTGCCCATCGTGGATGGACTGGTTTGGGCCATCATGGTACTGAGAGACAGCTGCTCACCTCAATCAGGGAGAACCCTCATTGCGCGGATATTTGGTTGTTATTTGTTGTGAATGTATGTGAAAGTCAAAAAACTTAGGAACCCTATTGTATTCGTTGGTAATATATATTTTTTTATATTAAAATTGGTGGTGCTATAAAATGCACTGTAAGTGCCAAATTCTCAACTGGCTGCTATTACTGCTGGGAAAGTGCAATATGCATGAAACTTGTTAAACATGCACCATTAGTCATGAGCAACTTTCAAGCCTCTTTGCATCCCATATGGTCAGACCATTTGGATAAAGTGCAGTGACCACAACTTGACCAAAGGCCAACACTCTTTCCAGATTTGCTGCCGGTAATGGTAAAAGCTGTAAACTCAGCACACAGGTACCAGATGACTGTGGGACTACAGTATATGGTGATAAATTCATTGCGATAAGTCCAAAGACAAGAGATACACATATTTTAAAGTGAAATCTATGGATATCTCCGATGTTTAAACAGGTGTAACATTTCATAAAATGTTGGCCTCAGCTGCCAAATACGGCTACAAAGAGGAGATTCCATAGTATACCCATGCCAAATTTCAAGTCTATATCTTAAAAATATAAAATTGGATGCATTTTGCCGTCTTGAACCGCGGCCTCTCTCCATCGTAGGCAGGGCCTTAAAGTGGTTCACACGTCATTTCGCAAACGTCCCCTTTGACGATGGATTTTAACACGGTACAATTTAAAACAATGGTTGGTGATTATTTTGATAAGTCTACTTCCGATAACCAATTTTTAAGGCCTACCAATGCTAATTACAGTACCATACCGATGAAGCTCACCATACCGCCACATATGGAAGACTTGTACTTCTTAAAGTATAGTCTTGTCTGCCTTACCCAGTCAATATGTCCCTGTTGTGTCGTGGTTTTGCCTCTGCCTCATGACCAGGGGTGGTTCAGGTCCAACCTCAACCAACCATTCTGTGAGGCGTGTCTTTATTCTTTACATTACATCAAACAATGTATACTATCATGTATCCATTAGGCCACCATGCTTGTCATACAGTTGGACCCCGTTATGGTTGCGTGTAACTATATTTAATAATTGTAATATTTTTTTTAAATGATATTTAGTTTGATTATTTAGGATGTTTGGCATGTTCCAAAATCTTGAAGACAACAATGAAAACACAAATTTAAAACCTCTTAAAGTCTTAATTTTGCTTTTCTTGTGGATATAACATCTTGTATGTTGAGTCAATGTTTGACAAATATTTCTCAGTACATAAATTTCAGTACAAAAGACGCAATTCAGATTCATACATATGTATCTTTTCATTATCAACGTCTGGCTTTTTTGTGAAGAGCTGCAGTTAAGCCTTTGCACACACACACACACACACACACACACACACACACAGTGGTTGTAGTCTTGTGTATGTGTTTTGCCATAGTCACACTTTCACACGTCTTTTTTTATTTATTTATTTTTACTCCTGCAGGTAAGGTGCTTTATTATAAAGAATGTGTTGTCCCTGCAATAAGGGTATAAAATATGTGTGCAATAAAACATCCCGGAAAAATTTGTGTTGATATAAAAGGATGGACTTTACGCAGACGCGCACACACGCCTTTAAACTTAATCACTTCCTGTGTGTGTTTCCTTCAGGACTGGCTAGAACACAGGAATCACATAGTCCACCTTGCCGGTTGCAGACTTCTACGCAGACAGTCAGTAAACCTCATACTCAAACTAGACAAAAAGCTGTTGTCCTCAATGTTGGTGGTTGGAGTCTGATGTTTGGAGGTATGTGCTTTTCTCTTGTCCAGGTATTCTGAATGGGAGCCGGATACAGTTTCACTTGAGTAAGTTCCCCCAACATAAGTCTCGAACACCCTTTTTTGTGTGTGTGTGTGTGGTGTGTGTGTGTGTGTGTGTGTGAAACCAATCAGAACAGTAACTAGAGTAAGGAGATATAAGAAGTGAAATGTCTGAATTAAAGTGTTTGGAGAACAAGCAAGAATAAACGTCAATTTAAAGGCGTACAAACGAAAAATATGCCACCCCTCCCCTTTCAGGCCCTCCTCCCCTCCCAAAAAACCCTCGACTAGCTCATTAGCTTTAGCAACAGGTCTGCCTTGCCTTGTGCACAGGCAGAGTGCAAATCTAGGTAGGTCGACAAGACAGTTGGGGCATCCCATCATTTTAATCTGGCCAAAATGAATTGATCACGCAGGCTTATTACAGAACAGCCACAGAGTGGTTGTTTTTCTGATTGCTGAGAATTTCCAGAAATATGTTAAGGTGAAGTTGCTCGAATAAATTGCCTACCGCAGCTTTGATAGGTGTGACTGAAGGGGAATGTTTTCTGCTTGAACAAATGTGTCAATGATGGGCAGCACATGACGACAAACATCAAACGATGAGAATAAATCCCTCAAAGCTTAGCCGTATTTGACATTACTGTATGTCTGCTCGTCTTCCTGCTTTAGCTCAGCCCCTGAAGAATCCCAGCAGCCCCCCACGACAACCGCAGTCCCCGCCTCCTCCCTGAGTTCCAGGCCCAGTCTACAGGCAACCAGCCATGGAGGTCCTGCCCCGTCAAACTCTGCCCCTCCCTTGCCGAGGAGCACTTTGGAAGCACTCGCGTCTTGGACTCCACCGAGGAAGGGATCAAGGTCAAAGTCTTCAGGAGGGAAAGGATCGAGGTCTCCACAGACAAAGAGGTCAAGGTCTCCACGGACGAAGAGGTCAAGGTCTCCACGGACGAAGAGGTCCAGGTCTCCACGGAGGAAGAGGACAAGGTCCCCACAGACGAAGAGGTCAAGGTCAAAGTCTTCAGGAAGGAAGCGGTCGAGTTCAAGAAAGAGGTCAACGTCGCCAGCGAGATTGCGGTCCCCAGATTGGAAGCGAACCAGCGGTAAAGCTAGCTCACCCCGTAGCTCCAGACCTATCCACAGGTAACCGTGATTCCTTCAATCTCAATGGTGTAGTTCACCAAATGCATCCGCACTATCCTTCATACTCACTGACTTTAATAATATACATGATTGAAATCAAGCTGATGATGATAATAAGACCTCCCGTCTGGCCCTTCCACCTCACCTCTTTGTGATTGGTTCCTTCTTTCTCATTAACCAGCCGTAGAAGCCGCTCCCGTTCCTCGTCAAGCTCCTCCCCCAGCTCCGACCGTTACCGTGGCAAAAGGCCGGCCTCACCAGCCAGGAGATCTAGGCGAAGCTCTGGGTCCCCACGAAGGGGTCGGGGGTCACGATCGCCCCGACATGCACGTGGTACCAGACCCAACCGCAGGTGTTGTTGGGTTACTTGTTTCTTTGAATGGTTTTATGGTACACTAGTAACCATAAAAACAGTAACCGACTTACCACTCGTTACCAATCAAAACCACTGGTAACTGTAAAGTAGTGACATCAACACAAGGTTAATATTTATTTCTTGATATTATTAGTGAATGAAGCGGTAATACATTTCACAGTAATAAGTAGTAGTTGTTAAACCGATGGTCTAGTATTCATGGTGATCTTGATCCTTCCAGGTCACGCTCTGGGTCTCGATCCCCGCACCCCTCCTCTCAGCGAAGACGGTCGCGCAGTCACGATGGGAGGTCTTCGGGTCGCAGACAAGAGGAGACCAGCGTAGAACAGCTGGCCAAGAAACTACTGGAATCCTCTGGTAAGAGACCAGTAATGGAGAGAGAGGGAGAGTTACAGGTAGAGGACCTCGTGGATAAGCCAGGAGAGGGAATGATTTATTCTTTACGCACAGTTAACCTTATGGGTAATTTTCATAGTACTTACATTAATGAAATGTTTCTTCTGTCTTTCTTGCCCGTCTTCCTCTGATCGTCACGCCTCTTCTCCTCTTCCTCTCTACTTCTTCTCTTTCTCTCCATCTCCTCTTCTTCCCCCTGTTATCTTCCTCTCCTTCTCCCGCTCCTCCCCTCAAGGTGTCCAGAGCTTCACTGGCTCCTCCAGTCTAGAGCTTGTGGTCCAGTCTCTGGCCCCAGTGCTGCTGGCAGAGCTGGCCAAGCTGAAGGCCGCTTCATCATCATCCGCTGCTTCATCTAAAGAAAAGAAGCCATCCTCCTCCTCGTCATCTAGAGATGAACAGAAGCTGTCATCCGCCTCATCTAGAGACGAGAAGAAGCCATCCTCCTCCTCCTCATCTAGAGATGTACAGAAGCAGTCATCCTCCTCATCTAGAGAGGAGAAGAAGCCATCCTCCTCCTCCTCATCTAAAGATGAACAGAAGCGGTCATCCTCCTCATCTAGAGACGAGAAGAAGCCATCCTCCTCTGCCTCATCTAGAGATGAACAGAAGCCATCATCTAGAGACGAGAATAAGCCATCCTCCTCTTCCTCATCTAGAGATGAACAGAAGCAGGCATCCACTTCTTCGACCAAAGGAGGGAATGAACCACCTTTGTCCTCTTCCTCTGTTAAGGGAATCAAGAAGGTGCTGGTTAAGAAGAGTGTCCCAACTAAATCTGCAAAACCTCCAGGGGTGAGTAGTTGAGTAGTTTTCACCCTCCGTCTTTCCCACTTGAATCTCATGTTTTCTTTTCTCTGCGTCCTCGTCTCTTTCCGTGTATCTGTGTATAACTCTGTGTCTTCTGGGTGTAGTCGGGTCTCCTGGGATTTGTACCAGCCCACCCTCCCCTGCTCCTGTCTGGGCTTCCCTCCACGGTCACCCAGCAGCAGGTGTTCTCCGCTGTGGAGAAGTTCGGAAAAAGCAGACTCATTTCTGTGGCGCAACAGCGACAAGAGGTGAGCGCTAACCCCTTGTAGTTTAACTCCTGAAGTCAGAGTATATTTTGTTGGGACTGAACCAGACCCATGACATATTTCCACTTAAAGTGTAAGTGAACATGAACCCACAGTTTAAGGTGGAATTAATCATGGTGAGATCAAAGTGTTTTTGAGCTGTTATTCTTCAAAGGACGTTACAACGGATGCAACAACTCGTGATACTTTTATTTTTTTACCGTTGTATTTGAAATGTTACGCTTAGAAGCTTTACCCTCACTCGGCCGCAGACACTAAAATTAACCACTGCTCAGACCGAGCTCCAAACATCCACACACACCGCAGCGTTATTATGAGTGGCTCCTGAAAAGATGTGCTTTGTATGCCTGTGTCTTTAGGCCACGGTGTACTTTCTACAAGAAGCTGCCGCTCATGCCTTGCTCGGCTTTACGGAGCTGAAGATTGGTGGAAATCCAATCACTGTGACACAGAAAGCCGTGCAATGCAACAAGACGACTGCGCTCGGTATCAAAACGACCACACCCGGTACCAAGGGGACCACGCCTGGCAACAAGAAGGCCACACCTGGCAACGCGACTACCACGCCTGGCAACGCGACTACCACGCCTGGCAACAAGACAACCACGCCTGGCAACAAGAAGGCCACACCTGGCAACACGACTACCATCCCTGGCAACAAGACAACCACGCCTGGCAACAAGACAACCATGCACGCCAACAAGACGCCTACTCCCAGCAAGTCAACAATCACGCCTGACAACAAGGTGACCACACCCGGCAACAACACAGCCACGACTGGTAAAAAGACTGCCCCGTCTGGCACAGAACCAATTATGCCTGGCAATGAGGACGCAATCCCTGACAACACAACAGCCACGCCTGTCAAGAAGACTACCATGCCTAGCAACTCAACGACTGTGCCTGGCAGCACAACAACGCCCGGCAACAAGATGAGCACGCCTGGCAACAAGACTGCCACGCCTGGGAACAAGTCTGCCACGCCTGGCATCCAGAAGGCCACACCTGGCATCCAGAAGGCCACACCTGGCAACACGAAGGCCACACCTGGTAACACGACTACCATCCCTGGAAAGGCCACCCCTGGCAACAAGAAGGCCACCCCTGGCAACACGACTACCATCCCTGGCAACAAGACAACCATGCACGCCAACAAGACGCCAACTCCCAGCAAGTCAACAATCACGATTGACAACAAGGTGACCACACCCGGCAACAACACAGCCACGACTGGTAAAAAAACTGCCCCGTCTGGCACAGGACCAATTATGCCTGGCAACGAGGCCGCAATCCCTGACAACACAACAGACACGCCTGTCAAGAAGACTACCATGCCAAGCAACTCAACGACTGTGCCTGGCAGCACAACAACGCCCGGCAACAAGATGGCCCCGCCCGTTAATGTAACGATCACACCTGGCGGCGACACGACCACAACCGGCAACACGACAACCATGTCTGAAAACAAGACGCCCACTTCCAGCAACATAACACCCACGCCTGACAACAAGGCAATCGAGCTCAGCAACAACACTGACATGCAAGGCGACACAAGGACAATGCCTGTACAACCGGTGGCCCCTCCATCTCTGGTTGCCAACGTTTTCCCCACAGTCCTCTTCCTCAAATCAATTCGTGAGTATCTACCAACCCCAATCATTCTCCAATCAATAAGTACCTCAAGCCCGGTGTTAGATTTGGGCATATAATAAAGAATTTGACCATGACCTTGCTGACTTTTTACAGCGCTTATTTTCTGTCTGTCATTTTAACAGAATGTCTGGATGTTCGGTGTTGGAAATGGAAGGATGTAGGTCTAATAACGGCATCAAACACACATACTCACACAAGCACACACGGCAAATAATTAACCTTGGTCTCTTCGCCGCTCTCTCTCCATATAGTTCCTACCCTACGCCACCAGTGGTGCCACCATAATGGTGACTGATCTGCCAGAGATGGAATGGAATGCTTCCAACTGGTCTTCGATCACAAAAGTTTTGGAGAAGTTTGGCAACGTCCAATGTGACAAATGCTTCATCCTTCCTGAAAACTGCACGGTAAAGTTGAAACATAAACATACATTCTACTTTAAACCTGCAACCATGTCACTTTGTACCGCACTGATGGTCTCCGTTACAGTTTGTTTATTTGTGTCCAGGGCATCAGTGCCATCGTTGTTCTTTTAGTGATGCCGACTGCTTTGTGTGTCCAGGCGTTTGTATCCATGACGGCCAAAAAGGTGGCAGCGCTGATGGAGTCGCTGGTGATGGGAGCCTCCTTGAACTCCAAAACTGTCCGCTGTCACCTTCTGAAGGAGAACGCCCTCGAATCTCCGGTAAACACACAAATACACACACGGGAAAACTGCATTCTCTGAATCAATGGAGGTCTTGAAACGATTTGATGTGTGCTTAATCTGACGTAACAAAGCCCCCATCTCCACAGAGGCCGGCCCCTGTTTTTCTTGCTTGTAACATATAATTACAGTATTTTATATCATTCTATAGTCTAGAAAATCGGGCTATTGGCAGCCTGTAGCTATATGTACAGTATATTAGGGGTGGGAAAATAATCGATTCTTCGATACATCGCGATTCTCGCTTGAACGATTATGTCTCGATGCAGATAAATTAATAATCAGAATTATTTTGCCTGCTGCAACATTCTGTTCGCCAGAGGGATAGTTTTTGTAAATTTTTAATCATTGAATTTATCTTCAGTGTGCATTGGCCAATCTGATTTGTCTTGGCACGATTGCGATTCAGCCTACGCATAGCATGCGCGCAAACTCACAGCCAGACCCAAGAACTCCTACCAACTCAAGAGCAGCTTTTCCTTTAATGACATAGAAACGAAAGATTCTAAGGAAAATACAACTGAAACCAATTTTTTTGCATGCTTCATATTGTGTTTTAATGCAAGCTGCATTGATTATTGCATTGTTCATAGAAAGTCATATTTGTGACAAAAGCTTTCTCTCTTATGAAATATTAGATAAGTTAATTCATCCGTCTTTAATGATCATCACAAAAGTAGGAAGTCATTAGCAAACTCTGAGTAGCAAACCTAGATGTATATATATTTTTTTGAAAATCAAGCATGGAAATGTACATAAAAAAAAATGTTGCATCGATAATCGCTTCAGAATCGAATCGTTGACCTCATAATCGGAATCGAATCGTGAGTTGCCAAAAGATTCCCACCCCTACAGTATATACGCAAGATTGAATGCAGAAGCTTTCAACAATGGAGAGGGACAGCAGTGATACTTTGAAAAACTGAATTTGTTAGTGGAGGAGGTTTGTCGTTGAGCGGAGGCGCTGTCACCCTGGTAATGACCCCTCACTGCCTTTCAGATCGACTTCTATAAACATCTTCTGCGCTGGAGTGAAAAGGTGACACGCACACACCCACACTCCCACTGCGATCTGGGACAATCACAACCTTCAGTCTTAGCGATCATGTTTGTTAAAGTGATAAGTTCCACAGAGCGCCGCAGGAAATCTCTCATCTCAGTGGCCATCAAACTCTTAACTCCTCCCACTACCAAGTGTGTGAGTCCATTTTTTTGTTATGTATTGGAACCAGAGGACCTGTGCAATTTGGTGGCACTTTATTTTGAGATGAACTTCATCCGGGATCAATACAGTCATCTGTGACTGTAAGGTGGTGTGATCAGCAGGAATGTTAACATCTTGCTTGTCCGAAAAAGGTTCTGGCTTTATTACCGAATCCAATGAGGTACTGGAGGAATCTGAAACACTTCCTTTTACTATACCCTGATGTACCCTCAAGACCCACTCATTGTCCAATGAATCTTGTAGAGCCGCTTAAAGGGTTTTGAAGTTTGGCACAATGGTGATTGAAGAAACATCTTCCGATTTTGATAGAAGGCACAAGTCAAATCACTCTAAATAATCCTATTGGAATCCAGCCCAGGTGTTGAATGTCTGCTTCCTGTGGTCTAGCTTTATGATGAGTCTACATTGGAGTACAGACTGGTGTACATCAGCAACATTCCTGTTGGCAACTACTGGATGTTGGCCTTCAATGAAGGCCTCAGACAGACCGGAGGAGTCAGGCTCTACCTGCCGCTGATTGGCAAGGTACGAACATGCACTTCCTGATCTGTTCTACCTAATTTGCTTAACAAATGGCAACCTGAAACATTTTGGTGTGTGTGTGTCTGTGTGTGCGCTCGTTTGTAGATATTTGTAGAATTCGTCACGGTGGAGGATGCAGACCGATTCGGTGTCTGGCTGTCCAAATTTCAGCCGGCAAAGTTGAAGAGATGGAGAATCTGTTTCTCGCGTCCTGGTACGTGATACAACAGCACCACCTAGTGGACACCATGCAGCAGCAACCCACCTAAACCTCATGCTCTTGTTGATGTCTTCACACTGCAGATAGCATCCTCTACTCTAACCACTGTCTCCACACTGTAGATATCAATCCTCGACTGTGTGTGTGTGTGTGTGTGTGTGTGTGTCCCCAGGCCTTGACCAAGACGTATATGAACTCTTCAAGGCAGGGCGTGAAGATGCGTTCTTGATTCCGCTGTTCACCCAGACCATATTCTATCCCACCCTGTCCCCCCAGTTCTACACCCCTGGTGAGACCCCTAACTTTCCATGTTGTGACATCTTTTTATCCTCGGGCTCCATTTGACCCCAGCAATTCAAACCTCTCGAAAATGATTGAAATTGTTACCCATGGTTATGTGTGAGGTACTTTGTTTCGCTCTGTTTTGCTGGCTACCTTAATAACACTTAACTAATACATAATCAACAGAATATGAAGCAAAAAAAAGTCTTAATGTAATGGTCAGGCTGAAGCTGACCATTCAATTATTGGATAGTTGGAGGGGAAATCATTGATTAATATTATTAATGACAACTAAGATCACGTGTTTCTTAATCTTAAAGGGATGGTTCGGAGTAAATTCACCCTTAGGTCCTTTGCACCATCCAGCCAAATAACCCCTCAGAAGCTTTTTTCCCCTCAGAAGTTAGTTTAAGTGGAAGGGTTAGTGAATTCAGCACTCCATAGAAATGTATTGACAACTGAAATAATTCAATTTCTGTTGTCAATACATTTCTGTGGAGTGTTAAATTCACTAGCTTTTGTTTTGTTCCTTTTTACTTTTGACTTTTGCTGAGGACTGTTACTCGCTTTCCCCTAATCCCGGAAGTGGCATCGACGTAGCGGTAGTGTTAGCAGCCGACAGTTGAAGCTGTGGGGGGGGGGGGGGTCGAGATCCATGCGCTTCCTGGTTCCGTCGAGGTTGAGCACAGTCTCTGGATCTCTCTCTCTTTCTCTCGCTCTCGCTCTCGCTCTCTCTCTCTCTGGTAACATCTCTCTCTCTCTCTCTCTCTCTGGTAACATCTCTCTCTCAGGTAACATCTCTCTCTCTCTCTCTCTCTCTCTCTCTCTCTCTCTCTCTCTCTCTCTCAGGTAACATCTCTCTCTCTCTCTCTCTCTCTCTCTCTCTCTCAGGTAACATCTCTCTCTCTCTCTCTCTCTCTCTCTCTCTCTCTCTCTCTCTCTCTCTCTCTCTCTCTCTCAGGTAACATCTCTCTCTCTCTCTCTCTCTCTCTCTCTCTCTCTCTCTCTCTCTCTCTCTCTCTCTCTCTCTCTCTCTCTCTCTCTCTCTCTCTCTCTCTCTCTCTCTCTCTCTCTCTCTCTCTCTCTCTCTCTCTCAGGTAACATCTCTCTCTACTGAAACACAAAGCAGGCACATAAATACACATTCCCTGATTGGACCTGATCGCGGGCACCTGCTCGCAACCAGGTCCAACCCCCCCAGCCGATCCGGTGTGTTCCCAACCGTCCACTACCTCCCCCTGCAGGCCAGTCGTTGCACGTTCCCCCCCCCCCCCACTGTTATTGTTAATAAACTCTTGGTGTACTTACAAACTTTACTATGCCTCGTTTTATGAGTACAGACCCTATATGTACTACTGACGAAGTGTGGTAACATTCCAAGCATTATTAGTGTGGTAATTTACAAGATACAGGACAGGTTCCATTAGCGCCAGTACTAAGCAAGTCGACTGAAAACTCTATCTTCACCAATGTTCGACCAAGGGATAAAAGCTTCTGAGGGGGTATCTGGCTGGATGTCATGGTGCAGAGGACCCAAGGGTGAATTTACTGCGAACCATCCCTTTATTGATAATGAAGCTGTGTCAAATATTGTTTATGGTTATAACATTGAAGCCAGCCTTGTGTGTGTGTGTTGATTCATAATAATGATAAAGAAAGCCAACCGGGCTGTATGGACTTCTGCTAATATTAATGATTAACGTCGCTATTGTCTGACCTCTCAGCACACCGGACGGTGAACGGACCAGAAGACCTTGAGGTGAGTCGGTCCGTCTGTCTGTCGGCATGCATCTCAACGATTAAAAGATAATTCTCGATTAGGGATGCCCTAATTTGACCTTTTATTCAGAATGATGATGTTGTTGTCTGTTGGGGCAGTGTGCAAACACCTATAGACATTCTCTCTCTAATTATTTTATTATCTCAACTGATTCTTTTTCCTGAAGTGGGCGGGGAAACATTTGACTGGGCAGAGCGTAGTCATGGTGACAGGGCTGGCGTTAGGCACGTACCGCCACATGGACCTCGTGGATGAGGTGGTGCCTTACTTCGTGGAGAAGGACATCAGCCGTGTGTACGACTCTGTAGTGATACTACCTCTGCAGAGAAGGGTACGCACGCACACCCACAAACTGTTTGGATGTCATGCAAGTCCTTATTATTATTATGTCCTTGCCTCCTGTCCGCCATCCTTTTTCCGTCTTGCCTCCTTTCCATCCTCTAATGTCTCCTCCTATCTCCTTCTCTTATGTTACCTCCACTCCCCCTCTTCTTCTCTTTCCCCCTCTCATCTCCTCCTCCTGTCTCCTCCTCACTTCTTCTTCTTCTCCTCCTCTTGTCTCCAGGCCTTCATCCACTTTGACGACGCTTTGAAGTGTAAGGAGTTTGTCTCAGATTTCCTCCACAAGCCGTTCACTATAGGAGGATCTGACCTCACCCTCCACTTCCTCCTGGACCATCTTGAGCCCTGCACCTCAGAGGTATACACAGAGAATACAATCTGTAATTATTCTTGGCTGATGTACTGTCATGACATAGTGTGTGTGATGTCAGGACTAGGGATGTGAATCACTCCAATTACTCATGGTTGAATAATCGGTGGGGGGTGTGAACGAATAATCGATTATTCGATGTGTGCCGACATTCACAAAGGCAGCCATGGATCATCGGCAAGAAATCACTTAATATCTTAAACGCAAAACAACTACCTGCTAAGTAGTTCCAGTCAAATTGTCTGTTCAGCCCTCAAAACGAGAGCTTGTAAATTGTGAAAAAAGCATTTAACTGTAATCCGAAAACGCGGTTATATACTATAGTCCCTATAGAATCTATGGTATAAAGGCTGAATATCGACGGTCTATTCCTTATACATAAAGAGTACGCATTTATAATTTGAAATTCGTCCCAGCCTTTATACCACAGATACTATAGGGTCTATAACCGCGTTTTCTGATTTCAGTTTAATGTAACAGTAAGCTGACAACTTCTCTAGTTAACAACGCAACTGCAAATTAACCATACGGAGATAGCCATGGCAACCGGTCAAACAAATTTTCTTATGCCGATAATTCTGCGTGCACATCCGCCGTGCAGATAGACAAATAATCCCCCTATAATTGAATGGTCTTCATTTATTTTCTATGGCAAGTGACCATGGTATAAGCGCGATAATGCCCTTGGACACCTGTGCAACATTAGTTCCGTCCGTTAATTCTTGTTTATTTGATTGGGAAAAAAATGTAACGGTCCAATTGTTAAAAATCGACTTAGGCCCTCGGGAACGAATAATCAAATAATCGAACATTCTGACAACATCGCTAGGGAACGAATAATCTAATAATCAAATATTCTGACCCATCCCTAGTCATGACAAGTTATTTATGTGATGTCATGATAGATTATGAATGTGATCTAATCGACAGATGATTTATGTTCTCTTTGCAGCTGCAATTGTACAACAGACTGCTGGGATGGACCAATGTTGTACGTTTTTTTATTATCTTCCATCTTCTAGACTTGTATACCGTTATGTGTGTATGCGTTTGTTTTCCTATCTAACAATCTGTGTTGTGATACAGCAGTATATGCTTTGAACAGTATGTTGTAATATAGCAGTCTGTGTTGGATAACAGTCTGTGTTGGGCTGTAGCAGTCTGGGTTGGGATAGCAGTCTGTGTGGTAGTAAAGCAGTCCGTGTTGTGCTACAGGCGTGTAACAAGGCTGGTCACCTGGACCAGCTGATACTGAAGGAGATGGATTACTGCAACAGAGAAGAGCTGAGGTTCATCTTTAAAGACATCTTGAAAAGAACAAGCCCCAACAGCTGGGTCAGCTGCCTAGTCCTCGCCAACCGGGTACGTCTCGCTGTGGTCCTACTGGACGGGTAGAAGGGTTGGGGGAACGGTAGGCGGACGGTAGAATAAACTACGGTATGAATCTGACCTACAGTATGAATTTCGGCCAAAACGTTCAACCTGTGTAGAGCAAAATTCCTCCTTCCAAAAGGAGACAAAAGGATGCACGCTCATCAGTGAAGTGTGTGTTCACCTGAGAGGTGATCAGTCTCTGTTTACGACCCACTCCAGGTTTCGCCCCAAAGATCGTCTCGGTGGCGGGGGATTATAGGGATTTGAAAACCAAAACATTTTAAAGGTGACCTATTATACCATCTGGTGTGACTGTGATTAGCCGTTACAAGCAGTTTTGAATATCGGCCTCTTCTGACATCACAAGTGGGCATGTCCACCAGTGTTGTTTTTGGCAGGCATTTTAGATTTAGTTTTAGTCTTAGTCTTTTTGACGAAATGCTTCTTAGTTTTAGTCCCATTTTAGTCATTTCTATCTTTGAAAGTTTTAGTCTAGTTTTAGTCTGACGAAAACTCAAAAGGTTTTAGTCTAGTTTTAGTCCGACGAAAACTCGTCGGACTGTCGCACTCGTCGCACACGGCACACTCGTGTGTGCCGTGTGCGTGCAGGCGCAGCTGCGCGCGAGCGAGGCTTTTAGTGTGTGATGGGGGCGTGACTGTTAGGACAAGCAGCTGGCTCCATTTCTCCATTTCTTTTCCGCATATTATAGTTGGCGGGAAAAAAGCATGTTTTGAAACTTTTGTTCGTCCACTCACTAACAATTTAGTCTCGTCTAGTTCTCGTCTGACGAAAATGTCTACATTTTTCGTCACATTTTAGTCTTTATATGGCTTTGGTGACGTTCGTCTTAGTCTCATTTTCGTCATGGAAAAAAGGGGTCTGACGACGTCATTTTCGTTTTCGTCTTGCCTGACGAAAACAACACTGATGTCCACCTATATGTATGACGGAAAGATGAGCAATGTTTGCTACAGTCCTCTAGGTAAGAGGTAGATTTTCAAAACGGCTTGTAACGGCTAATCACACTCACACCTGGTGGAATATTGTGTCACATAAGAGCAGGGCTTCTAAAAGGCACAACTTCGACATAAAGAGTACGTGTCGTGTGGAGGAAGGACACAACCTTGTCGTTGATCCGTTATTTGGCGGCCCTGATCTGAAGCAAAGGCACACAGAGATGTTGGCAAAAGAAGATCATAGTTGGGCGGTTTCCTTGTGTTCTAGCCCCTCCCAGTGGTATACAATATGTCTCATCATTTTAATTTATGCCTATATACTAGGGCTGTAACGATACACAAACTCACGATTCGGTTTGTATCACGATTTTTGACCCACGGTTCGATGCATCCCACGATTTTTTTAAATTTAAAAAGCATTTTATTTAAACAACACTTATATACCAATTAACTTTATGTAACATTTAATAACAAATAATTTGGAACACTGAACAGAATATGAACAGAAAGAATAATATTAAAGTATAGCTAAATTAATAAAGAAATAACCAAAGATTGCAGTTGAGGGATGCTTTTTGCTGGTAGGCAAAAACCCTCAACTGTTTGGTTGGTTTAGTCGAATATCCTTATTAGCGCTTCTTATTAGGCTATGTAGCTTAAATAATGACAAAATCAGGCCGTATAGAACGCAACATGTTTAATAGCCTAACTTTCAATAGATGGGGAAAAACATGAACGTCTAACATGAACGTCGCAATAACGAGGAATAGTGAGTTGCATATATGTGTGTGCGCGAGAATGGCAGTGTGCGTGTGTGTGACGTCAGCGAGTGAGTGGCAGCGCGTTTGTCTAGTGAAGAAGCGAACAAGTCCGGTAGAATAAAGCACCCATCCTGTCAATAATCGGTGGCCGCTTCATTCCGACCCATAAGCAGACAAACTGCCAGTCAAATCACACAAAACAATAGAGACAGGATCACACAGGCAATTTTCGCGCTTGGCCCACTCTGGATAAATGTCGTTCATATCGCATATGAGGACTTCGACGGCTGTGGAGAAATGCAATCCTCCGTAGCCACGGAGAGCTGTCATCACAGAGAGGGCATCTCGTCACATACCTACGGCATCGATAGGAGGGGGCGCTGTCAGCAGACTATTATTTAGACAAATTATTAGCAAATTTCAATCGGACAATTTGACCCGAGAGTTAGAAAGGGCATATCGCGCTTCTGCCTACTCTGACCGCAAGACAGGTTCGTGGCTTTGAGTGTCGCGATTTCGGTTTCGATACGCGTATCGTTACAGCCCTACTCTATATATCTATCTATATCTATATCTATATCTATATCTATCTATATTTATATTTATATCTATATCTATATCTATATCTATATATACGTACACATTTAGCATATTACATCACTTTAGGAGGTAGATTAGTTGGTGTTGGGTAGGTAAATGGGTATGAGACGTTACCTACAATGACAACAAATACATGCTCTCTTTCTCTAGGTGGTTTTCCAGATCGTTAATGGAAGACCGGATATTACCTTTAGGAAAAATTTGTTGAATAGGCTCAATGCTAAAAAGAGGAGGACTCCAGTTCAATATGGGTATGTGTTTTCATTCCTTGCCCCCATCTTTGCACACCGACATAAGATTTAATTTTTATAAGTGAGTGTGAGTGTGTCTGTATATTAAATAAATAAATTGTCTCTCCTACAGGACCAATCGGGAGGTTGTAGACAAAGTGTGGAAATCGTGAGTCTCTTAGTCTCCTTATCGATTAGAAACGTTGTCAACATCTTTCGGGTTGCAGACTTTTGCAGTCACTGAAAGCTGATCTAACGATACCATTTTGTTATTTCAGGCTAAGCGATTTCACGTCAAGCATTCAGAAAATAGATGTCAGGACGGTGATCAACAGTCCCCAGCATGCAAAGTCTGGCCAATCGCCACCGGACCCCTCAGCGCCTGACCCCTCAGCGCCTGACCCCTCAGCGCCTCACCCCTCAGCGCCTGACCCCTCAGGTCCTGGCCCCTCAGGTCCTGGCCCCTCAGGTCCTGGCCCCTCAGGTCCTGGCCCCTCAGCGCCTGGCCCCTCAGGTCCTGGCCCCTCAGCGCCTGGCCCCTCAGGTCCTGGCCCCTCAGGTCCTGGCCCCTCAGGTCCTGGCCCCTCAGCGCCTGGCCCCTCAGCGCCTGGCCCCTCAGCGCCTGACCCCTCAGCGCCTGGCCCCTCAGGTCCTGGCCCCTCAGGTCCTGGCCCCTCAGGTCCTGGCCCCTCAGGTCCTGGCCCCTCAGCGCCTGGCCCCTCAGCGCCCGGCCCCTCAGCGCCTGGCCCCTCAGGTCCTGCTCTCCTAACCCCCGTGGCCCCTGCAGAACTCGGCGCCTCAGCCCACGACCAGGACTGGCCCCCGGGCTCCGGCCCCCAGCCTCCAGCCCTGAGTCAGGAGATGTACCTCTTCTTTGCTACGGCCATCCACCAGCATCGCCAGGCCAGAGTCGAACAGGAAGTGAGACGAGGTGGACAGGAAGGAAGCCAGAGAGAGGTACGGTTTCGTCCTAGCTCTCTTGTCTCCAGCATAGGGGCTGTGTTGAGGTGTTGGTTCTAAGGCCACAGTATCGATAAACTCAACTGACTTGGTGCTGCTATCGGTACTGGAGAAATTAAGCAAATACACTTTCTATTAATTTAGGCTAGTTATTACATTGCGCTAGTTATATAAATCGTCTGCAGATGTCACGATTATAGCAAAATTATAAAGAGATAATTCAGTTTCTTTGATTAAATCGTTAAAATCTTAACGAATGCCATCCCTAGTCAGGGCTCAGAATCTTTCCTCTCTTTGGAACCAGCAGGTCTCAATGGACCTCGACAAGACCACCTCCTCTTCAACGATTGCCCACTCCTCATCCTTGTCTGGAGCCACAGTGTCCTCCTTACATCTCCCCAAGTCCTCCTCATCCTCTTCAGATCTCCCCATGTCCTCCTCTTCTCCTTCTCCTACTTCTTCTTCTCTCCCGCCTCCGGCCGGAGTAGTCCCTTCCTCTTCTGAACAGAACACACAACAGAAGTGTGAAGAATCTCCTGTCCAGGTGCCTGAGGCTGTTGACACGACACACACTCCATCGCCTACCAGCCAGGAAGGGTCACGCATCACTACCACGGAGGAGGCGGAGTCTCTTCCTGCCTGTCCACCAATCACAAGGAAGGAGGTACTAAGTGTAGCAGCCATGGTATGTGAAGATGACATGGCGAGGCCTGGCCACATGATGGCAGCAGAGACCTCTCTTAAAAGTGCAGCATCACTGACGGGAAAGGATGTCTTACACACTGATCCATGTCTGGAGGAAGAGGGGAAGAGAAAGGCCCAGCAAGAGTTAACCCTCACAGGAAAGGATGTGGTCGTCTCTCCCAGCGGAGACACGAAGGAGAACAGAGTAGAGGTCGATGAAACACAAGAGCAGCTGGGTGATGAAAAGACAAGCGACCAGATGCTCCATTCGAGGCCAGAGTGTGACGAGGAGACGCCTCACAAAACCCCGGTCCAGCCTGAGACACCAGGGCTCCCTGACCCTGAGAGCCAGACCTCTGAACCCCAAGAGGAGGAAATGTTGGCCAAAGTCGCTGATGAAGCTGAGCCATTCCAGGAGGTCCCAGAGCACGAAGAGACCATTTTGGAAGAGGGGAAGGTGACAATTGTAGAAGAACAAATGCCTTCTGTGAATGAAGAAACCCCATCGGTAGTTTCGGAGGCAGCTGATGCTTTACTCAACGGTGCATCGACTGAGGAAGGAGACACCAACAGGCTCATGGACTGTGTTGAAGGATCTCCTCCCAAAGAGGAGGAGCAGAAGACCAAGGAAACCCAAGAGGAGCAGAAGACCAAGGAAACCCCAGAGGAGGAGCAGAAGACCAAGGAAACCCCAGAGGAGGAGCAGAAGACCAAGGAAACCCAAGAGGTGGAGCAGAAGACCAAGGAAACCCCAGAGGAGGAGCAGAAGACCAAGGAAACCCAAGAAGAGCAGAAGACCAATGAGCAGAGCAACAAGGAGGAGCAGAGAGGCAAGGAGGTGCAGACCAACAAGGAGAAGAACAGCAAGGAGCTCAAAGAGGAGGAGCAGAGAAATAAGGAACCCACAGAGGTCGAGCAGGGTAGAAAGGATCCAAAAGAGCAGGAACAGGGTAATAATGATCCAACAGAGGAGGAGATTAAGAAAAAGGAGCCAACCGAGAAGGGGCAGAACTCCAGGGAGCAGAGCATCAAGGAGGAGCAGAACACCAAAGTGGAGAAGAACATCAAGGAACCCCCAGAGGAGGAGCAGGGTAACAAGGAGCAGAGCAACGAGGCCCCCACTGAAGCGGCGGACAACAAGGGGCCCGCTGTAGAGGCGGGGGCTCCTGAGATGGAACAGCGACGATCTAAGAGAGGTCACCCCAGTCCAGCGACCACGCCGCTGTCCACCAGACGCTCCACCAGGCACTCCACCCCCTCCATGAAGAGGGAAAGCCCTGGGGAGGAGCTACCAGTGGAGAAGGCCGTCTCTGTAGAAGTGGAAGCCGCCTCCTCCCCCCGGGGAGGTGAGAGCCCTTCCTCCGGGGCCCCCCTCCCCCAAGGTCACCCCCATCCAAAGGAAGAAGAGGTAGAATACCAGGTGACGGACTCTGTGGAAGGTGGGGTGATCGAGGGAGTCCAGCTCCCCACCAGGAGGAAGAGGGGAAGGCCAACCAAACTGACGGCCAAGAACGTCCGGGTGAAGAAGGAGCAGCCCACTGCCCCGGTAGCAGAGGAGTCCGGCAAGAAGCCAGAGGAACCGTTGGAAAACCAGGCCGGTCCAACCAGGACAGAGACCAAACCCCAGGAGGCCCCAGAAGAGAAGACGAGGGGCAAAGTGGATGGTGCAGAAGAAAGCCAAATGGCCAACATAGTGACCCCAAGCAACGCCAAACCAAGGGTCTCCGACGAAGGGGTCAGTTTGGAGGAGGTGGCTACATACCAGGTACTGGACTCTGTGGAGGACGAGGAGCTGGAGGTGAAGGAGGGGCCACCCGTGACGAGGGGCACTAGGGGCAGAGGAAGGAAGGCCAAAACCCCTACGAGGAAGGAGTGCAAGCGGAGTCTAGAGGAAACCGTGTTTGAGGTGTTGGATTCCATCGGGGGCGACGTGTTGGAAGACGCGCCAGCGCCAGAACAACCAGGACGACCCCGACGGGGGCTAGCGAACAATGACCCAACGCCTGAAAAAGATGGAAAGGTAGTACCTGACGACACTCCTGAAGGAACGCACGGCAAGCAGGAGCAAGTCAAGAAGGAACAGGAGGTGGCCCGTCAAGTCATGGAGGAGCCACAAGGTGACGAGCAGCCTGCTGCCGGAAAGAGAAGGAGTGGACGAGGGAGGAAAGAGGAGGTGGCGGTCTCTGGGACCTCCAAAATGGCCGCCAAAGAAGGTCATCAGAGGGTGATGGAGGAGGAGGTGTACCAGGTGGTGGACTCCACCGAAGACGACCCCCATGAGGAGGAGCACGTCGACCCCCCCGGTCCAAGGAGAAGGAGCCAACGGAGGGACCCAGCACCGGCCGTGACCAGAGCCCCCAGAAGGCCTGCTTACTCCACCCAGGGGGAGGAGCCTCTGTACCAGGTGGTGGACTCAGTGGGGGGCGAGGAGGAACCGGCTCCAGTGGAGGAACAGCCGCCAGGGTTAGAGCCTAGGAGGGGGGAGAGAGGTCGTAAGGTCGCGGGGAGCGACTCCGCAACAGAAGACAAAGCGGCAAAGAAGATGAAAACCACAGAGCAAACCGTAACGCCCAAAGTAAACGAGGGTGTGGGAGCAAAGAAGGCGATGGACAGAAGGAAGGAGAGCCAGGAGCAGGAGGAGAACGCTCTGGTGAGTCTGGATGAGGTCAGTGAGGAAGAGGAGGACTACCCCGACGATTCAGTTGAGGAGGAAGAGCTGAGGAAGAGGCAGACAGTCGAGGAGAGGCGGAGAGAGGAGGAGGAGAGGAAGCTGGGAGAAGGAATGGAGGGGCTGGTGACCCTAGATGAGGTTGGGGAGGAGGAGGTGGATGAGGAAGAGGTTGGTCATGGAGGAGAGGCAGAGAGTGGAAGAAGAGGGGAGGGGATCACAGAAGAAGAACTGCAGGCGTTGGTCACTCTGGACGAGATTGTTGAGGAGGAACAGGAAGGGGAGGAGCCAACACATTCAGAGCCCCTTCCAGACGACCAATCAGAGGCCAGGTTGAATACTGAGGTGAGAAAAAAGTGGACTTATATGCAGATAAAAAGTTTGTATTCAGGATGATAGGGATTGTATAACAGGCTCTTATTCTGTCCTCCACTCCCCCTATATCCCTCGAACAGACGGTCTGTGATGAAGAGCAAGCGTCTTCCTCCATCGTTGGTGAATGTAAACAAAGCGAGGAGCAAGCAGGTGAGTGTTTCAGTTCTTGGCCCATTCCACTTCAGAGGATTTGATTGGCTGATTGTGATGGAGGATAGTGCTGCCGTGTGTGGAGGTTGTGACCTTTGAGCGCGTGTCCCACAGAGGAGTGTGTGAGCTTCGTGACCTTGGACGAGGTGGGATACGAGGAGGAGGAGGAGACACAGCCACGCAGCAAAAGAGGTAGACAGGCTACAGGTAAACCTCACTCACTCACTCACTCACTCACTCACTCACTCACTCACTCACTCACTCACTCACTCACTCACTCACTCACTCACTCACTCACTCACTCACTCACTCACTCACTCACTCACTCACTCACTCACTCACTCACTCACTCACTCACTCACTCACTCACTCACTCACTCACTCACTCACTCACTCACTCACTCACTCACTCACTCACTCACACTTATCTTCCAACCTGGCTCCTGCTTTTTTTTTCCAGAGAGGAAATGCACCAGGAGAGAACAGCAGCAACAACAACAACAACAACCAGCAACGGCTAAACCCTCGGGGGAGGAATCCCCGCCCATCCCGGCCCATGCTACCTCCCTATTGGCCGGCGAGCCCAGGGCTGTTTTGAGCGTCAAAGGAGCAGAGCCAATGGCAGAAAGCCCCGCCCGGGATGGTGAAGAGACGGGGTCTGAGGAGACAAGGCTTCTGAGGAAAGGTACATCTCTCTCTTCTGAATAAAGTACCTAATATTGTGCCTTCACAATGAAGGCGTCTGAAAGATTTGGCCCAAAATGTAAGGGTTTGTGCTTATCACAAGGAGTTTAATGGCAATTCTAAAGTTAAGATAGACATTATGTCGTCATTTCCTACCAAGCCTTTACCGTCTGTCTTTCTGTCTGTCTGTCTGTAGCGTCCAGTAAAGCGCGGAGGTTGGAGGAAGAGGCGGAGCCTAAGAGAGTCCGCTCTCACTCTCCCTCCGTTGCCCATGACTACACCCTGCCCGCGTTCACCCCCAACAACCCCCTTGGTGAGAGGAGAGACACACACATTATATCCATGACAATGACATGTGTACATGTTTGAGGTAATGTTATTATTTTCCCCCATCTCTTGATCCGTGCGTCTCTAGGGTCGGAGCATGTGGTTCCTGGGTTCTACTGTAATCTGTGTTCTGTGTTCTACAAAAACGAGACCAGCGCCAGGACACTCCACTGCAGCCGCTTGGGTCACTACAACAACCTGAAGGCAGGCACACCCGTACACGCACACATACACATGTACATACACACATAATGGAGCCAGAAAACATCAGTTCCACTATTTAGTGCATCATCCATAGGGGGGGGGACCCCATTGCTCGATAATGTGCTTAAAGTCACTTACCCAAACCCTCAAAAGTTCTCATTGCTTGTGTCCATCATATTCCCAATAATTCATGTCCAAGAAGCAAACAAGTTATGGTCGTTTTTGGTTCATCAAATACCCCCCCCCCCCCCCCCCCAAAAAAACCTCCCTACTTTAAAGGAGACATATTATGGTGTTTTCCCAACCAGCAAACATAGTATTTGAGTTCCAGAAAACATGTTTTTGAAGCTGTTTGCTGGAAATAGCTTTTAGGGAAAAAATATCAGCTACCGCTAGGGATGGGCATAATTAATCGATGCTCGATAATTGATCGTTAAGAAATGCGTCGATCAATTTATATTGTTATCGATTAAAAGGACGTTGTGTTGCATACTGTGAGTCTTGAAGCATTTAATTGAATATAACCCTGCCGACTGGTGGAAAGTGAATGGAAGAAGGTTCCCCAGGCTGTCAAAGTTAGCGCGACAATACCTCTGCATCCCCGCAACTTCGGTCCCGTCAGAGCGGGTGTTTTCTGCTGCTGGACTGACAGTTACAAGGCTGCGTTCGCGTCTGACCCCCGAGCATGTTAACATGCTTATATTCCTAAACAAAAATATGTAGGCTGGAGTTACTGTATGCTATGGACGACAGTCACCACCGTATGTGAGTCGCTCTTTTCTTAATGTGTTGACTCTCGCTCCGCTTGGTGCCTCTTGGAGTCGTTACATTTTGCCAAAACTGTGATATTTTAGCAACAAGTCCAGCCTTATATATGTTCAATAAGGTATTGCTTTTAGATAGACTAGTTCATGCAATTGTTTGTAAATGGGTGGCTCATCTTTTTGTTGCGAGCCTTTTCCGCGCGCCGGCTGCAGGCATTATATGTCGGCCTTTCCCCCCCCTTTTTTTTCATAACAGTTATACAGTTTAATGCCCACTGCCTTTGTTTGATTATTGTTGTCCGATAAGTTCGCTACTTATTGTAATTGGAATAGGCTACAGATTTAGTCTTGTTGAATCGTTTCCAAACCTTTAAGAGCGCCTGTAGGCGCATTGTTCGGACTTTACGAGCGCCGCATAGGCCTATAACCTATAATGCCTGTATTTATTATTTTAAAACTGTTAAACAGTTGTAGGTCTTCAAGTTAACTGTATTGTATTAATTTTGGCCCATACATTATTGTTGGAATAAAGATTTCATTGATAAAAACATTAGAAAAAAAACATAGAAAAAAGTTAATGATTAATCGATAATTGATCGATAACTCTAGCGATGCTCGATCAAGAAAATTTCTTCAAATGCCCATCCCTAGCTACCGCTATTCCCCTCTGTTTCAGTCCCTCCAGAATGCGCTGTTTCTGGTGTCTGTATCGTTGATGCAAATGAGCTGCTGCCCATTGACCAATGAGCTGTCAGACTGAACCACAGCATGGAGAAGGGATTGTTGCCATTTGCTGGCTCCTGGAGCTCTATATCTATATTATATAATATTATATACGGGTACATATAATCTATCTATTATCACGGCCAAAAGCTATGTGCGCCTCGGATGATATTATGAATTATAAAGACTGTGTCTGACGTCTCCGGTACTTCCACAACTAAATACTCCTAGTGGGGGGTATCTCTGCCATGATTGAGAGGAATTGGGGGGGAAGGAACTTTGGCATTGACAATTACAATTTACAATTAGGGCATTCAGCAGTTGCTTTTATCCAAAGCGACTTACATCGTTTAATACACATTGAATCACACACCGCAGAGTCAACCATGCAAGGCAACAGCCAGCTCGTCAGGCAGTTAGGGTTAAGTGTCTTGCTCAGGGACACATCAACACTCAGCTAGGAGGAGCTGGGGATTGAACTAACAACCTTTCGGTTAAGACAACTGCTCTACCTCCTGAGCTAAGCCAACCCCCATGACTCTGAAGTCCATGAACCATTACATTGAGAAGAAAATGATTGTACTCCGAGCCTCCGAGCTCCCTGCGCCGGAGCTGCCGGCCGCCGTCGAAGCCGTCCGGCCGCAGTCCGGCAGCTCCGGCGGTATACTCCAGGAGCTGAACTGGCGCCGAAGCTAGGTGGCAGCTCCAGCGGACAAGCAGCTCCGGCGGACGAGCAGCTCCGGCTGGGGTAGCTCGGCGGCGGTCCGGCAGCTCAGCTCCGGGAGTACAATCCCTTTCTACTCCATGACTCCTCCTCCCGACTTCCCTTCGGCGGCAGCTCCGGCGGGGTGAGCTCGGGGCCAGAGAAAGGGATTGCACTCCCGGAGCTTAGCTGCAGGGCTAGCGCCGAGTGCCCCCCGCCGGAGCTGCTCGTCCGCTGGTCCACACAATCTTAGCGGTGCTCTGATTGGAGGGGAGTGTGGAAGTGGGAGGTAATATTCAAATGTGCCCCCTTCCTACGTAGGAGGGGGCGCCGAAACTGACTCGCTCGTTTGGTAGCTGGAGGCGGGCTGCTTCCAGAAATGCGTATCTCACTCAAAAAAATCATGTACGGACTTACTTCAAAGTTTGTATGCGTTTGGGAGCACCATCTACCCAGAACACCCCAAATCTCAGGAGAAGTGCTGTTTGCATAATGTCCCCTTTAAAAACCTCCCCCTGCTTCCTGGTTTCCTTCTTAAAGGGACGGTAGTCTCTAAAGGGCCCTTGTGGCAGCGTCCTAGTCCATACACGACCAGATAACCCAGTGGCTACCCTACTGACATCCTGTGGGTATTGTAGGATCTGACCTGTCTGGATTACTCTTCCCCGACTCCTTCTTCTGACCTGTTGTATCTGCGACCGCCTCTCAAGTTGTGAGTACTTAGCCTGAGAGCTGGTATGATGGTCTTTTTTGAAAGGCCGGGCCGCTGATTGAGCTCCTCCGAAGCGAAGCCTGGAGATTCACCCTCAACACCTTTTAAAGGTGACAGGTGTGAGTATGATTATTAGCCATTACGTTTTGAGAATCTGCCTCTTCTGACATCACAAGTGGGCGTGTCCAACTAGATATACGACGGATAGATCAGTCTACAAGCCTTCCCATTGGACTGTAGCAAACGTTGCTCATCTATCCGTCGTACATCTTGGTGGACACGCCCACTTGTGATGCGACTAGAGGCAGTTTTTCAAAACGGCACGGTCACCTAATTCTACAGTTGGTCCCATTGAAGCCGTGTGCCCATTCTGACACTTAAATTACTTGAGACATCGTAACTCGGTCAAATTTCAACCGTTTGCCTTCGTTCAAACCATTTAACAAATGTACACACTATCTTCAATAATATCCGGAATTTCAATATCATTTAGAAATTATTCAGAATCAGTATTAGTTTCATGCCGGCTTCGTTTTCAGTTTGCCTCATTGATTTACGTTGCAAGATTGGGCGTTTTTCCCTGCCAGATTTGGCTACTTTTGGAGGAAGTTCAGGCAGTGTTGCCAGATTGGGCGTTTTTTCCCCACTCTTGAGCTACTTTTAATCACGCAGCGGCTCGCTATTCTCTTAAACACACATGCACACAGTGTGCAGGGCAATGCATTATGCATTTCTAGCAATGCTTTTCATTCATTTCATTCAACTTTATTGGTTTCCAACCATTTACTTTTTATTAAATGGTGTGTATTTTTACATTGTTTACTTAACATTTCTTTATGTCTTTATCTTTGTGGCTTTATTAAAACCTAATTTCAACCTCACATTGTACTACAGCACTCACCGCATTCTCCGCAGGAAATGCATTTTCTAGTTTTATGTATACTGGTGAGGGAAAGGCTGAATCGCTACCATTGGCTCTGCACACTGGAGCTGTACATTTTACATAAACATTAGAATGTAGGACATTAAGTAGATGCTTTTATCTAAAGTGATTGACAATTAATTTGTCGTAAGAAAGCGAAACAATGAATCGCTGTCTGTTCAGTGAGGATGTTGATGGGACAATCACTTCCAATTGCTGGGTTAACACATTCCCCGTGATCCACCAAGCTGTAAATACATGACTTATGTATTTCAGCGGCACACACTAAACTCACTCCTCCTCTTACAGAAGTATTATCAGGGTCTCCAAGAGGAACAATCCAGGAGCCAATCAGGAGGCTCTACTGCTGGCAACTCCCCGAAATGACTCTAGCCCGCCCACAAACAACCGTCTCTTCATTGGTTTCACCGGAATATGGAGGAGCCTCATCTACGTTGTTCAATCATTTTTTGTATCGTTTTGAGTGTGTGAAGAAGAAGATGAGGTTGAAGATTGTTTAGCGCCAAAAGAAAAGGACGATGTGTACTCTACTCGTTCAGAGTACAGAAGGACAGAGGTCTGCACTTCCAGGTCGTTATTAGATGGCGTTCAAGATATAGAAGACGGCGCTGGTCTTACTTTTTACTTACTTTTTACTTTTTACTTTTTACAGGAGTCATCATGGTGTGACCGCTTTATTAAAGTATGTTATGTTCAATGATTTCAAATAACAACGTTCAATAAAAGTTAGCAAAAATTGAGTAATTTCTGTCATTGAGTTGTTTGGCAGTCTCATATTCAGCAGAGGATCCAAGTTGGGCTTTCACCAAATAGACAACCAGGAATACAAACACAAATTGTTATGTATAATGAATATCTTAATACTTGTGTGATACTTTGTTTTTTATTGATTATACATGTTAAATGCATTTATATATACTATACATATTACATTTTCATTTAATTTCCTAGGATGTATTGCGGTTTGGAGGTGCTTCTGCTTGGCAAGAGACCTGGTACACGTGAATGTTTCGTGTAGATTTTGTTTGAGTGTTGGGTAACGAGTGACAAAGTATCGGATTAAAGTCACGATATTACTTTTTGGGGTAACGAAGTAAAGTAACGCATTACACTAAAAATATCGGTAACTACACTACTTTACTAGTCTGCCGCTTTTCCACCGCACATGTAGCTCGACTCGACACGACTCGACACGACACGACTCGACACGGTAGCAGCACGGGTGCTTTTCCACCGCAAATAGTACCTCCTGGACGTGGGCGGGGTCGGCTGCGCGAAAGGGCCGTGACGTATTTGTGTACGCGACGCAAACAACAAATACGCAACCCACACATGGACAGAACCCACATAACAACAATGGAGGACATCGATCGCATTACTATTATTAGCTGGCATGTTGAAGAAGTTGGAGAAGTGGGACATGTTGGCTGCGCGCTGCTATGGATGTTACCAGCATGGTTGCCATGTCGCTCTCGTGACTTCGTCACACTCTCTGGCCAATCAGTCGCCGGCCGTCTGCCGACGTCACCTTTTAGCATCGGCTCAGCTCGCTTGGAACCTAGAGCGAGTAGGTACTAGAAAAAGCAGCCACTTCAGGTACCAGATACCATGGTACCGCGGTGGAAACGCAAAAAATGCGAGCTGAGTCGAGTCGTGTCGAGTCGTGTCGAGCTGGTACCATGCAATAATAGGAATGCGCATTCCTGCCTTACACCAGCCATGTTTGCCTGTTTTAATGTTATGATCTCTTTAAGGGGTGCGTGCTGACTGTGTGTGTGCTGCTCTTGCTTGCCTCGGCACGTTGCCATAGCGATCGATTTGAGTGACGTAGCTGCTTGTGCGAAGGAGTGTTGGAGCAGGTAACACATTAACAGGCTGGTTGCAGGGTTCATTGTAGAAGTCTATTGAATTGCCCAGATTTAGAGAAATCGCAAGCCAACATACGACAGAAAAACATTTGCCCATTACCTGAACAAGTGTTATTCCGAGATGAAATTTAAGCCCAAAATAGTTTTAGAGTCCCTGGACCATGTGTCCACCACTACTTTATTTCGTTACCCCAAAAAATTATATCGTTACTGTAATCCGTTACTTTGTACCTTGTTACCCAACACAGCGAATAGTGTTAGGGTAGTTACTCATAAGCAGCAATTACTTATTAAGAGTTACTTCTGTAAATTGTAACTATTACTTTACTAATACTGCATTTGAAAAGTAACGTCACTAATTACTTTACTTTACCGTTTCTTAATTTAGTGTAGATTTCATGGACAAACCGGATGAACAAATGACAAACAGGAATGATGGTGCACTTGGTAGACAGCATTAGTTTAAACGTGAGAAGGCTCTTTCCTGCAAGAGAGTGAGAGGAAGACACAATGTCATAGCTTGTGAAATAGATCATTGTCATCCAGCCTTTGGACTATCACAAAGTAACAGCATGTGTCACCACCGCTTAACTTTTTGGGATGAAGTGAACTTTATTTTAATCTTTTCATTGACCACTTAATTTTTGTTCTCATGGTTCCCAAAGCCTGTGTTTTGAAACTTATGTGTTGATTGACCGTACCATAGCCTCTTTTATCCTGTTTGTGGATTTTACAGTGAGGCATATTTCTTTGTGCAGACAGGGATATTGATCTTTCATATGGTTCTATGCCATTTTGTATACATTTAAACAAAAAACACCAAGTAATGATAGGGCTATGATGTTTTTCCATGTATCTACAGTAAATTAAGAAACGGGAAAGTAAAGTAAGAAGTAGTGAAGTTACTTTTCAAATGCAGTAACTAGTAAATTAATCTCATTACAATTTACAGAAGTAATAAGTAACTAATTACTATTTTTGAGTAACTACCCCAACACTGTTATTTGGATGATAATAATATACCGTCTCCCATATGCCCCGTCTCTTCTGTTCTTGCTCATTCTCCCTCTAACCCTCCCATCTCCCTAGTTGATATTATGGCAGTCATGCTATAGCATTGTTCCTAGCATCACTGCACTTCATGCGGTGTGTTTACAGCTGTGTGTTCATACACAGCGCTACCGCCCCTCACTGTCAGTGTAGGAACTGATTTGTTGAGTTGCTCTCAGAAAGTGTGACGCTGGCCCACTTCTCCCCGGCTCGTCTATTACTCAGAGCAGCTCCTCTGGTGGGAAACATTCGGTTTACATTTCAACTGTTTTTTATAGTTCATGTACAACCTACTGCCCTGTCTGTCCGTCTCTCTCAAATTCAAATTGAATTAGCTTTATTGGTTTATAAAAAAAACATTTACATTTCCAAAGCAGGTGGACAAAGGAAAACTAATGAGTGATGAAAGTAAATTACTTTATATTGTTGACCCTTATTCATACTATAGACATATACTGTATTTAGGTCCAGTATTTGCTGCAAAATTGAAACTTGTTATAGGTGAGCCTTAATGAAATAAACCCCCAGGGGTGCATGAGAGGGGGGAGAATGAGCACCCCAATAGGACGGTCCTAGAGTTAACAACCAACGCAAAGGGATAATCGCACTGTTAAACCTGATAAGTTCAGAGTACTCAAAACTTTTGTTTTGACCAATTACCTTTTGACCAAAAAATTAAGTACATGTAATTTTTTAATTAAACTTTAATTTAAAACTTTCAACTGGACTCGAATTAATGAAAGAATGACAAAATAAATAAGTTGTCTTTACTCATATTATAATACAAATATCTCAACTTCTACTTACTAAATTAATTTAATTCAATCACACTTGGTGAAGCTAGCTAAGTTCAACAAACTAACTCTAAATAATAATTTAACTTTACACAACTTAAAACTAGTCAAAAGAGTTAAGATTATTGATTTGATATAATTAATAGATTTAAACTAAATTCTCAAAAATATACATCCTCCACTGATACAAAATAGGTTATTTATTAAGTTTTAAACAATGACATGAAGACAAAGGGCCGCTTTTTAACAACATTAAACGGAACATGTTGGTTGGTAGAAAATTTAAGTGAAAGATTCTGACGAATAATTCAGTCAACCAGGGGACCTAAGTTCTGAAAATCTGAATGAAAAATCTCGATAATTATAAAAAAATCTCAATAACTTGTTCTCGAAAGAATCAACTACCTATTTTTAAATAAATTCACCTGAAAATGTTTACAGGCATTTGAAAACACCTTCTGCTTCCTGTAACAAGCAGGGCAATGTTGACATTTATATGTGTGTTGCTCCTTTGAACAAAAACAAGCCTTATGTTTAAGCACAGGAATGTATGGAACCTTGAAGCTTTCTGCTTAGTTTAACAAATCATTTTTCAAATTCAGAAGGGATGGTTCCAGTGGTTTGTTATCATTCTAGACACATCAGTATTTTCTGAATGAACGTGGATGTGCGGATGAGTTTTCTTGGATGCTCCAAATTGAAAGCATAGATAAGTCCCAACAACAATATGTAAATGCATCAGCCAAATCCTTCAAAACAACCTCCCCCTCAACTACAACGAAGACCTTCTCGCCTCGGTACTGAAGGGGTCCGCCCCAGTTGTGGAGGGCAACAGAAGTATCGCTGAGATTAGGCTCCTCTTCTTGTTGCAAAACATAATCAATGCAATTATCAGGTTTTCTAGAAGCAAGTTATTAACTATATACAATATATACTTGTTGCTCCCATCAATTTTTCTGCATCACTCACACGGAACATGTGACCGCATATATGCGGTCACATGTTCCGCAATTAACCTTCCGGTCAATTAACCTTATCAATCAACACACATTCTCAATACTGATAAATGCTGGTTTATGGGCATGTGATAAATAAAACTTGAAACAATGGAGTCGGACACATAAAAAATGACCGGGAAATTAGCTGCACGCCAAAATGACTCCCTCCAAAAACTGGAATGAAAAAAGCACTCTCATTCACATTTATCGATATTTTTCGGCTTTTCAGACCTCACTTTTCAAACTCCACACTCTCTTCATGCTCCAGTTTGCCACACGCACTCAAATTATTCCAGTAGGCTACGGCTACGGTAGCACGCATACATACAAAGAAAAAGATTTACTTACCAACTGAGAACGCTTATAACAATAAGCAGCACCAAACTTGTGACAATTATTTCTTCACACGATGGCGAGGTTTGCAGGTAGGCCTACATGTAAAAATACCGAAGTATTCCTATGCTCGAAAATCTCTCACGCCCCCTCGAGGGTAACCGTCTTGATGTTTCTGAAAGACGTCGATGACGTCAGACGAATAATGAATGTTTGTGGATGTGAAGTATTCTGCTTCTACTCAATAACTGCGAATACCACAATTCACAATTAATCTGGGGAAGAAACAGGTATTGTGGTGCGGGACGGGTTTTTTCTGAAGGCCGACTTGGCAACCCCGTAGACGTAGTCGGGGGATGAGAGAAGCCCCTGACTGCAGCCCGCAGACGGAGCCCACATGGAGGGGGCGGGCACTCAGTCCACATGGAGGGGGCCGGCCCTCCGCCCACATGGAGGGGGCCGGCCCTCCGCCCACATGGAGGGGGCCGGCACTCAGTCCACATGAGTGGATACCCCTGCTGAGGTATGTTTACATAAGTGTATCATCACTAGTGGAGGCAAGGTTTTTTTGATTTGTATTTGTTAACCCATTTTAATATTGTTTCTTTTGTCAGTCAAACATGAAGCAAATACGGCGATGGTGGTGCCTGGTTCTTTTGAAGAACTTCCCCATGCCGTAAGTGTCTTAAATTGGGTTTAACGTTTCCTTTACAGTTCTGAAATAATTTGCTTCACTGTAACAAACTTGCCAAAATTTATTGAAATATTGAAAATATGTAATGTATGCCATTTACTCACCAAGGTCTGCAGAGGAGCTTTCAGGAAGCAGGAAGAGAAGACGGGAGGGAATAAAGCTATTGGTACGTACGTGTCATATACTGTAATGTGTGATGTTGTCTTAGAGCAATTGTGAAAGAATAGTCGTACCACCCTCCCACCACTAATACATTTCAGGATAAAGATCTCTGCACAAAAAGGGCTAGAGTTGCTCCAACAGCATCCAGCTCTGAAGGATCAGGTAATGTATAGACTGTTAATCCAGGTGAATCCATGTAGGCCTACACATATTCAGAGTATTTGTGAGATATGATTGATTCTATTAGGCTTCTACTTCCAAATTAAGTTGTACACATATCTCCATCAATATGCAAGTTATAGCCTACTCCATGGCTGATCTATTGCACTACTAGGGCCTACTTTTATTATTCCATTGTATTAGCCTACTCAACATTACTGACAACAATCTGTTTTATTTCCAGACAAAACTGAAGACCAGGAACTGGAACCTGGGAACCTGGTATGTAATATGTGTGTAATGCTGGAGGTTGTATGTCTAGCCAGATGAAATAGTCTGATAACTAGTCGAATAGTGTTTTTTATCACTGAAAACTCATCAGTAGTAGTAGCCTTTGTTTGCATACCATGTTGTGGTTTTGGGAGAGTAGGGTGTCAAGTACAGACACGAATAATTTTTCTTTTTTCTTCAAGGAAGAGGATGTTGTCCTGAAGGACACAATTCAGGCAGCAGCATGGTGCCAGGTACAGTCCTTCAAGGACAGCGTCTCTCTCCCAGAGGTCATTGGGATGGAAGGTTGGGAGCAGAGGGCAGCATCAGTACAGCGCAAATCCCATGACGGCGGGGATGAGGAAGAAGCATGGCAACCATTCCAATTCTCATTCCAATTACAAACTGACTATGAACTCTTCTGTGTGGAGATGATGGACAGGAGAAACCTGAAGGTGTTTGCCTCTTTTGAGTCAAACACCTCTCCCCCTCCCCCCTCCCCGTGACGCCTGCGCCACACGACTCCAGTAGTCTGATGATGCAGCATAATGGTGGCGCTTGGCAGCTATGGCGGCGGTGACGGCGATGTCGGGCGACGAAGCGAGAGTGGCGTCCACCGCACTGAGGAAGGCGTCAGTGTGTTCCCCCCCCCCCCCCCCCCCCCGTTGAGACTTTGTTTGTTATTTTTTTATCGTTTTGCTGAATAAAAAGACTGTTGTTAGTGCTCCTGTGATTGGTGTAACTTAATGTGCTTCACACATGTAGCTTTTCATTATGTCTATTGAGGTACATTTTTTGCCCTTAGATGTGGTCACTTCGTTATTCCTCACATTACATATTTTAAGGTCATACCTTTGGGTCCCAGTCTTCATAGTTCCCCAAATCTTATTTTGGCTCTTACTGGGCCTGTGACTCTCACAGACAGACGGGTACAGGAGTTCGCACACGTTGCATTGTTTACAGGCAATGGTGGATTACCGCACGGGCACACCGGGCACATGCCCAGGGGCCCAAGGGCGGTGGGGGGCCCTAAGCCGGAGCTTCTGTGTGAAGTCGCTGTTAGTAACTTTTAATGTTGCATTATCGAAGCAATCAGTAGAGAAATACAAAAATTCAAGCGAAAACAGCAATAGTAGGCCTATTAATACTGAGTAAAAAAAAAAAAGATCACTAGGGGGCACTATTTCAGTTAGTGAACGGGTTCACGAACAATGCACTGTGATTTAAACATGGAGCAACGGCGAACGGTTGTAACGTGAACTCTTAAGTGGAACCTTAACCTTCATAGGGTGTTCGTTTTGTTGTCACACAGGAGGTGCTGCTGGGTCTGGTGGACCCATTGCCTTTTAATTCAACATAATCAAGCTTTTTTTTTTAAATACTCACCAGATGGTTACTTCATCCCAATTGCAAGTAATATAAACAACACATATGTTAAATTTGTTCACTTTACCTTTGTTAAATCACATTTATGAATAGAGGTGCCACTCGTTTTTGTTTCTTTTTGTATTAAAATGCAACAAAATAAGGAAATGCCTCATAAAACAGGCATAACTTGGAAATAATCAACATCATTAGAAATTGAAACATACTCAATAACATCTGTCTGAACAACACATTAAAGCCTTTGAACTCAGCCATTATACGTATATCAGACTATACCACACATGAGGGGCAGAGTCTCACTGTGTGCGTATTGCATATGTATTTTTTGCACTGGTTCCATGTATATTGTGTTTTTCTGTCCATCATGGGTCCACACACTTTATTTTTTTTATTTTTTTTTCACGTTTATTTTTGGCTGACGGGCTGGTCCTACATCTGGCTGCTTGCGGGTTGTTCCTGGGGCTGGCTGCTTGCGGGTTGGTCCTGGGGCTGGCTGCTTGCGGGATGGTCCTGCCTGCTGAAGGGCTAGTCCTGAGGCTCTTTTACGTTTCGGAGCTGGCTGATGCTCATCCTCCTCTTCAAACTCGGTGTCAGACTCTGAAATGTTATCCTCACTTTCCGAAACTATTTCCTCTGCATCACCATCAAAACCCTCTGTCTCTTCAAATATCAACTGTAAGGCAGTCTGAACAGAGAATCGCTTTGCCATCTTGATCAGTTGTGGTATGGAACCACGCTGACAGAGCTTTTTTATAGTGTCAGGTCCCGAAGCTTGGTTCCCGCAAGACAGAGGGTGAAATGTGTGGGAATATGGGTGTAGATAGTGTTGGGTGCTTCAATTTTGCAACCTTGTGCGGGAACAGTGGGTGCACACTGTGGGTGCTCACACCAAGGGCCCATTCACCTGCTTCACCTGCTTCACCTCTCTCTCTCTCTCTCTCACACACACACACACACACACACACACACACACACACACACACACACACACACACACACACACACACACACACACACACACACACACACACACAGAGAGGAAGAAGGGAAAATGAGGGTGCACAGAACCTAACACCCTGTGTGTAATATAAATGTGATGGGGGGGTATACAGGGGGGGGGGGGGGTCATTGAAAATGTTTTCCGATTTATGTTCCTCAAAGAAAATGAGCCAAAGCCAATGAATCTTAGTTCAAAAAAATAATTATTTGTATCACTTTTATAAAGCTAAAAACTGAAAACGGGTCCCGAACACCTTATAAGGGTTAATAGGTCCATGAGTGGAACAGCTAAGCGAAAAAAAAAATAAACAAGAGAAAATGTATTTGCAAGTCGTTTAGGCTATGCTTAACTTTATAATAGTTCCATGGTACGCAGCAAGAAAGATACCCAGTCACAATACTCCCGTACCATCTGTTTGCATACTTTAATTAACAGCATGGGCTCCCGCTAGCTTAACATAGTATTACCGTTTACTCTTGCATTAACAAGAGCAGCGGAAATCTGCTCAATCGTCAATGTGGTCGGAGTGCCCGCCCCCTCCATGTGGACTGTGCCGGCCCCCTCCATGTGGGCGGAGGGCCGGCCCCCTCCATGTGGGCGGAGGGCCGGCCCCCTCCATGTGGACTGAGTGCCCGCCCCCTCCATGTGGGCTCCGTCTGCGGGCTGCAGTCAGGGGTACTTGGGGGATGAAGACAGACCTGGCAACCCAGGAGTTTCCGTCCCTCGCTTGTCACACAACCAACATCACCTTGAAATGAGAGACGTCAGGAGTCGTGTATCCCAGCCAAACAAAGCAACTATATTAGACAAGTAAGATATGTCCGGTGTCTGATAGTACATTTATCCTGTGAGGTATATGTTGTTTAAAAGTGCAGCCCGGATTGGTGTACTCGGGGGCAGCGCGGCTATGCAACGGGCTGGCGTGCTGCCGTCTCTCACTTTGGAGTCAACATCTGAACTTTCTTGAGCTTATCGCCTTCCAAGTATATCATAGAAGCCTCGACTACTTTCTGAATCAGGGTTTGAGTTGGTAACCGATAGTGCTGCACCACAAACCACGCGGACACGCTGTTTGGTGCCTCTGGTGTTAACAGCTAGCTAGTCTAGCAAACGTCTGTTTACTGTTATCTTCCTTTTTTAAATGAGCCATCAACCATTTAATATGGTGCATCAGAAATAAAGAAACCGCTGGATGTACGTTGCTTTTTTGCTATGTGGGATGCAGTGCCTCAACGTTGAGAGAAGTCTACAGGGGCGTATGAGGTTTGGGGTAGTCGTGTGTGATTCATGAACGAGTCGTTCAAACGGAAAGAATCTTGTGTGAGATCTTTGATATCGTTCATTTGTTCTAGGATTTCCATGTGCATTACTTCTATGATTTTGTACTTATGATCCGTATCTGTGAGTGGATCATTGATTTCGTTCATGATTTTGCTCATCACTTTATAGGGACCCTTTTTCTGTGGTGTTTTAATGTGTGCACTTTTAGTAGATCCTCTCACATGTTCATCTTGTGCCATAGTGGTCCCTGGAGAAGTGGGTATACTATACATAATCATTGCTCACTTTCAGAAAGTTTGCGGAAAACTTTGCCAAGGAAGTGTGGTAGAAAGTCCTAAAGGTGTGGCCACACTGAACGCGTTTTGCGCGTAGGATTACTCGCCTAACGCCCCTACAAAGCTAGCTGAGCCCACCCAAAACGTATTTGTCCCCTCTCCTTTTCTTTTGCTTCACAAACATGGCTGAGATCACCACCATCGCTGCGCTGTTCTTGTTGTGGGAGTTCGAGGAGAGTAGGAAACCCAAACGCTGTTGTGTTTGGGGGCATGACATCCTCCGTAGGCGCTCACAGCTGGGGGAGTTTCACCACCTCCTCCAGGAACTCCGCCTGGATGCCGGCCGGTTCCAGCTGTATTTTCGGTTGACTGGGGCCATGTTCGGGACCTGCTAGCCCGGGTTGGTGCCAGGATCCCCCGTCAGGACATCAACTGCTGGTGCTCAGTGGCGAACCGTGAGCACTACAGCCGGGCCTTCACCTCAGCCCTAATTGCTGAGAAAATAAATCATCGCGAAAAGAAACAACACAGTACGCTGAATTGAAAGCGTTGAACAACTGCAATCCTTTAATTAACGAATGCAAGGATGTAGCCTAAACAAATAGACCATAGCATCAATAACATTCTCCGCAACAAGGAACATACTCTAATGAAATTAAATATATAATGAGGTCACAAGTGCAGGCTGGAAATATATTTCTTGCATTTAACCTGTAAGGGTCTGTATGCAGGTTTTGCACCGCCCAGGTAATATAAGGCCAGGCGTGTGTTTGTCAGACACTGAATGACAAGGGAAGAGGTGGAGGTTTAAAAAAGTCTGTAGACTGCACACTTATTAAGTGTAGTTCGTTATTTAAGTTTAGTCGTTATCTATAAAGGTTTTTTCGTTTGGTTCTTTTTTGTATGGTAAAATAAACGCAATGACTTTTTTAAAGTCGCGAGTGCTTGAAATCTTTGGAAGCGAGTCTTACCAGTATTGTACTCCTTCAGAAGCATTTATATCGAAATTAGAGGAAAAATTAACATACTGTGATATAATACCGTTACCGTCTACGCCTCAAATCATACCGTGATATACATTTCAGTACCGCGCAGGCACATTACCGTAATGACAGCAGTATGCGCGCACGCAGGCACATTTCAGTACCGTAATGACAGCAGTATGCGTGCAGGCAAATTTACCGTATTTGACAGTCACATTCTACGGTGACTTTGATGTTTCAGCCAGGGCGGATCCAAAGAGAAAAAATAAAGAGTATTGGGAAAGAAACTGGTGCTTGCCACCTTTCCAGATAAAAGATTTGGAAGATTCCCATTCCCCTGCCTTTCTGTGATCGGCAGAGAACGGCAATCGGCAGATCCCGGTTTTGGTGATCGGGCCAAAAAATGCTGATCGGAGCATCTCTAATAAATACATAAACAAAACAATCCAATTATATCAGACCCTAGGCCCGTCAACGGGGCGATGATTGCTCAGGAGGTAGAGCGGAATGACTGGTAACCGGAAAGGTCGCTGGTTCGATCCCCGGCTTCTCCAAGCTGAGTGTCTAGGTGTCCCTTAGCAAGACACCTCACCCTGACTGCTCCTGAAGAGCTGGCTGTCGCCCTGCGTGGTTGACTCCGCCGTCTGTGTATGAATGTGTAAATTAATGGTTGTAAGTCGCTTTGTATGAAAGCGTCAGCAAAATCCCCTCAATGTAAATCATTGTATGTGTAGCCTTTAGACAGCATTTTCCCTATCCATTTACTTATATAGGTTACAGATTACGGGTCAAGGGCAAGCATGTCAACCACACATTTCGTTTCAATGCAGCCTTTGTGAGCGCATGCGCCAGATTGTAACACAGGTCTGACGTCCACACTTGAATGAAAACTGTCGCTGGATCTGAATTAAGATTTCACTCAGGGCTCAACGCTAAGGTTATTTTCCACTTGCCCGGTCGGGCCAGTGGGTCTGAATTCTACTTGCCAATTTTCGAAGTCAATTTTAACTGGCCCCAAATATTAATAGTTTTTTTTATTAGTGGTTATCAAATAACGACAAAGTTTGCTTACGCTTGAGCTCGTACGCAGCCATCTCATCTCAGTTCTTCATCAACTGCCTGCGGCGTGCCCGCTATCTGCCGGGAGTCTCACAATCTCGATTTTGATTGGCTGCAGCCAGATTCAAATAAAATCAAATAGTACACCAAGCATTTTTTAATTTATATAGGTACATTTTTTTTTTGCTTCGAGTCCTCCACTTGCCCGAACAGGCAAGCGGGTTGTCATAGTTACTTGCCCGACGTGGTGTTTTACTTGCCCCGGGACGTCGGGCAATCCTTATTGTACCCCACTTTCCACTTTTTTTGAAAGAGGCATTCCTGGTAAATCTGCTGATTTCGTTTTTGTTTAAATTAGAAAGCTACTGGATTTTCAATAGATATTCACGCTCTGAATTAGCTATGATTCCCGGTGAACACAAAACGCGTTCCCCGGTGAGTTTTGTGTTTCTAGCGGTTTATGAGAATTAGTGCGTCCTGGCATGATCTGATTATTACAGTCGCATTTAAACATGCTGAAGAGAAGCTGTCAAGAATGGCTACTTTCTTATACAAGAGATTCTACTTCAAAGACCTGTTGTTAATTCCTGCTCTGCAACACAACTTTTACTGTGGATAAAAAATCAGAAAATTTCCCTTAATAGGGAAATGATGTTGCAGAATTTTTTTTTAATCCTAGCACGCGTATCAAGCTATTCTGAAAATAGCATAACTTGACAGTTCCCCTTTCAACTTTTTCATTGTTCCATCTGCTTCCCCAAGCATTTCATATGCATGTAATATCAATGCTCCAATGAAGTAGTTTGCTTGTGGCTGCAAATCATTCCGTCTGTACCAAATAAAGAAGCAGTAGCTCCCGTCCCTCCTGCTAGATCTTTGCTTTACTACCAGGTTTTCTGTTGCTCTTGCCATGCATGTCTTAATTTCCTACCTGCAACAGGGAGCTGTGACTGCGCTAACTAGGACGTGGCTAATTGGACTGTTCCTGATCGGTCCGGGGAAACCAGCTTGGATCCATTCACCAGAGGCCCCTGATGATGACGATAACTTGAGCCTAAAGGTACGGCCACACTGAACGTGTTACGCACGTAAGAGGGGTTGAAAATCTGCATTTTTGCACAGGGTACCATTGGTTTAGGCGCGTAGATGCGTTACACACGCTAAAGCAGTGCGCCCAACGGACCAACACAAGTTAATTTTTTTTAAAGAGACCCTATTATACTACTTTTCTGGGCCCAATTTCCTATAAATGACTCCTATAGCGCAACCTGACACGAATCACAGCACAAATAACAATGTCGATTTTCGGGAAACTCTTCCCCTCATCTGGGCGCTTTCAGCATTCTGTCAACGCTCGCTTTCTGTCAATTCTCTGTCATTCTCCGCCCCCTCGCCCCCCTCCTGCCAACCCCACTCCGCTGTGATTGGTTACCTTCCGGAAGACTTTCGAAGGGCAGTCGAGCTCATATGTTATATGTCCGGGCCACAATCTGAACAATCTCCTCCCTTCCAAATCTGCCCGCGCAGGCAGATTTGACCAGGCATATGGGGGCGTGGCAGGAGTGCCTCTAATGCCGCTTTTCCACCGCACATGTAGCTCGACTCGACACGACTCGACACGACTCGACACGGTAGCAGCACGGGTCCTTTTCCACCGCAAATAGTACCTCCTGGACGTGGGCGGGGTCGGCTGCGCGAAAGGGCCGTGACGTATTTTTGTACGCGACGCAAACACCTACGCAACCCACACATGGACAGAACCCATATAACAACAATGGAGGACATCGATGCGATGGTATTCGTGTTCGTATTATTAGCTGGCATGTTGAAGAAGTGGAATATGTTGGCTGCGGCGCTGCAATGGCTGTTACCAGCATGGTTGCCATGTCGCTCTCGTGACTTCGTCACACTCTCTGGCCAATCAGTGGCCGGCCGTCTGCCGACGTCACCTTTTAGCATCGGCTCAGCTCGCTTGGAACCTAGAGAGAGGCGGTACTAGAAAAAGCAGCCACTTCAGGTACCAGATACCATGTTTTCGCGGTGGAAACGCAAAAAATGCAAGCTGAGTCGAGTCGTGTCGAGCTGGTACCATGCAGTGGAAAAGCGGCATAAGTAGATGATTTCCCGGAAATGTGAACAAGTGAGTCGCAAACGTTGTTCCGAGCGCTCAGCACAGCCACCCCAGACTGTCAGCAGGGAATACGTCGAAATGCATGTACGGCATTATTTGACACTTTAGTATGGTTAAACATGACTATCAATCATTAAAACAACGTTTACAGGTCATAAAAGTCGAAAAAGCATAGTAGGTCCCCTTTAACAAGCGTCACGCGGCTACACGTGACTCTTAGCCGCGATTGCCCATCAGCATTGAGCTTGACCCGACGTCACTGGCCAAGAGACGAGGACCTGCGGAGGACGCACAGAAGCAGTTAGAACATTGAGAACAAAATCATTGTTTCAGTGTGTGCTGAAACGATGAGGAGGTGGTGACACTCACACAGCTAAGAACGCCTACAGAGGATGTCATGCACTAGAGTTTAGATTCTCTGCCCGAGCCGACCCGTGGGTCGGGCCACGAAGCAAGACACCTCCGCTTCGAGTCAGTGTCCTGTTCGCCTTGTCTGGGCTTATTTTCCCGATAATGACCGGCGTTCTATACCTTATTCCTTACATATATTTAGCAGAGTACGCCTAATTAACAAATGTGTACAAAGTAACACGTGTATTAAAAAAAAATGTCGGGTTGAAATCGCACTCGGGCTCATAATTGCAGTTTATGGGCCGGGCCGAGCCTGGCTCGGACAGAACGTGCATGGACTCGTGCCGGGTCGGGTTGGATTTTTTCTGGGCCCGATCTAAGCTCTATCAAGCACCCAAACACGGCGGCGTTTGAGTTTCCTACTCTCCTTGAATTCCCACAACAAATAAAGAGCAGCGATGGTGGTGATCTCAGCCAACAGAAAAGTAGCGGGGGGGAAATAACTTTTGGGCGGGCTCATCTAGCTGCGTAGGCGCGTTGAACCATTTTTGTGACGCACAATGATGAAGCGTCAGGTTAGGCGTGTAACGCGTTCAGTTTGGCCGTACCTTGAAATGTCAACATGTTATCCATCTGTATAACCTTATTATTCTTTTTTCTAACCATTTTCAGCTTTGGTTTGTTGGACCCTAGTCTGCTTCCTCCTGCTAGCAGGCCGCTCTAAGCCGCCTGATTGGAGGGGCTCCACGGGTGCTCTCTCCCGATTAGCCAGCAGACAGCTGGTCTTCATATGGCGCAGACGGAAGACCAAGCTAGCTCTGACTGAAATTAGCAGCTCTCTTGCTGCTGGCAACAGAAGCGTTTCCTCAACAACTATCTCCAACAACCCTGCTTTGTATCAGCACCAGCCCCTTCACCCCATCAATCAGCCTTCTGAAGGTCGCCAACATGTCCCGCGATCTGTATTACCCCCATTCCCCTGAGAGCCAGGATTCTCCACAGCGCCCCTACCAACCTGCAAGTTCCCATGTAGGTCCTGAAAATGTTGGTGAGCCTTCTCACATGGTCTCACCTGGTTCTACCCATGCATCTTATAGAGTCTACGCCGGTACCTCTATGAATCCCAGCCACATATACCCGTCGATGCACCCTGGGTCTATGGGCTATATCCCTGTTCAGAGTAAGCCAACCACTGAATTGGAGACTTCCATTGATGTCCACATCACAAGAACCCGACAGGAAGCGGGCCTCCAATCGATGTTAATGAATCCGTTGCCAGACCAGAATACTCATACAACAGCTTGGCCTCTGGGATCTCTGGATTTGGCGCCCACTGGCTATAGATCATCACTGCCCATCTCCGATGGACAGTTTTCTAGATATTCGGAAACGATGCCAAGTGGTGCCCCAAATTGGCATTGGCCTTCGGGCCAACAAACAAGCAATTATCACTCCACTAAATTCTCTCCCACTGCAACAAACGTTCCCCCATCACATTACTCCCAATCTTCTGAGCGATATCCAGTCGCCCGTCATTCAAGTGGCGATGAATATGTTAGCAACAACAGGTCTTCTACTGCAGGAGCAGATTCTGCACCGTCTCCTCGATCGTCACTGGCCTATGAGCATCCTTCCACCTCCGGAGAGGCTGATAACAACCAGACCAGATTCACCTGTGAATCAGCCATGGACATCCTCAAACGCTTTGACCTTCAGGAAGAAGACTTGGAGGATCTCTGTGCGTACTCAGAAGACCAGCTCTCTCCCACCAACCTACCCTTCCTGCTGCGAGACATCCGCCAAAAGAAGGCAAAAAACTCATCGGCTGCCTCTCAGTCAAGCACGGGCCACCAGGCTCAAGGCAGCCAGCGTGCCCCAGAAACCAGGGTGGCGTCCGGGGCCGAAGTAAAGCGTGAGGCGCAAGCTCCTCCTACCTTTCAGCAGCCAAGTAAAGTGATTGAATACGGACATACAAGTACATATTCCTTAGGCTTCTGTGAAGAAGAAAAGGATGGAGGACACCGCAGCAGCAGTTACATGAGCCAAATGCGGGACACTCAACCAATGGATGCATCACCAGCCAAACCCGGTGTTCCGGCGTTCTCCAATGGCTCACAGAGATCCAACTTCTCTTCTGCTGTTTACAGTCATTTACCAAACCTGAAGGCTTCCCTGAGCCATAGGCCAGCCACCCAGTTGATCCAGACTTCCATCGCTTCCCCAAAGAAGGAACCTATTGCGCTGCAGCCAGCAGCACCTGATGCTAAACCTACTGCCACCAAATTCATACCTAAGAGGGATTCCGATGCCGATCGTATGGCGTCTTCAGGATGTCAAAAAGCAGCTCTGGGAGCCGGAATTACCATTCACAGACCAGCTCCAGATACTGGAACTAAGAGTGAAAGTCCAGCACCAGGTACAGGAACAACAAGCCAAAGGCCAGCTCCAGGCCCCAGAAGTACCAGTCACAGTCCCGCTCCAGGCGTTGGAACTACCATTCAAAAACCAGCACCAGGCATAGGAACTTTCAGTCACAAACCCGCTCCAGGACCTGGGAATACAAGTCAGAGACCAGCTCCAGCCACCGATCCAGGGCCAGTTCCCATCCCCAGGTCCATCCCTACGAACCAGGGGCCCATCCCTACGAACCAGGGGCCCCCTCCAGCATCTGATGAATCCATCCAGAGAGATCCGCCAGTCAAGCCAGCCGACGAGAGAGTGCCGACGGCGGCCATGATCAGCGACTACATGGGTGTCAAACCTGATTTTTACCCCCACACCTGTAGTATCTGTAACAAACCCTGTTTTGGCATGAAGGTGAGTACATCAGTGGTGGTTTTTATCATGCCTTTTGGGAGCTAGTTTATAATACATTTCAAGTTGGATAGGCTTGGGAACAAATCATCACTTAGCAAGTTCTTCCTTAGCGAGATTACTTCCATTAAAATGAACTTTTGCGATACCAAAAAAATTGAAACTCCTTTGCCATTCCTTAACAACGGTATTAAGGGCTAGGGTCTAGTAGAAAATATCTGTTAAAGAAACGTTCCCTGCTCACCAATATGAATTGAGTTTTTTGCTATTTTGAGGCAATAATCAGATATTTGCAATAGCCATCAAAATATTACTTTAATGTTTGACTGAAACACAAGATATTGTCAATGCCCCGATTTGCCCAATGTGCGCATGGGCAGGAATATTCACTCTTCCTCCTATTCAAACTCTTGTGACATTCCTCAAAGGAAAAAGAGCTAACAGGGATATTGTCATTTACGGGTGTTTTGCTTGTCTTAAAAGTCTTATTGCTGATTGGTTTAAATTTTACTTTAAGTTATATTGCACTCAATGTTTGATGCAAAATGGTGCAAATCTGTCTGGGACTTCAAACTTAAAAAGGTAAACATATATAACGCGGGGGAACGTCTTACTTTTTAGTGCGTTACCCGGCTTGCAAAACATGTTGAAGGGTTGTTAAAAAAGTTTAACTTTGGTTAACTTTGTGGAAACAAGAATTGTGATTTGAACAATCGACATTTAAGTACTGGTGAACTCGTGTTGAATTTCATTTCCTGGTTTTAAGAACTTCCTTTTACAACGTTGTGAACTCCAACAAGCAGCAACTGGAGATGCCACGCAGTGCCCATCGTGGATGGGCTGGTTCGGGCCATCATGGCATTCCCCATCACATTAGAGTATTACAATCCATCACACAGTTCAAAAAAAGCATATAAATTGTTACTCCTCAACACATACACTTGCAAACACTGACTTATACGTGCTATGTCCCTGTTATGTGTTGTATGTGAATGTGACGTGCGATGTGCCTTGTCCCTGTATGTTATATGTGCTGCAGAACAGGAACCTGCTGGAAATCAGTTATTTTACTGAGACAGGCCCGTTTTATATTGTAACTTTGTTACTTCTAATACGAAAGAAATGGTACTGAGAGACAGCTGCCCTCATTGGACAGATATTTGGTTGTTAGTTGTTGTGAATGTATGTGAAACTCAAAAAACGTAGTAGGAACCCTAATGTATTCGTTGTATAGAATTATCTATAGGTGGTGGTATAGGTTCCGGTTATCCAGTTTTTAAGGCATGGCAATGCTATATTACCTTACCGATGAAACTCACCATACCTCCACGTATGGAAGACTTGTACTTCTTAAAATATAGTCTAATCTGCCTTACCCAGTCAATATGTTCCTGTTGTGTCGTGGTATTGCCTCTTCCTCATGACCAGGGCTGGTTCAGGTCCAACCTAAACCAACCATTCTGTGAGGCGTGTCATTACATCAAACAATGTAATCTGTCATGTATTCTTTAGGCCACCATGCTTGTCATACAGTAGTACCCTGTCATGGTTGCGTGTAATTATATTTAATAATTGTAATATTATTTTTAAATAATATTTAGTTTGATTATTTAAGATGTTTGGCATGTTCCAAAATCTTGAAGCCAACAATGAAAACTCAATTTTAAAACATCTTAAAGTCTGTATTTTACTTTTCTTGTGGATTGAACATCTTAATTAATTTACTATACTGAAATTAATTAATTAATTTCAGTACAAAAGACACAATTCAGATTCATACATATGTATCTTTTCATTATCATGCGTGCACACACACACACACACACACACACACACACACACACACACACAGAGGAATTTAGTGGTTGTAGTCTCGTGTGTGTGTGTGTATATATATATATATATATATATATATATATATATATATATATATATATATATATATATATATATATATATATATATATATATATACACGTATATACATCTCCAATGGACACTGTTGAGTCCATTGGAGATGGAGTCCTTGAGCTCACACACACACGCACAGAAAACAGATTACACACACACACCCTGGACTCACCGCCTACTGGACCCCCTCCCCCTCCACTTCCCTCGTTGCAGCACAGTATGCCGCGAGTGATGTGATGCGCCTGTCGGCTGCGTCCGCCTCCCGGTGTCTGAGTTGTGACACCTCCCCTCCCTAACTCCCTTCCCCCCTCCCATATGTGTTTGTGATGTTTTTGATGTGATGCTTATGTGTTGAGGTGGTTTTTTTTGCTAATTCCTACACTGTGCCCCCCTTAAAGGAGCATAGTTTGGGGTATTGACAATTTTTTTTCTCCCCTCGTTACCCTCATGTTTAGCTTTTTAAACTTTCTTATCTAACGCGGGCCGCATGTTTGAACAGGCGCCTGACAGTCTCTCCGTCCTGTCTCCCCACACTGTCTTTTATGTTTCTTGGACGGATGTATGTAACTGGAAATTTCGTTGCTCTGTAACATGTGCAATGACAACAATAAAATCGTATCTTATCTTATATATTTATTGATTTTTATCTAAGATTTGCTATAGACATCACTGTCTATGATTATTTATTTTTTTAATCCCTGCAGGTGAGGTGCTTTATTATAAAGAATGTGTTTCCTGCAATAAATGTTATTTAATACGTCATGTAAAGGTGATGTTTATAAAACGGCCTGGAAAGATATGTGTTGATATAAAAGGATGGACTTTACGCCCACGCACAGACACCAACTCTTAACGTAATCACTTCCTGTGTGTGTTTCCTACAGGGCTGGCTGGAACACAGGAATCACATAGTCCACCTTGCCCGTTGCAGAATTCTACGCAGGCAGTCAGTAAACCTCATACTCAAACTAGATAAAAAGCTGTTGTGCTCAATGTTGGTGGTTGGAGTCTGTTTGGAGGCATGATGTGCTTTTCTCTTGTCCAGGTATTCTGAATGGGAGCCTGATACAGTTTCACTTGAGTAAGTTCCACTGACATAAGTCTCAAACACCCTTTCTGCTGTGTGTGTGTGTGTGTGTGTGTGTGTGTGTGTGTGTGTGTGTGTATAAAATGTACTACCTTTTTTAATAACAATCAGAACAGTAATTAGAGCAAGGAGCTATAAGAGGTGAAATTGTCTGAATTAAACTAGACAAAAAGCTGTTGTCCTCAATATTGGTGGTTGGAGTCTGATGTTTGGAGGTATGTGCTTTTCTCTTGTCCAGGTATTCTGAATGGGAGCCGGATACAGTTTCACTTGAGTAAGTTCCCCTAACATAAGTCTCAAACACCCTTTTTTTTGTGTGTGTGTGTGTGTGAAACCAATCAGAGAAAAGTAACTAGAGCAAGGAGCTATAAGAAGTGAAATTGTCTGAATTAAAGCAAGTGTTTGGAGAACAAGCTAAAATAAACGTCAATTTAAAGGCATACAAACTAAAAATATCCCAGCCCTCCCCTTACAGGCCTACCTCCAAAAGCCCTCTCCCAAAAACCCTCAAATAGCTTGTTAGCTTTAGCAACAGGTCTGCCTTGCACTGTGCACAGGCAGTGTTTAAATCTAGGTAGGTAGACAAGACAGTTGGCGCATGCCATGATTATAATCGCACAGGCTTATTACAGACCTTCGACAGCCACAGAAAGTTGTATTTTTTTTACCATTTGTTTTATTGATTGCTGAGATTTTCCAGAAATGTGTTGAGGAAAAGTTGCTAGAATAAATTGCCTACCACAGCTTTAATAGGTATGACTGAAGGCCAGAATGGGAATTTTTTTCTGCTTGAACAAATTTGTCAATGATGGGCAGCACTTGACAACAATGAGAATTCTTCACTCAAATCCCTCAAAGCTTAGCCGTATTTGACATTACTGTATGTCTGCTTGTCTTCCTGCTTTAGCTCAGCCCCTGAAGAATCCCAGCAGCCCCCCACGACAACCGCAGTCCCCGCCTCCTCCCTGAGTTCCAGGCCCAGTCTACAGGCAACCAGCCATGGAGGTCCTGCCCCATCAAACTCTGCCCCTCCCTTGCCGAGGAGGACTGTGGAAGCACTCATGTCTTTGACTATACAGAGGAAGAGTTCATGGTCAAAGTCTTCAGGAGGGAAAGGATCAAGGTCTCCACAGACAAAGGGGTCAAGGTCTCCACGGAAGAAGAGGTCAAGGTCTCCACGGACGAAGAGGTCCAGGTCTCCACGGAGGAAGAGGTCAAGGTCAAAGTCTTCAGGAAGGAAGCGGTCGAGTTCAAGAAAGAGGTTCACGTCGCCAGAGAGTTTGTGGCACCCAGATTGGAAGCGAACCAGCGGTAATGCTAGCTCACCCTGTAGCTTCAGACCTATCCACAGGTAACCGTGATTCCTCAATCTCAATGGTGTAGTTCACCAAATGCATCCTCACTATCCTTCATACTCACTGACTTTAATAATACACATGATTGAAATCAAGCTTCACGATGATAATAATAAGACCTCAGTGTTTCCCATACATAGATCAATGTGTGGCGCAGCGCCTCAGAAACAACACCGAGTGCCACAAGTTGATTCTGCCTTTTTCTTTTGCATCGTTCCCTTCATTCATGTCCGCATAGCACTCTTTCTCCCTGTCATTCTCGTTTGCACACACAGGCGCGCATACATGCCAATGGTGCGTGGGTATCCACTACCACTTATTGGATCAACCCGCCTATCACTGATGCATACACACGCACTGACAGCTGATTCGCCCGCTCCTCCTCTTAACACGCCTACAAAGGAAAACCAGAAGCAGCGTGATATTTTGCACAGTGAAGACAGTCGACGACATCTGGAGATTACCAATGTGTGCTCAAACACACCTGCTCAAAGTTATTGTTGACATAGAAAAGAGACATTTTAGCCTTATGAACTGTATTGATATTGAACATCCTGCACCCTAAGTCAGCATAGACAACGTTGGTAACGCAGCAAACAATGTAATTAATGTAAAATGCGGTTATAGTTTAGATAGATCCGTGTTAGACTGGGTTCCCCCAGCCCGTTCTGCCGGCGATTTAGATTCGCTCTGCAGCAGGGGCTGGACAGGAGCAATGCATTGCTTTCTGTTTCCGATCCCCTTTTACTGGCGCCAATCACCTTTTGGCTGGTTTAGCACTATGAAGACAGGGAAGCGATTGCTGCGATCAAAGCGTTCGTTTGTTGGATGGTTTGAAGGACTATTATTATTTTTTAGGGCTGTCAAGCGATTTAAATATTTAATCGCATTAATGTCATTGTTAACTCACGATTAATGGCAAATCCTTTTTCTATGCTAAATATCCCTTGATTTCCATTAATTTTTCTCATTTTATTGCCCTTATCAACATGGAGGAGTGCATCGGTTTGCCTTGTGCAAATGTTTTTTTATTGATAACAACATTGGCATATACTGTTCAAAACAGGAAGATACAAAAAAAAACCTATAGTGCAATTAAACGATGAACATACAAACATACTGCCTTGAACATAGCAGTCAGGCTATGTTCTTTGTTTTGAGCCCAAAAAAAACAACACGAATTTGCGTTAATCGCGCGATAAGAAAATTAACGGCGTTAAAATTTGTTTGCGTTAACGCCGTTTATAACGCGTTTAACTGACAGCCCTATTATTTTTATATTGTTAAATGAGCAATCGCGAAATCCCCCCCGTAAGGCCTCCTCGTCTCACTCCGCCATAATTTTACACTATTATTTCTATATTGTTAAATGAGCAATCGCGCCCCCGACCGCCTGAAAGTCCGGGAGCACCAAACATTGCTAACTGGTCTGTGGGAAACACTGGACCTCCTGTCTGGCCCTTCCACCTCACCTCTTTGTGATTGGTTCCTTCTTTCTCATTAACCAGCCGTAGAAGCCGGTCCCGTTCCTCGTCAAGCTCCTCCCCCAGCTCAGACCGTAACCGTGGCAAAAGGTCGTCCTCACCAGCCAGGAGATCTAAGCGAAGCTCTCGGTCCCCACGAAGGGGTCGGAGAACGCGATCACCCCGACATGCACGTGGTACCAGACCCAACCGCAGGTGTGTTGGGTTACTTGTTTCTTTGAATTGTTTTATGTTACACTAGTAACCATCGAAACAGTTACCGACTTACCACTCGTTACCAATCAAAACCACTGTTAAGTGTAAAGTAGTGACATCAACACAAGGTTAATATTTATTTCTTTATTATTAGTGAATGAAGCAGTAATACATTTCACAGTAATAAGTAATAGTTGTTAAACTAAATATTACTTATAGTGAAACGATGGTCTAGTTTCAAGGTGATCTTGATTCTCCCAGGTCCCGTTCTGGGTCTCGATCCCCGCACCCCTCCTCTAAGCGAAGACGGTCGCGCAGTCACGATGGGAGGTCTTCGGGTCGCAGACAAGAGGAGACCAGCGAAGAACAGCTGGCCAAGAAACTACTGGAATCCTCTGGTAAGAGACCAGTAATGGAGAGAGAGGGAGAGATACAGGTAGAGGACCTCGTGGATAAGCCAGGAGAGGGAATGATTTAGTCTTTACGCACAGTTAAACCTTGTTACTTTTCATAATACATACATTAATCAAATTTGATGTCTGTCGCTTATTCCTACTCTAATCTCCTCTTCCTTCTGTCTTTCTTGCCCGTCTTCCTCTGATCTTCACACCTCTTCTACTTCTTCTCTTTCTCTCCATCTCCTCTTCTTCCCCCTGTTGTCTTCCTCTCCTTCTCCCGCTCCTCCCCTCAAGGTGTCCAGAGCTTCACTGGCTCCTCCAGTCTAGAGCTTGTGGTCCAGTCTCTGGCCCCAGTGCTGCTGGCAGAGCTGGCCAAGCTGAAGGCCGCTTCATCATCATCCTCTGATTCATCTAAAGATCAAAAAAAGCCATCCTCTTCCTCCTCATCTAGTGATGAACAGAAGCCGTCATCCTCCTCATCTAGAGACGAGAAGAAGCCATCCTCCTATTCCTCATCTAGAGATGAACAGAAGCCGTCATCCTCCTCATCTAGAGACAAGAAGCCATCCTCTTCCTCATCTAGAGATGAACACAAGCCATCATCCTCATCATCGACAGACGAGAAGAAGCCATCCTCCTCTTCCTCATCTAGAGATGAACAGAAGCCGTCATCCTCCTCATCTAGAGACAAGAAGCCATCCTCTTCCTCATCTAGAGATGAACACAAGCCATCATCCTCATCATCGACAGACGAGAAGAAGCCATCCTCCTCTTCCTCATCTAGAGATAAACAGAAGCAGGCATCCACTTCTTTGACCAAAGGAGGAAATGAACCACCATTGTCCTCTTCCTCTGTTCAGGGAACCAAGAAGGTGCTGGTTAAGAAGAGTGTACCAATTAAATCTACAAAACCTCCAGGGGTGAGTAGTTGAGTAGTTTTCACCCTCCGTGTTTCCCACTTGAATCTCATGTTTTATTTTCTCTGCGTCCTCGTCTCTTTCCGTGTATCTGTGTATAACTCTGTGTCTCCTGGGTCTAGTCGGGTCTCCTGGGCTTCGTACCGGCCCACCCTCCCCTGCTCCTGTCTGGGCTTCCCTCCAAGGTCACCCAGCAGCAGGTGTTCTGCGCTGTGGAGAAGTTCGGGAAAAGCAGACTCATTTCTGTGGCGCAACAGCGACAAGTGGTGAGCGCTAACCCCTGGTAGTTAACTCCTGAGGTCAGAGTAAACTTTGATTGGACTGAGCCATGACATGTTTCCACTTAAGGTGTAAGTGAACACACTGTTAAAGCCGGAATTCAAACATGATGAGATCAAAAGAAAAAGGTTTTTGGGGCTCGAGTTCTAGGAAGGCGGGGAACATGTTACAACGGATGAAACAAATCTAGATTATTTTGTTTAGTGCCGTTGTTTTTTAACGTTGTATTTGAAATGTTACACTTAGAAGCCTAACCCTCGCTCGACTGCAGGCACCAAAATTAACCGCTGCTCAGACAGAGCTCCAAATATTCACACACACCGCAGCGTTATTATGAATGGCTCCTGAGAAATTTTGCTTTGTATGCCTGTGTCTTTAGGCAACGGTGTACTTTCTACAAGAAGCTGCCGCTCATGCCTTGCTCGGCTTTACGGAGCTGAAGATTGGTGGAAATCCAATCACTGTGACACAGATAGTGGTAATGGACAAACACGCACGCACGTCATCTATCTCTAATGGCTCTTCCTCCTTTCTGTCTCTAACCAAATGGTTGTCTTTACAGGTACCTGGGACAACAACAAGGCCATACCTTCTTCCGACCCCGGGCTCTTCTGTCCAAGTACAAAGCTCTTCCGCAATGGCCATCAATGTTGTGGCAGAACCTTCCTCAAGTTCCGTGCAATGCAACAAGACGACCGCGCCCGGTAACAATACGACCACCACCGGTACCAAAGGGACCACGCCTGGCAACAAGAAGGCCACACCTGGCAACGCGACTACCACGCCTGGCAACAAGACAACCACGCCTGGCAACAAGACAACCACGCCTGGCAACAAGAAAACCACGCCTGGCAAAAAGACAACCATGCACGCCAACAAGATGCCTACGCCCAGCAAGTCAACAACCACGCCTGACAACAAGGTGACCACACCCGGCAACAACGCAGCCACGCCTGGTAAAAACACTGCCCTGCCTGGCAAAGCTCAAATTATACCTGCCAATGAGACCGCAACCCCTGGAAACACAACAGCCACGCCTGTCAAGAACACTACCATGCCAGGCAATGCAACAACCTTGCCAGACAACAAGACGACCGCACCCGGCAACAAGACGGCTATTCTCTGCAAAAAGACATCCATGCCTAGCAGCACAACAACTATGCCTGGCAGCACATCAACGCCCGGCAACAAGATGACCACACCCGGCAACAAGACTGCCACGCCTGGGAAAAAGGCGGCCACGCCTGGTAACAAGATGGCCTATACGAAACTCTTCCCCACAGTCCTCTTCCTCAAATCAATTCGTGAGTATCTACCCCCATCATTCATCAATAAGTACCTTCAGCCCGGGGTTAGATTTGGGCATAGTGTGCTTTAGTGATTTTTGATGGCTCTATTTTCACTCTCATAATAAGAAATCTCATCACCTTGCTGACTTTTTACATTGCTTATTTTCTCTCTGTCATTTAAACAGAATGTCTGGATGTTCAGTGTTGGGCATGGAATGACGTAGGTCTAATAACGGCATCAAACACACATACTCACACAAGCACACACGGCAAATAATTAACCTTGGTCTCTTCGCCGCTCTCTCTGGATATAGTTCCTACCCTACGCCACCAGTGGTGCCACCATCATGGTGACTGATCTGCCAGAGATGGAATGCGATGCTTCCACCTGGTCTTCGATCACACAAGATTTGGAGAAGTTTGGCAACGTCCAATGTGACAAATGCTTCATCCTTCCTGAAAACTGCACGGTAAAGTCGAAACATAAACATACATTCTACTTTAAACCTGCAACCATGTCACTTTGTACCGCACTGATGGTCTCTGTTACAGTTTGTTTATTTGTGTCCAGGGCATCAGTGCCATTGTTGTTCTTTTAGTGATGCCGACTGCTTTGTGTATCCAGGCGTTTTTAACCATGACGGCCAAAAATATGGTATACCTGATTGAGGCACTGGTGATGGGAGCCTCCTTGAACTCCAAAACTGTCCGCTGTCACCTTCTGAAGGAGAACGCCCTTGAATCTCCGGTACACACACAAACTCACACACGGGAGAACTGCATTCTCTGAGTCAATGGAGGTCTTGAAACGATTTGATGTGAATACTGGGCTTAATCTGACGTAACAAAGCCCCCATCTCCACAGAGACCGGCCCCTGGTTCTCTTGCTTGTAATCTATAATTACAGTATTTTATATTATTCTATAGTATACAAAATCAGGCTATTTGCAGCCTATAGCTATATGTACAGTATATATGTAAGATTGAATGCAGATGCTTACATGAATGGACAGGCAGAGTCGTGATATTTTGAAAACTGAATTTGTTAGTTGAGGAGGTTTGTCGTTTAGTGGAGGCGCTGTCACCCTGGTAATGACTGACTCACTGCCTCACTGCCTTTCAGATCACCTTCTATAAACATCTTCTGCGCTGGAGTGAAAAGGTGACACGCACACACTCACACTCCCACTGCGATCTGGGACATCACAACCTACAGTCTTCCTAGCAATCACGCTTGTTAAAGTGAAATAAAAGTTGAAGTTCCACTGAGCGCCACAGTAAATCCCTCATTCCACTGGCCATCAGACTCTTTAACTCCTCCCACTACCGAAGTGTGTGAGTCAATGTGAGATCTGCACTGCTTTTGATTTGTTAATTATTGGAACCAGAGGACCTGTGCAATTTGTTGGCACTTTATTTTGTTAGAACTTCATCCGGGATCAATACAGTCACCTGTGTCTGTAAGGCGGTGCGATCAGCCAGAATATGTTAAACATCGTGCTTGTCCGAAAAAGTTTCTGGCTTTATTACCGGATCCAATGAGGTACTGGAGGAATCTGAAACACTTCCTTTTATTGTACCCTCAAGAACCACTCATTGTCCAATGATGGCGATGAAGTTTCCTTAAGGGGTTAAGGGGTTTTGAAGTTTTGCACAATGGCGATTGATGGAAACATCTTCAGATTTTGATAGGGGCCACTCGTTCCTAATGGAATCGAGCCTAGGTGTTGAATGTCTACTTCCTGTGGTCTAGCTTTATGATGAGTCTACATTGGAGTACAGACTGATGTTCATCAGCAACATTCACGACCAATGGATGAATAAAATCTGTACAGGCCTCCAGAAGAACAGAGGAGTCAAGCTCTTCCTGCCGCTGATTGGCAAGGTACAAACATGCACTTCCTGATCTGTTCTACCTAATTTGCTTAACACATGGAAACCTGAAAAAAATGTTCATGTGTCTGTGCGTGTGTGTGTAGATATTTGTAGAATTTGTCACAGTGAAGGATGCAGACCGATTCGGTGTCTGGCTGGCCGAATCCCCGCTGGCATGGGAAATCCATTTCTCGTGTCCTGGTACGTGACACAACAGCACCACGTAGTGGACATCATGCAACAACACCCTACCTAAACCTCATGCTCTTGTTAATGTCTTCACACTGCAGATAGCATCCTCTACTCTAACCACTGTCTCCACACTGTAGATATCAATCCTCAATTCTAAACATACTGTCTTTACACTGTAGATGTCAATCCTCCATTCTAAATATTGTGTCTTCACACTACAGATATCAATCCGCCACTCTAAAGCTGTGTTCGAAATCATTCCCCATCACTAGGGATGGGAATCGAGAACCGGTTCTTGTTCAGAACCGGTGCTGAGTCAACCGATTTCTTGGAATCATTAGCAAGCCTGCTTAACGATTCCGCTTATCGGTTCCGGTCGCGGCAAATGCGTCATGACGTCACACACACGCTGCTTTGTTTTGGTTCAGAACGCAGCCGAGGAAGAAGCGCAGTGTGCTTAACTGAAATAATTCAATTATTTCAGTTGTCAATTCATTTCTATGGAGTGTTGTACCCCGGCTACAGTTACCAAACGAGCGAGTCTGTTTCGGTGCCCCCTCATACGTAGGATGGGGGTACATTTGAATATTACCTCCCACTTCCCCAGCCGCCTCCAATCAGAGCATAGCTAAGATTTTGTGGACCAGTGGACGGGCGCTGGGCGGAGATGTTCGCGCATTTCAGAAGCAGGGATATTCCATACAAAAATAGATGTCTAATTCGTCAGTTTGCCATGTGACTGACTGACAGGGAGCCCGCCAGAGCTGCCGGACTGCCGCCAGAGCCTTTGCGGCAATCCGGCAGTTTAGCTCCGGGAGTACAATCCCTTTCTCCTCCATGTCGCGGTTCAATCTGGACTTCAGAGAGTCAAAGCCAAAGTTCCTTTTCCCCCAATTCTTCTCAACCATGGCTGAGAAAACCCCCACTAGAAGTCTTTACTTGTTGTGGAAGTACCAGAGACGTCAGACGCAGTCTTTATGATTCATAATATCATCCGATGCGCACATATCTTTTGGCCGTGATATTTGATATAATATTATATAAATACCTATATATTATATAGATATAGAGCTCCGGGAGTCCTCAAACGGCAACAATCACTTCTCCTCCATGCTGTGGTTCACTCTGACAGCTCATTGGTCAATGGACAGCAGCTCATTTGCATTAAAGCTACAGACACCAGAAACGGCGCACTCTGAAGGGCACAGAGGGAAATTGCGGAAGGTAGGATTTTTTTTTCCTAAAAGGTATTTCTAGCGAACGGCTTACAAACTTTACAATGCCTCATTTTATGAGTACAGACCCTGTTTGTACTACTGACGAAGTGTGGTAACATTCCAAGCATTATTAGTGGGGTCATTTACAAGATACAGGGGAGGTTCCATTAGCGCCAGTACTAAGCAAGTCGACTGAAAACTCTATCTTCACCAATGTTCGACCAAGGGATAAAAGCTTCTGAGGGGGTATTTGGCTGGATGTCATGGTGCAGAGGACCCAAGGGTGAATTTACTGCGAACCATCCCTTTATTGATAATGAAGCTGTGTCAAATATTGTTTATGGTTATAACATTGAAGCCAGCCTTGTGTGTGTGTGTTGATTCATAATAATGATAAAGAAAGCCAACCGGGCTGTATGGACTCCTGTATGATTAACGTCGCTATTGTCTGACCTCTCAGCACACCGGACGGTGAACGGACCAGAAGACCTTGAGGTGAGTCGGTCCGTCTGTCTGTCCGCATGCATCCCAACAATTAAAAAAATAAGCCCTAATTAAGACCTTTTATTCAGACTGACGATGTTAGTGTCTGTTGGGGCAGTGTGCAAACACCTCTCTAATTATTTTATTCTCTTAACTGGCCTGAAGTGGGCGGAGACCAATTTGACTACGCAGAGCGTCATGGTGACAGGGCTGGCGTTCGGCACGTACCGCCACATGGACCTCGTGGATGAGGTGTGGCCTTACTTCGTGGAGAAGGACATCAGCCGTGTGTACTACTCCGTAGTGATACTACCTCGGCAGAGAAGGGTACACACGCACACCCACAAACTGTCAAAAAGTCATGCAAAAAAAAGTCATGCAAGTCATTATTATTATGTCCTTGCCTCCTGTCCGCCATTCTTTTTCCGTCTTGCCTCCTTTCCATCCTCTAATGTCTCCTCCTATCTCTCCTTCTCTTTTACCTCCACCCCCCCTCTTCTTCTCTTTCCTCCTCCCCTCTCATCTCCTCCTCCTTTCTCCTCCTCACTTCTTCTTCTCCTCCTCTCTCGTCTTCAGGCCTTCATCCACTTTGACGACGCTTTGAAGTGTAAGGAGTTTGTGTCAGATTTCCTCCACAAGCCGTTCACTATAGGAAGATCTGACCTCACCCTCCACTTCCTCCTGGACCATGTTAAGCCCTGCACCTCAGAGGTATAGACACAGAATACAATCTGTAATTATGCTTGGTTGATGTACTGCCTTGACATTGTGTGTGTGATGTCATGACAAGTTATTTATGTGATGTCATGACAGATTATGAATGTGATCTAATCGACAGATGATATATGCTCTCTTTGCAGCTGCAATTGTACAACAGACTGCTGGGATGGACCAATGTGGTACGTTTTTAGCGGCTGTAGCAGTCTGTGTGGTGGTAAAGCAGTCTGTGTGGTGGTAAAGCAGTCTGTGTGGTGGTAAAGCAGTCTGTGTGGTGGTAAAGCAGTCTGTGTGGTGGTAAAGCAGTCTGTGTGGTGGTAAAGCAGTCTGTGTGGTGGTAAAGCAGTCTGTGTTGTGCTACAGGATTCTAAGGGGGCTGGTCACCAGGAGCAGCTGATACTGAAGGAGATGGATTACTGCAGCAGGGATGTGCTGAAGGGGATCTTTCACCACATGATGAAGAACACCAAATGGGTTAGCTGCCTAGTCCTCGCCAACCGGGTACGTCTCGCTGTGGTCCTACTGGACGGGTAGAAGGGTTGGGGGAACGGTAGGCGGACGGTAGAATAAACTACGGTATGAATCTGACCTACAGTATGAATTTCGGCCAAACCGTTCAACCTGTGTAGAGCAAAATTCCTCCTTCCAAAAGATGGAGAAAAAAGGATGCACGCTCATCAGTGAAGTGTGTGTGTTCACCTGAGAGGTGTTCAGTCTCTGTTTACGACCCACTCCAGGTCTCGCCCCAAAGAATGTCTCTGTGGTGGCGGGGGATTATAGGGATTTGAAAAACAAAACATTTTAAAGGTGACCTATTATACCATCTGGTGTGACTGTGATTAGCCGTTACAAGCAGTTTTGAATATCTGCCTCTTCTGACATCACTAGTGGGCATGTCCACCTAGATCAGGGATGGGCAACTTTCATGATAAAGAGGGCCACAATTCTTCATCATCACCATCAGAGGGCCATGTGACTGCAATTCAACTCAATGTAAACTGAGAAGCTACACATTTTTGAATTTGTTGGATATGATTTCCTGTATTCTGGTCAATTTTGGGGATGGCCACTATAACCTATGTATGGTATGTTGATTGAACCAACATACATTAATTTCATGTTTTCCATGCTCAAACAGCCACATGATTGATTAGTATTTTGATCAGTGCAAAGGGCTCACATACATCATCATTCAATGATGTCACAAAACTGAAAAACAGTGGCCAACATTAAGTGCAACAACTCAATGATCTCAAACCCAACAAGCATGATATTCACTTCAGGGCAGTTGCAGTTGTAGTGGCGACTTAAGTGGAAATCTTTCATGACTGATATAGTTTCTAAGCAAACTAGACACATGGGTTTGCCTTTGAATTCTATGAACAGATACTCTGCTTTTCCTCTTTCCTAACAAAGATTTCTGTAACTCGATTCATTTTTTTTTTTACGGATTACCGAGCAGCACTTCACAAAATAAAAGTATAAACTAAGTCTTAAAACATTAATCATAATCGATTCATACGATTTAAAGCATTTATATTGATTATTGGTGAAGCCAAAGCGATTCATTCTATTAATTTATTTTAGCAGATCGATTTAGTTGAATCGGTAGGACTGACAATTGATTCATCGATGCATTGCATGAATCGTTACACCCCTAATAAGCAATGTTTGCTACAGTCCTCTAGGTAAGAGGCAGATTTTCAAAACGGCTTGTAACGGCTAATCACACTCGCACCTGGTGGTATAAAGTGTCACAAAAGAGCAGGGCTTCAAAAAAGCACAACTTCGACATAAAAAGTTTGTGTCGTGTGGAGGAAGGATACAACCTTGTCGTTGATCCGCTTTTATGGCGGCCCTGATCTGAAGCAAAGGCACACAGATGTTGGTAAAAGATCATAGTTGGGCGGTTTCCTTGTGTTCTAGCACCTCCCAGTGCTATACAATGGTATACAACATGTCTCATCATTTTAATTTATACCTACCGTATATATTTACGCATTATCACATGAGAGGGAGCAGTGCTGTCGCTCTATAGGGCTGATATAGAGCGACAACATTGCGACCTGTTGTATTTGCTTTTATACAACAGTTATACTAGTTAAATGTACTGTTAACAATAATTATTGACAATATATTTTGATTTGTTTGTTTATTTGATCATATAAACGAATGAATTTGCTTCTGCCAACAAAAATAGATCCCCACTGAGCGGACTGTTGCCAAGCAACATATAAACAAATCACCAAGCAGTTTAAAGATCCCATGCCATTAAAATCACATTTTTCCTATTGTTTGTTAAATAACATAGGTCAGAATAAGTTTGTGACCTGTGGTAAGTTTGAAATCTATGCAGTTTGCCTGCTGTATGCAATAGCCAATGAAAGGAAAAAGGCAGAAGAAATTAGCCAATCTGGATAAGGTGACACTGCTACGTAGTGTTGTCAAATTGTTATTCATGGCCCTGCCCACTTGGTTGGTTCGTAACCACCCAAAGAAATTCGAAGTACATGAACTGCGACATGCTGCCTGCCGCCGGTTGCCGCGAGGCACCACCGCCGCGAAGCACCACCGCCCGGCTGCCCGCAGCCGGGCGGTGGTGCCTCGCGCCGGCAGCAGGCAGCAGGCAGCAGGCAGCAGGCAGCAGGCAGCAGGCAGCAGGCAGCAGGCAGCAGGCAGCAGGCAGCAGGCAGCAGGCAGCGCGCGGTTCTGTCTACTACAGATTGATGTGGAAGTGGAAGAACCAGAGACGTCGGAGAACCCGACAAAGTCCTTTGTGATTCATTATATCGTCTGGAGGTGCATACAGCTTTTGGCCGTGATAATATGTATTATTTGATATAGATATCTATGTATTATATGATATTATTTAGATGTAGAGCTCCAGGACTGTAACGCAAGTGTTGTACAATTCCTTGTTATTTGGATAACCGTTCTGCTGTTGGTGTTATGGCGCATAACACGTCGGACTCTCGTCTCTGGTATTTCCACAACGAGACTCGTAGTGGGGGTTATCTCAGCCATGGTTGAGAATGAATTGGGCGAAATGAACTTTGGCTTTGACTCCCTGAAGTAGGCATGAACCACGACATGGAGGAGAAAGGGATTGTTGACCGCGGTCGTCTCCCGCCGGAGCCTCGCTGCCGAGGGACCTCGGCTGCAGGAGGCGTGATTAGCGCTGACCGCTGCCGAGGCGGTGGTCCCTCGGCAGCGGGAAGCAGGGCTCAAGCGGGATACATTCGCGGCCAACAATCCCTTTCTCCTCCATGTCGTGGTTCATGTACTTCAGGGAGTCAAAGCCAAAGTTCCTTTCCCCCAATTCATTCTCAACCATGGCTCAGATAACCCCCACTACGAGTCTCGTTGTAGAAATAACAAGGAAGTGTACAACACTTGCGTTACAGTCCTGGAGCTCTATATCTAAATAATATCATATAATACATAGATATCTATCAAATAATACATATTATCAAGGCCAAAAGCTGTGTGCACGTCCAGACGATATAATGAATCACAAAGGACTTCGTCGGGTTCTCCGACGTCTCTGGTTCTTCCACTTCCACATCAATCTAAAGTAGACGCCGTCGTTTGTGATTCATAATAGCCTATCGTCTGGAGGCTCACACAGCTTTTGGCCGTGATAATATATATTATATGATATAGATATCTATGTATAATATGGGTTTCTAAGAGCCATTGCCATACATCCACCGTAAACCGAGCGCATGGTACCGTGGCTACAAGCTGCTCAGGGCCAGGTGATAATATATATTATATATTATATGATATAGATATCTATGTATAATATGGGTTTCTACGAGCCATTGCGATACATCCACCGTAAACAGAGCGCATGGTACCGTGGCTGTGTCATGCCAAATTTGTACCGGGCGCGTCATCCATACGTATCCATTCCAAACCTGCCTGGCAACAGATGATCGCGTCGTCCGTTGCCGGGCAGGTTTCAAAAAACATTCGCGCTCATGTTGCCAAAGACGAAATAACATAATACAGTTAACGGATCGCTAGATAACACTTGTTTTTACTTTATATTGGTATTGTATTTAATTGTTTAATCAAATTTAGCTAGTAAACTGAGTGTTTAAAGCGGGTTTCCAAAAACATTCGCGCTCATGTTGCCAAAGACGAAATAACATAATACAGAAAACGGATCGCTAGATAACTTGTTTTTACTTTATATTTGTATTGTATTTAATTGTTTAATCAAATTTAGCAAGTAAACTGAGTGTTTAAAGCAGGTCAAGGACGAAATAGCACAATACAGATAACGGATCGCTAGATAGAAGGTTCGCGAATGTTCGTGAACCTACGCGATCGTCCGTTGCCAGGCAACGGACGACGCGATCATCTGTTGCCAGGCAGGTTTGGAATGGATTACATATGGATGACGCGCCCGGTACAAATTTGGCAGCCGGTACAAATTTGGCATGACACCTGCAAGCTGCTCAGGGCCACACCCCCACCCCCCTCCTTGACCTGCCTTGATACGCCCACCGAAACAGCGCATTTGGGGGAAGCTCAATGTGCGACTGGCTTGGAGTGGCTGTAACTCTGCACCACGGCTGAATTTTGGGGACGTCTTTGAATACTGTGTTTGTGGCCCTATATTAAAGCATCCATAAAATAGCATGGCATGGGATCTTTAAAGCCCACACCATTTGCCTTAAGGTGTTGGCTTCATTTTTGCTCCTCCAACCTGTCAAGCAGACGCTGACATTGGGGCACATCTGGAGTCTTGATTGTGCATCAAATTAAATGTTATATTTGGGAATATATCCATCTGTAGGCTACGGCGCAAAGCTGGTTCAGGTTCGGTCCAAGGTAACAGTTTATGTCAGTTAAAGTAAGTTGGTTACAGCTGGAATGCAGAGTGATTTTGACAGTTGGTTTACAGTTTGGTGAACAGTCCGAGTGATGTTGTGTTAAGTTGCATGTTAACGACTGCACGTGGAAAGAAGGGGAGCTGTTCTTTGGGTGAATAATGGCGGCAGCCATGGTTGTGCATGTAAGCTAACGTACAGTAAAAGTTTAAACTCGATCAACTCTCGTTGTGTTCATTGATTAACATTGGTAGCAGAGGATGGCAGCTACTGGGAATTACAAAGTTCTGCCACCGTTTGACGAGAAGACATCATACGAAAGCTGGAAAAATGAGATCGCAATATGGAGACTCGTCACCGAACTGGATGAAAAGAAGCAAGCCTTGGCAGTTACCTTGTCGCTAAAGGGGAGCGCCAAGGCTAGTGCTCTTGAAATTGCTGCTGGCGACTTAAATTCCGACCCGGGAATGACGGCACTCGGGACTAAATTGGACTTGGTGTTTTTGAAGGAAGACTAGGACCGGGGGGGAAGCGGTTCTTCAATGGTGGATTACATCATTGAATTTGAAAATCGCTACGACAAGCTCCGTAAGTTTAAAATGGAACTTCCGGATGCGGTGTTAGCCTTCAAGCTACTAGATACTGCGGAACTTAATGTGAAAGATAAGCAGTTGGCGCCTTACAGCTTGCCCGACGTGAAATCAGCCTTAAAAGTAATTTTTGGCGATAACGTTACACCACCACAAGATGGCAGCAGTGCGTTGCGAATGAGTGAAGATGCTGCCTACTGCACGAGATACACAGGCAGACGGGAGAATAGGTCAAATTTGCAACCGTTACAAACAGTGTTTCAGGGCACAAACCCACTCGACAAACATGGGAGGAGAACAAGACGAGCAGTATGCCAGAGCACTTATCACTGGGCAAAGGCTTGTCCAAAAAAAAAGGAATATGTAAAACTTACAAAGGATGAGGGGATAACCAATGATGTTGAAGAATGCAACATTACTTTGTTTTCAAACATTCTATCTGACACAGAAATCTTCATGGTGGAGGCTTTGGGATCAGCTGTGATTGACACAGCCCGTACAAGAACTGTGTGGAGAGAAATGGCTTGATTATTACATCAGTGAACTGCCACAGAGTGTGTTACAAAAGGTTAGTGACAGAGTGCAAGACCTTTTAGATTTGGTGATGGGAAAGTGGTCCACTCCACGAGGAAAGTGATTGTTCCAGCCATGCTTTTATGCAAGACTTCGTTGAAAAGAGCAAGTGCCGTTTTGAACATTGCGCATGACAAAGCGACAATGTTTGAACAACCTGCTTGAACTGACATCTTCAGGACATTATTGTGTGAGCTTGAGAGATGATAGTGACGCAAAGGAAAGTGAGACCCAAACACTAGATGAGGATGAAGTTCTCACTGTGCAGAAAACATGACAACGAAGGAAAAAAAAGACGGTCCTGGTGAAACTGCATAGACAATTTGGACATGCTCCAGTTCAAAGACAACAAAAACGATTGGCCTGTGCAGGTCACTACCAGCTAGTGTTTGGGCAGAACCCAAATCTGCCTTCAATCATTACCGATAAGCCTCCAGCTCTGGAAACAAGTTTAAATACTTGGGTAGCCCAACGCATCACAACATTACATGCATCAAGGAGAGCGTTTACAGAAGCCGAATGCTCTGAGAGGATCCGAAGAGCCCTTCGCAAAGAACTCCGGCCAAATGATGACAGATACGAAACAGGGGGCAAAGTATACTATAAGAGAGTAGACTGTAACGAGTGGAAAGGTCCAGGTCTAGTCATCGGCCAAGCTGGTGTGGTGACATGGGGGAACCTATATTCAAGTGCATCAGTCTAGGCTGAGAAAAGTGGATCACCCAGAGCTGGAAGAAAATAAATGGGGAGATCTTATAATTGAAAATGAAAAACTTACAATGACACCAGCAGTTGTATTCAATGATCATAACTATGACAGTGACAATGAATTACAGGAAGTGGAACCTACAAATGATGAACACCTTGATGCTGAGGATAACACTGAACCCCCTCATGCATCAGTACAGCCTGGAAAGAGTGATCTCGATCAACCTGTTGCGATGAAGATAAACTCAGCCGCGACTTGTGAAGGCCTGAGGCTGAAAGCTGGACAGTTGGTTCAATACACAGACAATGAAAGTGGCCAAACCCACACTGGAAAAATTCTCAGCCGGGCAGGAAAGGCCACTTGAAAACACAAAAACTGCTATAATGTGCAGTACAGTGAGCCTGAGGAAACTGAAGGCACAACAAGTTCAGTTGACTTAGGACAAATTAAAGATCTTCAAGTTATTCTGTCTGAGCATGCCAAGGTATGTACTGGTTACAATGAGGATAACATACTGATAGTGGATGATGATGCCTTCATACCTGCCAAACACAATGACCTCAGCAACTGGAGAAAAAATTATGTATTTGAAGAGGTGAAAGATGAGGGTCAGAAATGCATCTCAAGAAGGTGGGTGTGCACACTCAAGGAAACACCTGATGGCATTGTACCTAAAGCCAGACTAGTTGCAAGAGGCTTTGAAGAAAGAAACACACAAGACCTTCCCAAAGACTCGCCTACATGTGCTTCAGAATCTCTAAAGATGATCATGGCTGTCATATGTCAAAATAAATGCCATCTGAACTCCATGGACATTAAAGCAGCCTTTTTACAAGGTAAAGAGTTGACTTGAAATGTCTACATTCGCCCACCCCCATGAAGCACAGAGCAAAGGAACTGAATGGAAGTTGAGAAAGTGTGTTTATGGCCTTACAGATGCTTCTTTGTACTGGTACAATAAAGTCACTATTTATGAGAGATGCAGCAGTTGGGAGCTACTGCTCGGTCCCATCACTACAAGAATGCCCTCACCGCTGCCAAAACCTCATACTACTCCAACCTCATCAACACTGGTACAGGCAACAGCAGAGTCCTCTTCTCAACAGTCAGCCACTTACTTCAGCCTCCTAAATCCCTCCCTCCAGACATTTCCACCACCCAATGCACTGCGTTCCTGGACTTCTTCAGCTCTAAAATCAACACCATTCACCAACAACTGGCCTCATCTCGCACCCCCTCTGATGACCCACCCTGGATGATCACCTCTGGCCAACCTCTCATCAGCTCCCTCTCTGACTTCACCCCAGTAACAGAACAGACCGTTTCAGAAATCATCCGCAAAGCCAAAACCACCACCTGTCAGCTCGATTCTCTTCCCACCTCCCTTGTCAAAGCATGTCTTCCGTCCATCTCCCCCATGATCACCAACATAATTAACTCCTCCCTCACTACTGGTACTGTACCCCCCACTCTCAAGCTGGCTGCCATCACTCCCATCCAGAAAAAACCTGGTGCTGACCCAACTGACCTTAACCATTACCGGCCCATCTCCAATCTCCCTTTCATCTCCAAAACACTTGAAAGGGTGGTTGCCGCACAACTACAGTCCCACCTTGACACAAACAATCTCCACGAACCGTTCCAATCTGGCTTCCGTCCAAAACACAGCACTGAAACAGCCCTAGTCAAAATCACCAACGACCTCCTCCTTGCAGCCGACTCTGGATTACTCACCATTCTCGATCTCCTCCTCGATCTCAGCGCAGCATTCGACACCATCTCCCACCCTCTGCTCCTGGACCGCCTAGCTGGCATTGGGATCACTGGTGCTGCACTCTCCTGGTTTACATCCTACCTCACCGGCCGTCAACAATTTGTTCAACTAAGCAACCACAAATCTGGGTGTTCAGGTGTCTCACTGGGTGTCCCCCAGGGGTCAGTCTTGGGTCCACTCCTGTTCACCACTTACCTCCTCCCGCTGGGCACACTCCTCCGCCACCATGGGGTCCATTTTCACTGCTACGCTGATGACACACAGGTCTACATCTCCACCAAACCCACCGCTGCCATCCCCCCCACCTCCCTCATCACGTGCCTGGAAGAGATCCGGAGCTGGTTGAGCAGGAACTTCCTGAAACTCAATGGAAACAAGACCGAGGCCCTGCTCATCGGATCCAAATCCACCCTCACTAAATCACAACACACCCCAGCTCCACTCATAATCATCGATGGATTCCCAGTACCCTTCTCCTCCAAAGTCAAGAGCCTCGACGTCATCCTGGACAACACCCTCTCATTCGCACCCCATATTCACAACATCACCCGGACTGCATTCTTCCACCTCTGCAACATCGCCAGACTCCGCCCATCACTGACCCAATCCAGCACTGAAATCCTAGTTCACTCATTTGTCACATCACGCATAGACTACTGCAACGCCCTCCTCACCGGACTCCCCACCAAACTCATCAACAGACTGCAGATCATTCAGAACTCAGCCGCCCGGATCATCACCCGCACCAAATCATCTGACCACATCACCCCTGTCCTCATCCAACTTCACTGGCTCCCAGTACACTACCGCATCCAATACAAAACCCTACTCCTCACCTACAAAGCTCTCCACAACCTAGCCCCCAGTTACCTCTGCGACCTCCTCCAAGAATACACTCCCTCCCGCTCCCTCCACTCAACCTCTGCTGGACTACTATGTATCCCCACTAGGGATGTCCGATATTGGCTTTTTTGCCGATATCCGATATGCGATATTGTCCAACTCTAAATTTTCGATTCCGATATCAGCCGATACCGATGTCGATATTTGGGTTATTTTTCCTCAAACCTAATTTAGGTAACATTACATATCTCCTGTTGTGGAATTAACACAACATGCTTAATGTTATTGTGATGCCCCACTGGATGCATTCTTGAATGCAACAAGGCTTTCCAAATGTTAACATTGTCTGTGCAAAATAAGAAAAATACTTCAACTTAATTTAAGGGAAAAGTGCCATGTTTATTTTTATTTTTTTAATGGTCTCAGACAACAGTTTGGATTACACTCTCCCTGAGATAATCTTGACAATGCCCACAACAAATAGGGCAAACTTGATTTCACAAATGATAAAACATTGTACCTGAACAACTATGTGCAACATAGCAGTATGTTTCTTTAACTAAAACTCAATAACCTTAATTGAATAAATGCACAAATATGAGTCAATTACAATGTGCACTGTACTGCACAATTTTGAAAACATTTGAGCTATAATAAAAAAAAATATATATATATATATATTTTATCGGTTTTAAGGCAAAAAAAATCCGATACCGATATTGACCGATATTACATTTTTATGCTAATATCGGGCCGATAATATCGGTGGGCCGATATTATTATTTATTATGTTTATTTATTTATTGATTGATTTATTTTTTCCACAATGTCTTTTATTTATGATGACTATGCTCTGTAAGGTGACCTTGGGTGTCTTGAAAGGCGCCTCTAAATTAAATGTATTATTATTATTATTATTACTGTGTCAAAAGTTGATCCAGCAGTATTCTACTGGCTGGATGATTCCTGTAATGTAATGGGGGTCCTTGCAGCTCATGTGGATTACTTTATTTGGGGTGGTTCACATGCGTTCTCCACAGCTGTCATCCCCAATTGAAAGATGCTTTTCAAGTTGGACGTGAAGAACAGCTTCAGCTACATTGGAATGCAGGTTAATTCCCTGAAGGATGAGATACAAGTGCAACAAAGGTACATGCATCAAAAGTCTTCAACCTATTCCTCTGGATCCCACCAGAGCAACGGCTCCTTCAACAGAAATCAAGCTTGACATGCTTAAATCAAAGATTGGCCAGATATTGTGGGTAGCAAGACAGAGTAGACCCGACATAATGTGTGACATATCCATTTTGGCATCTAACACAAAGCATGCTACTGTCCAGACCCTGCACTGTGCAAACAAACTCATCAGAAAACTAAAATCAGAAGAGGTGATCTTGAGGTTTCAGTACTTCGGAGTAAACTGTTCCCTCAAACTATTTGTGTTCAGTGATTCCTCAATGGGGAACCTTGCAGATGGAGGAACACAGGGTGGACATTTTTTCATGCTTATAGGAGAAGATGGGAAGTTTTTCACCAATATGCTGGCAGTCAAAACGCATCAGGAGAGTGGTTCGCAGGAGAGACATTGGCACTTGAAGATGGGATTGACAGTGCAGATAATCATTCTCTTCTTTATGCTGTCAAGTCTACAAAGTCCGTCACGGAAAAGAGACTCCCCCTCGAAATCAGCAGTATTAAGGAACTCATGGACTCTGGAGCTGTTCAGCAGATCATGTGGTCACCTACCAAGGAACAGCTTGCTAACTGCTTGACGAAGACAGGGACTTCTGCACTAAGTCTGCTGAGGGCCCTCAGCGAAGGTGTACTGCATCTTAAAGGCTAAATGATCTTGACAATAGACTACAGTCACAGTTTGGTCATTAAAACTGTAATTTAATCACACCTGTTTAGAGGCTGTAGGTTTAAAAGATAACCTATGTTGATGTTCTATTTCTTGGACAGTGTTACACTGAAATGTTCTTAGTTTTGAAAAAAAATCTTAATTAAAAAAAAATGTTTTTCTTTAAGGAAAGAGGGGAGATTATTAAGTTGCATGTTAATCAACGACTGCGGGAAGAGGGGGAGCTGTTCTTTGGGTGAATAATGGCGGCAGCCATGGTTGTGCATATAATATGCTAACGTTCAGTAAAAGTTTAAACTCTATCAACTGTCGTTATGGTCATTGATCAACAGTTGGATGCTCATATCAGCACTCGAAGAACGTCTCTTGTCCATTCAAATTACTCGCTCAGAACTACTGTATAATGTATAAATACATTTTCATAGTATATCACTTGAGGAGGTAGATGGGTATGAGAAGGGGTACCTACAATGACATCAAAAACATGCTCTCTCTCTCTGTAGGTGGTTTTCCGACTCCGTGGGGAAACACCTGATATTGACAAGAGGACCAAAGTGTTAAATAGGCTCAATTATAGAAAGGTGAAGGCTCAAGTTCAATATGGGTATGTGTTTTCATTCCTTGCCCCCATCTTAGCACACGGAAATAAGATTTAATATGTTGTTTATAGGTGAGTGTGAGTGTGTCTGTATATTAAATAAATAAATTGTCTCTCCTACAGGACAAATCGGGAGGTCGAACACAAAGTGTGGAAATCGTGAGTCTCTTAGTCTCCTTATCGATTAGACACGTTGTCAACATCTTTCGGGTTGCAGACTTTTGCAGTCACTGAAAGCTGATCTAACGATACCATTTTGTTATTTCAGGCTAAGCGATTTCACGTCAAGCATTCAGAAAATAGATGTCAGGACAGTGATCAACAGTCCCCAGCATGCAAAGTCTGGCAAATCGCCACCGGACCCACCAGCGCCTGGCCCCTCAGCGCCTGGCCCCTCAGGTCCTGGCCCCTCAGGTCCTGCTCTCCTAAGCCCCGTGGCCCCTGAAGAACTCTGCGCCTCAAACCACGACCAGGACGGGCTCCCGGGCTCCGGCCCCCAGCCTCCAGCCCTGAGTCAGGAGATGTACCTCTTCTTTGCTACGGCCATCCACCAGCATCACCAGGCCAGAGTCGGACAGGAAGTGAGACGAGGTGAACAGGAAGTGAGCCGAGGTGGTCAGGAAGGCATCCAGAGAAAGGTACGGTCTCGTCCTAGCTCTCTTGTCTCCAGCATAGGGGCTGTGTTGAGGTGTTGGTTCTAAGGCCACAGTATCGATAAACTCAACTGACTTGGTGCTGCTATCGGTACTGGAGAAATTAAGCAAATACACTTTCTATTAATTTAGGCTAGGTATTACATTGCGCTAGTTATATAAATCGCCTGCAGATGCAATGTTCTTCCAGAGTCAGTCCCGTTTATAACAATTAAAGAAAATGATCTGATTAAATCGTTAAAATCGTACCGATTGCCATCCCTAGTCAGGGCTCAGACGCTTTCCTCTCTTTGGAACCAGCAGGTCTCAATGGACTTCGACAAGACCACCTCCTCATCTACGTCTAGTGGATTGAAGTCCAACTCTTCAACGACAGCCCACTCCTCATCCTTGTCTGGAGCCACAGTGTCCTCCTCCTCACATCTCCCCAAGTCCTCCTCATCTTCTTCAGATCTCCACAAGTCCTCCTCATCTTCTTCAGATCTCCCCATGTCCTCCTCTTCTCCTACTTCTTCTTCTCTCCCCCCTCCGGTCGGAGTAGTCCCTTCCTATTCTGAACAGAACACACAACAGAGGAAGTGTGAAGAATCTCCTGCCCAGGTGTCTGAGGCTTTTGACACGACACACACTCCATCGCCTACCAGCCAGGAAGGGTCATGCATCACTACCACGAAGGAGGCGGAGTCTCTTTCTGCCTGTCCACTAATCAGAAGGAAGGAGGTACTAAGTGAAGCAGCCATGGTATGTGAAGAGGACGTGGCGAGGCCTGGCCACATGATGGCAGCAGAGACCTCTGCAGTGAAAAGTGCAGCATCACTGACAGGAAAGGATGTCTTACACACTGATCCATGTCTAGAGGAAGATGGGAAGAGAAAGGCCCAGCAAGAGTTAACTCTCACAGGAAAGGATGTGGTCGTCTCTCCCAGCGAAGACATGAAGGAGAACAGAGTAGAGGTGGATGAAACACAAGAGCAGCTGGGTGATGAAAAGACAAGCGACCAGATGCTCCATTCGAGGCCAGAGTGTGACGAGGAGACGCCTCACCAAACCCCGGTCCAGCCTGAGACACCAAGCCTCCCTGACCCTGAGAGCCAGACCTCTGAACGCCAAGAGGAGGAAATGTTGGCCAAAGTCGCTGATGAAGCTGAGCCATTCCAGGAGGTCCCAGAGCACAAAGAGACTATTTTGGAAGAGGGGAAGATGACAATTGTAGAAGAACAAATACCTTCTGTGAATGAAGAAACCCCATCGGTAGTTTCGGAGGCAACTGATGCATCACTCAACGGTGCATCGACTGAGGAAGGAGACACCAACAGGCTCATGGACTGTGTTGAAGGATCTCCTCCCAAAGAGGAGAAGCAGAAGACCAAGGAAACCCAAGAGGAGGAACAGAAGACCAATGAGCAGAGCATCAAGGAGGATCAGACCAACAAGGAGAAGAACAGCAAGGAACCCCCAGAGAAGGAGCAGGGTAACAAGGAGCAGAGCAACGAGGCCCCCACTGAAGGGGGGGACAACAAGGGGCCCGCTGTAGAGGAGGGTGCCCCTGAGATGGATCAGCGACGATCTAGGAGAGGTCACCCCAGTCCAGTGCCGCCATCGACCAAGCCGCTGTCCACCAGACACTCCACCAGGCACTCCACCCCCTCCATGAAGAGGGAAATCCCTGGGGTACTACCAGTGGAGAAGGCTGTCTCTGTAGAAGTGGAAGCCTCCTCCTCCCCTCGGGGAGGTGAAAGCCCTTCCTCCGGGGCCCCCCTCCCCCAAGGTCACCCCCATCCAAAGGAAGAAGAGGTAGAATACCAGGTGACGGACTCTGTGGAAGGTGGGGTGATCGAGGGAGTCCAGCTCCCCACCAGGGGCAAGAGGGGAAGGCCAACCAAACAGACGGCCAAGAACGTCCGGGTGAAGAAGGAGCAGCCCACTGCCCCGGTAGCAGAGGAGTCCGGCAAGAAGCCAGAGGAACCGTTGGAAAACCAGGCCGGTCCAACCAGGAAAGAGACCAAACCCCAGGAGGCCCCAGAAGAGAAGTCGAGAGGCAAAGAGGATGGTGCAGAAGAAAGCCAAATGGCCGACATAGTGACCCCAAGCAACGCCAAACCAAGGGTCTCCGACGAAGGGGTCAGTTTGGAGGAGGTGGCTACATACCAGGTACTGGACTCTGTGGAGGACGAGGAGCTGGAGGTGAAGGAGGGGCCACCCGTGACGAGGGGCACTAGGGGCAGAGGAAGGAAGGCCAAAACCCCTACGAGGAAGGAGTGCAAGCGGAGTCTAGAGGAAACCGTGTTTGAGGTGTTGGATTCCATCGGGGGCGACGTGTTGGAAGACGCGCCAGCGCCAGAACAACCAGGACGACCCCGACGGGGGCTAGCGAACAAAGACCCAACGCCTGAAAAAGATGGAAAGGTAGTACCTGACGACACTCCTGAAGGAACGCACGGCAAGCAGGAGCAAGTCAAGAAGGAAGAGGAGGTGGCCCGTCAATTCATGGAGGAGCCACAAGGTGACGAGCAGCCTGCTGCCGGAAAGAGAAGGAGTGGACGAGGTAGGAAAGAGGAGGTGGCGGTCTCTGGGACCTCCAAAATGGCCGCCAAAGAAGGTCAACAGAGGGTGAAGGAGGAGGAGGTGTACCAGGTGGTGGACTCCACCGAAAACGACCCCCATGAGGAGGAGCACGTCGACCCCCCCGGTCCAAGGAGAAGGAGCAAACGAAGGGACCCAGCACCGACTGTGACCAGAGCCCCCAGAAGGCCTGCTTACTCCACCCAGGGGGAGGAGCCTCTGTACCAGGTGGTGGACTCAGTGGGGGGCGAGGAGGAACCGGCTCCAGTGGAGGAACAGCCGCCAGGGTTAGAGCCTAGGAGGGGGGAGAGAGGTCGTAAGGTCGCGGGGAGCGACTCCGCGACAGAAGACAAAGCGGCAAAGAAGATGAAAACCACAGAGCAAACCGTAATGCCCAAAGTAAACGAGGGTGTGGGAGCAAAGAAGGCGATGGACGGAAGGAAGGAGAGCCAGGAGCAGGAGGAGAACGCTCTGGTGAGTCTGGATGAGGTCAGTGAGGAAGAGGAGGACTACCCCGACGATTCAGTTGAGGAGGAAGAGCTGAGGAAGAGGCAGACTGTCGAAGAGAGGCGGAGAGAGGAGGAGGAGAGGAAGCTGGGAGAAGGAATGGAGGGGCTGGTGACCCTAGATGAGGTTGGAGAGGAGGAGGTGGATGAGGAAGAGGTTGGTCCTGGAGGAGAGGAAGAGAGTGGAAGAAGAGCGGGGGGGATCACACAAGAAGAACTGCAGGCGTTGGTCACTCTGGACGAGATTGTTGAGGAGGAACAGGAAGAGGAGGAGTCAACACATTCAGAGCCCCTTCCAGACGACGAATCAGAGGCCAGGTTGAATACTGAGGTGAGAGAAAAGTGAACTTGTGTGCAGATAAAAAGTTTGTTTATATCTATGTATTCAGGATGATGGGGATTGTATAACAGGCTCTTATTCTGTCCTTCACTCCCCCTCCGTCCCTTGAACAGACGGTCTGTGATGAAGAGCCAGCGTCTTCCTCAATCGTGGGTGAATGTAAACAAAGTGAGGAGCAAGCAGGTGAGTGTTTCAGTTCTTGGCCCATTCCACTTCAGAGGATTTGATTGGCTGATTGTGATGGAGGATAGTGCTGCCGTGTGTGGAGGTTGTGACCTTTGAGCGTGTGTCCCACAGAGGAGTGTGTGAGCTTCGTGACCTTGGACGAGGTGGGATACGAGGAGGAGGAGGAGACACAGCCACGCAGCAAAAGAGGTAGACAGGCTACAGGTAAACCTCACTCACTCATTCACTCACTCACTCACTTATCTTCCAACATGGCTCCTCCTTTTTTTTCTCCAGAGAGGAAATGCACCAGGAGAGAACAGCAGCAACAACAACAACAACGACAACCACCAATGGCTAAACCCTCTGGAGAGGAATCCCCGCCCATCCCGGCTCACGCTACCTCCCTATTGGCCGGCGAGCCCGGGGCTGTTTTGAGCGTCAAAGGAGCAGAGCCAATGGCAGAAAGCCCCGCCCAGGATGGTGAAGAGACGGGGTCTGAGGAGACGAGGCTTCTGAGGAAAGGTAAATCTCTCTCTTCTTAATAAATTACCCGATATTGTGCCTTCAAAATAAAGGCGTCTGTGGAGTGCAATAAATGAGGAGATAAGAGACAAATATGCGTCGTGTCAGCTTTACTCTCCACTTATAAACAATATAAAACTTCACATCAAACGAGAGTGAGGTCAAACGGGGACACCAGGTTAAACCTGAACTGCTATCACATAACCCTTTCCCTTAAAGGTACAGTCCCTTGGTGATTGTCTCTTAATCGTACTTGTGGGTCACCACAAATGCCCCCCCCCCCCAGAATTCACCCAAAAGAACAGAGCCAGACCTAACAGGTACCCCAAAGAGAACACAGGACACACTCTAGTGCAAAACAGAACAGACCAGCTCATAGAAGTCCCTAGAAAAGTCAACGTATAGGGGGGCGGACCAGGCGGCCAGTACGGCTGCGCTTAACAGGAGAAGAGCAAGGGCAGGGGCAGGTGTCGAGGCTGCCGCATGGGGGCGCCCTCGCTGCAGGCTTGAGAAGGTCTATAGCCACCCGCTCAGGCCTGCCCCCCATTTCCACAACGAAGTTCTTAGACCCTACCTCCAGGACGCGGATGGGCCCATCGTAGGTGGGCCGCAGCGGGGTACGGTGGCCATCGTGGCGGATGAAAACATACTTGGCTGACGGTAAATCCCTGGGAACGTAGGACCGGGGGTGGCCATGGTGAGACGTCGGAATGGGAACGAAAGCGTTGGATGTCCCGAGACACAGCACGATGGGAGGCAACCGACCACGGGCCGTGGCATCTGGAAGAAACTAACCCGGGACGCGCAGGGGCTAGCCGTACACCAGTTTGGTCGATGAGGCTTGAAGGTCTTCCTTGAGGGCGGAGCGAGGGCCACGCGTAACCCAATGGAGGCGATCAGCCCAGTCACTGCCCGTAAGGCTGGCCCTGAGCGCGGCCTTCATGTCACGGTGAAACCGCTCGCAAAGTCTGTTGCTCTGTGGGTTATACGCTGTGGTACAGTGGACCTTCACCCCCAGGACCCCGGCGACCGCAGTCCAAAGCTCCGACGTGAACTGCGGACCCCGGTCCGAGGAAAGGTCGGACGGTGTGCCGAAACGGGCCACCCAAGCCATAATGAACGCCCGGGCCACTTCTGCTGATGTAGTCGAGTACAGGGGAACCACTTCTGGCCACCTGGTGGTCCTGTCCACCATGGTGAGAAGGTAGGTGGGACTACGGGAGGGGGAAAGTGGGCCCACCAGGTCCACATTCACATGGTCAAAACGTCTCTCTGGCACTTTGAAGGGTGCCAAGGGGGCGTTGGTATGACGAGTCACCTTTGCACGCTAGCAAGCCACACAGACAGCAGCCCAGGCCCTGACTTCCCTCCGCAGGCCCGGCCTGACGAACTTGGCCCCCACCAGCTTGGCAGAGGCCTTCACCCCTGGGTGGGAAAGGCCGTGGATCGTGTCAAAGACCTTACGCCTCCAGCCAGCAGGTACCATGGGGCGCGGTGGCCGGTGGAGACGTCGCAGAGGAGTGTAGCGTTGGCCGCCCCAAACACATCTTCCATGAGCAGCGCCGGGGGGGCCGTCCTGTAGGCTTACACCTCAGAGTCTGCAGCCTGATCCTCTGCCATGGCTCTGTAGTCGAGGCCCAAGTGGACGGACCCAGTAACCACCCGGGAGAAGCAGTCCGCTATAAAATTGTCTTTGCCGGCCATGTGCTGAATGTCAGTGGTGTACTCGGAGTTGGTGGAGAGCTGACGCTGCTGTCGACCAGACCATGGCTCCGAAGACTTGGCCATTGCGAAGGTCAGCGGCTTGGGGTCAATGAAAGCCGTGAAGCGATGGCCCTCCAACAGGAAACGGAAATGACGGGTGGAGAGGAAAAGAGCCAGGAGCTCCCTGTTGAAGGCTCTGTATTTCCTCTAGTTGTCACAGAGCTTCCTGCTGAAAAAGGCCAGCGGTTGCCAGGTTCCGCCCACCAACTGTTCACAGAAAGCCCCCACGGCATAATCAGAGGCGTCCGTAGTAAGAGCAAACTGGGCGGTCTGAGACGGCTGCGCCAGCAGAGCAGCCTTGGCCAGCGTGGTCTTGGCAGCATCGAAGGCATCAGTCATCTCTGGGGACCAATCCAACAAGTACGCCCGCCTCCTGCCCCGCAAGGCGTCGTACGAGGGTCGCTTGAGTTGGGCCGCATGGTGGTAGAAACGGTTGTAGAAGTTCACCATGCTCAGGAACTCCTGCAGGGACTTCACATTGCGTGGGCGTGGGAAACTGGCGACGGCATCCACCTTGGCAGGGAGGGGAACAGCCCCCTGCGGGCTGACATGGTGGCCGAGGAAAGTGATGGGCGACTAGCCAAACTCGCACTTAGCCGGGTTGACGAAGAGACCATGCTTACTGAGCCGACCGAACAGCTGCCGTAGATGCGTCAGTCGTCTGCGTAAATGTCGTCCAAGTAAGCAAGTCCATGAGGCGCTGAAACGTCTGCGCCGCATCCTTGAGGCCAAAAGGCATCCTTAGAAATTCGAAAATGCCAAAGGGTGTGATGACTGCCGTCTTGGGGACATCCTGCGGGCGGACGGGCACCTGATGGTAACCGCTCACAAGGTCCACCTTCGAAAAGATGGCGGCGCTGGCCAAGTGGGCGGAGAAGTCCTGATCGGGGGTGGTCGCATTGTTCAGGCGACGGAAATCACTACAGGGACACCAACCACCATCAGCCTTGGTCACCATGTGCAGGGGAACGGCGCACGGTGCCGAGGCGCTCCATGGTGGCGAACTCCTCCCTGGCGATCGAAGCCTGGCAGAGTCGAGGCGCCGGGCTCGTGCATAGACTGGGGGGCCAACCGTGGTGATGTAGTGCTAGAGGCTAAGAATGTCGCCCTTCTTAGCCACTGCCGATGAAAACGTGGCCGTGGTGATGGTTAGGAAACACAGCAAGCATTAAATCGGATGGCTTGCTGTCGCCCAGGCCATTCAGGGAAAGCAGGCGGTCTGCCTTCTGCAGCTCCAACAGTTCAAAGAGGTTCAACAGGAACGTTTTGAATGCGTCGTACTTGCCGAAAGCTGGAGGAGCCTCCAACCACGCCATAGCCCTGGCCGTCGTCGAGGCATCTAAGGCCGGTACCACGTGGAAATGCTTTGTAACGTCCTGCGTTATTCCTCACAGCTGGATCTTGAACTCGGCCGTGTTGAAACCACGGCCGTGGGTTGTGCTGCCAAGAGTCTGGTGGCAGCATAGATAGCACCGACGTTAGCCGCGACGTCAGCCGCAATGTCAGCCGCAATGTCAGCCGCGTCGCCAGCAGCGGCCAGCACCACAGCAGCATTTTCACTACCGTCGATGTGAGACATAACCCAGCCGTAATCCAACTTGCGTCGGGGTCACCTATTGTGGAGTGCAATAAATGAGGAGACAAGAGACGGAGATGCGGCGAGTCAGCTCTGCTATAAACCTTCACATCAAACGAGAGTGAGGTCAAACGGGGACACCAGATTAAACAGGAATTGTTATGACATAACCCTTTCCCTTAAAGGTACAGTCCCTCGCTGAATGTCTCTTAATTGTACTTGTGGGTCACCACAGGTGTATGAAAGATTTGGCCCAAAATGTAAGGGTTTGTGCTTATCACCCAGAGTTTAATGGCTGCTAGAAAGTAAAGATAGACATGTCGTCATTTCCTACCACGCCTTTACCGTCTTTCTGTCTGTCCGTCTGTAGCGTCCAGTAAAGCGAGGAGGGAGGAGGAAGGGTTGGAGCCTAAGAAAGTCCGCTCTAACTCTCCCTCCGTTGCCAATGACTACACCCTGCCCGCCTTCAACCCCAACAACCCCCTTGGTGAGAGGAGAGACACACACATTATATCCTTGACAATGACATGTGTACATGTTTGAGGTGATGTTATTATTTTCCCCATCTCTTGATCCGTGCGTCTCTAGGGTCGGAGCATGTGGTTCCTGGGTTCTACTGTAATCTGTGTTCTGTGTTCTACAAAAACGAGACCAGCGCCAGGACACTCCACTGCAGCCGCTTGGGTCACTACAACAACCTGAAGGCAGGCACACCCGTACACGCACACATACACATGTACATACACACATAATGGAGCCAGAAAACATCAGTTCCACTATTTAGTGCATCATCCATAGGGGGGGGGACCCCATTGCTCAATCGTGTGCTTAAAGTCAGTTACCCAAACCCTCAAAAGTGCTCTTTGCATGTGTCCATCATATTCCCAATAATCCATGTCCAAGAAGCAAACATGCAAGCAAGCAAATAGTCGTCTTTGGCCCATCAAACCCCCCCCCCCCCCCCCCCCCCTCAGCACGGCGGTGTGAAGGTCCAGGGGTCTCATTTATAAAACTGTGCGTGGTATCGTTACTAAAAGTGTACGTACGCCCAAAAGCCAAGTTTTGCGTGCGCCCAAAAATATTCAGATTTATAAAACCCTGCGTACGCACACCGTACGCAATCTTTGCTTTATAAATTACAGAGTGCCTACAAGTGTGCGCAGCTGAATCAGCTTCACGGTCCGCCCTGTACACGCCCCTTTTTAACCATAAATGGTCAATGCCCATGACCTCATGAATGCGATCTGCGTATAAAAAAGACTTGGATGCAAGTATTATGTCTTGCCGGAAACCAATGGCAGAAGGACTGAGAAAAACAAAAAAGCTAGGGTTACGGTAATAAGACTGACCGAGAACACCTTGGATAATCAGTTTGTAATCACCCACGTAAAATGTTCTTGAACGTAACACCTTTTTAATGCCTGATTTGTCATGAAAAGCATCAAGAGTAATGGACAACGATTGTGATGAGGGTGGCTTGGTTTTCCACCCTTGGGATTTAAATGACATTTGATTATGTGTTTACACTAGTGTCACATAAAAATATTATGTCATTGACACATGTTGGACAGATGCTTCATTCCATGCAGTCGCGCCGTCAGTGGACAGTATGGAGTGACGGGAGTAAATATTGATTTTTTTTTAATTTATATTCTAAGGAGATGTGTCTGGAGTTATAACTGAGAAATAACGCAGTTGACTTAAATTATTCTGATTACATAGATTTAACGCATGATACGGGTTGAAATTAAATTTATGAAGGGCGTTGATAAAACATAATCGTTCTTCTGCCTCTACAATTCTTCTGTCTGACTTCAGTTCACCACCACACCATCTGTGTCTCCCATTCTCCTTTTCCTCCAAACCATGCGTACGCATGGGTCAGAGTTTACTTAGGGCTGCGCACATTCTCCCGTCAAGTTGGTATTTTATAGATCACAACCTTGGTGTGGAAAGTCACGTACGCCAATTTCAGCCCCGTTTAGTGCGTACGCAACGGTTATAAATGAGACTCCAGGCCTTTTCAATAGCGGCTACTGCTGTTGCTGCCGCAGAAAGTTTAAACACGGGGAAAACTGAGCAATAGGGCAAAATCTGTCCGCGTTCACGTGGGCGGCAACCGCTTCGTGTTCAACAGCCGCTTTTGTAACCGCCTCCCCTCTGCCGCCCTTCCCTCATTGAAATGTATGATGGCAGCGAGTTGCCGCGTGGCGGTGTGAAAGCAGCTTTAAAGGGACGGTAGTCTCTAAAGGGCCCTTGTGGCAGCGTCCTAGTCCATACACGACCAGATAACCCAGTGGCTACCCTACTGACATCCTGTGGGTATTGTAGGATCTGACCTGTCTGGATTACTCTTCCCCGACTCCTTCTTCTGACCTGTTGTATCTGCGACCGCCTCTCAAGTTGTGAGTACTTAGCCTGAGAGCTGGTATGATGGTCTTTTTTGAAAGGCCGGGCCGCTGATTGAGCTCCTCCGAAGCGAAGCCTGGAGATTCACCCTCAACATCTTTAAAGGTGACAGGTGTGAGTATGATTATTAGCCATTACGTTTTGAGAATCTGCCTCTTCTGACATCACAAGTGGGCGTGTCCATCTCCGTTCATCTATCCGTCGTACATCTAGGTGGACACGCCCACTTGTGATGTAACTAGAGGCAGTTTTTCAAAACGGCTTGTAATGGCTAATAACACTCATACCTGGTGGTTTAATGTGTCACCTTCAATAGCAGGTCCAAACCCTGTCAACCGATTGTCCTAATCGTTGGGGTTTTCTCCTATGGAGGAGCCACCATGGTCCCTGGAGTCCAATCTCTCCCTCTGTAAGGGTTTTTGTTGGCGGTAGCTAGTGGTTCATTTCTGGACCACCTCACCACATTTTACCCAGCTCCGAGAGGCTTTTAGGGGTGAACTGTGGCCCAGGGTCCGAGACGATGTGTGAGTAGACGCAGCCCTTTATGCATCTCGGAAATGGTCCTTTGAAATCCAGGCCTTTTATGAACCCCTTCCACAACCGCAATGGATTAGCAAGGCCCTACTGGCTTGGTTCTGCCTGGTTTATACTGCTGGCAGGAACCTCCCAATCGGGAAATGGCGTCCATAGCAATCGTCTCTAAATTATAGCAGCAGTCTGCTATTGAGGAAGAACTGATCGACCAGTCTAAATCAAGGACTCATTCAGCCGTGAAAAAATCTTTACGCTACTGTCCATACGGTATATTCCTCACCAATAGGGTACTCATAATGTGCTTAGTCTAGACTGTGCACATCTTGTCCACATCGGATTACCGTATTCCTTTCTAGTTCATTCCTTCTTCTGCACAGTAGTGTTTCCCAAAGTGAGAGTTGCTAGGGCACTGCAGAGGGGTGCTGAGCTGGGATGGGAGGGTTCTTCTTAATGCATTCTGGGGAGGGGGAAAAGCTCAGTCGCTACAGTTGGAAATGCTCTGCACACTGGAGCTGTACATTTTTCATTAACATTGACATCTAGGACATTTAGCAGATGCTTTTATCTAAAGCGAATTACAGTTCATCTGTAAGAAAGGGAAAAAATGAATCGCTGTCTGTACAATCAGGATGTTAATCGAACAATCACTTCCAATTACTGGGTTAATGCATTCCCCGTGTTCAAAGCTGTTAATACATGACTGGTTAGTTTTTAGCGCCACACACTGAATTCACTCCTCCTCTTACAGAAGTATTACCAGGGTCTCCAAGAGGAACAATCCAGGAGCGAATCAGGAGGTCCTACTCCTGGCGACGCCCCCAAATGACTCTAGCCCCGCCCACAAACAAACAACCGTCTTTTCATTGGTTTCACCGGAATATGGGGGAGCCTCGTCTACGTTGTTCCATCATTTTTTATATCGTTTGGAGTGTGTGACGAAGGAGATGAGTTTGTTTGGCGTCAAAACAAAAGGACGATGTGTACTCTGACCGTTCAGAGTACAGAAGAACAGAGGTCTGCACTTCCGAGGTCGTTATTAGACGAAGAGTTCACGATGGAGTAGACTGCGCTGGTCTTACTTTTTACTACTTTTTACAGGAGTCATCATGGTGTGACCGCTTTATTAAAGTTCTCTATGTATCAAACTATTTTATGTTTAATGATTTCATATAACAATGTTAAATAAAAGTCAAAAAAAATTTAATCATTTCTTTCATGCGTTGTTTGTCACTCTTTCTCTTAGTTAGCAGATGATCCATGTTGGGCTTTCACTCAGAGTAAATAGACAACTAGGAATACACACAAATTGTGTTATTTATAATGTATATCTTAATACATGTGTGTGCATACATATATATGTATTGCTTATACATGTTAAATGCATATATATACATACACATATTACATTTTTATTTCATTTCCTATGAAGTGGTTTGGAGGTGCTTCTGATTGGACAAAGCCCTGGTACACGTGTGTATGTTTTTTGTACATTTTGTTTGACATGGCATTCGTTATTTGGATGATAATAATATACCATCTACCATATGCCCCGTCTCTTCTGTTCTTGCTCATTCTCCCTCTAACCCTCCCATCTCCCTAATTGATATGATGGTAGTCATGCATGCTATAGCATTGTTCCTAGCATCACTGCACTGCATGCTGTGTGTTTACAGCTGTGTGTTCATACACAGCGCTACCGCCCCTCACTGTGTGTGTCAGTGTAGGAACTGATGTGTTGTGTTGCTCTCAGAAAGTGACTCTGGCTCACTTCTCCCCGGCTCGTCTATTACTCAGAGGCTCCTCCTGACATTTATTTAGGTGTTGAGTATTTGCTATAAAAATGTAAACTACATTGTTATATGTATGTATAGATACATTTTTGCTATATATGTGTACAGATGATATGGTTGGCTGTCTCTATCTCTCTCCCTCGACTTATAAAATGCATCAACAGACAAATTCTGTCTCAGTATACCCAAAGGATTGTTTGGATGTTGTGTGTGTGTGTGTGTGTGTGTGTGAGGGAATGTGTGCATGTGAAAGTGTAGGCTGTAATGATGCTCTAATGAAGCGCACTGGGTTATGACTGAAAGCAGTTTGTGTGTGTGTGTGTGTTCTCTCTAGTATACATCTCTTAGTTAGTCTTCTGTCTCTCCGTCGCCACGTATCCGCCACAAACACAGCCACATGGACTCTGTCTGTGTGTGTGGGTCGGTGGTGTGAGCCATGCTGCGTGTGCTCCTCGCTGCAGAGCGGCTTCTGACAGCGGACGATGACATCAGCGATGCCTATACTGCAGCACCACCTAAGTCGGTAAGGGCGTGCTTACTCGGTTGATAAAGTGGGGTTCACTTTGGATCTCTCTCGCTCTCGCTCTCTCTCTCATTAGGCCTATCTCTGTGTGTGTAGTCGCGTTTCCATCTAAAAGGTGATGCGAATTTTTAGAAAGTTCGCAAAAACGTATCCTCTTGATAACATCCTCTCTTAGGTCCTGATATATAGTTGAATTGCGTTTTCCATCTAAAATAGCTGTAATGTTTTTTTCTTCGATGAGAGCAAGGAAACGTTTTACCTCTTCAGCGGTCCACACGCATCTATTATTCACATTGGGCATCTGTACCATGGACGTATTTAAAGCATACATTGTAGAAATTTATAATTCGAAATTCGTTGCAGCCTTTATACCACATTAACTCCAGGGTCTATAGCAGGGCTATTCAACCTCCTTAACAAGTGGGGCGAAAAGGAAAACCACTGGAGGTTCATGGGTCACACAGAGTAAAACTACGTGAATGAATCGCTACAAATAAATCTTACTTAAAGTAGTGTTAACTTAATATATATAGTACTACTACATGGAATAAACTTGTCAGACGCATTCCTTCCTTCTTCACTTTTAATCATATCATTATAAAAGATTTTGTTCTCACATATTTTGGACACGTATTTAGAATTCAACAATGTTGTTTGAATCACCGCAAAACAGGACTACTGTACATATGAGACATTTTGAGCCAGTGAGTCAGTGAGAAAGATTGCACTGCCTTGTTTGCCTCGTTTGGCTCATCCTGAGACACTAATGCAGCTTCTCATAGGTCATGGAGCAACGTGCCCTTGTTCTGATGGCATTCATATGAGAAAAGCTAGACTCACACGTATCGGTTGAGCCAAACATTGTCAGAATAAGTGATGCCAGTTCCTGATTGTGGGGTACTGATACTGGCTAGTATCACCGGCTACACACAGAAACCTGATTTGCATGCAACTATGTTTCTCCTTTATTTTATTTATTTTTTGCATGCAACCTCTTGCGGGCCAGAAAAAAATTAAGAGGGGCCGCATTTGGCCCACGGGCCGCTAGTTGAATAGACCTGATCTATAGCATAACCGCGTTTTCTGATTACAGTTAAATGCATTTTCCACAATGTACCAGCTCTCGTTTTGAAGGCTGAAGAGACAATTTGACTGGAATTACTTAGTATAGGTGTCCATATATCAGGGATTAATGGACAGGGTATAATTAAAGGATATGCAAACATAGACATCCTATATCATATACATAGGATGTCAATGTATATAAACGCTTACAAATATATCTATATATTGACGCTACAAGTTGATGTCGGCAGGGTTGCTATGGCAAGTCGTTACCGGCATTAAGTTAGTTTAATATTCAACATTAATTTAACATTCAAAATACAAACCGATTATGCACTTCAACCATTTGAGTGAATGATGTCAAACCAACTCTGCAACATACAGATTAATGTCCCCCATGTGCCACAAGGCTTATTTTTCAAATATATATTTTCATCGATGTTTTACATTAAAAAAAAATTACCTTATTATGCTCCTTGACCCTTTTGGTCTCAAGAAGTCAAACCAACTGTATAATTCAGACAATAAAAAACCCATGTGCCACTATGGAAGAAATTAATGATTATATTCTATGGCAAACCATGATTATTATTAGGCCTATATATCTAATGGTGGAAAACATTTAACGCGTCTCTGGATTCTGATCCAGGGCTTGACACGGTGCCTCAGGGGTGAGGACCTCGGGTTGTAGCCATGAGGCAGAGCAGGGAGGAGGGGTGGAGTAGGTAGGTGTCAAGGGGCAGACAAGTGGTCTGTAAGGAGAAGGAGTAGGGGGAGGTGGAGTGGCAGTAGGTGTTGGGCAGCCAGCAGAAGGGTCTTGTGGGGGAGGGGCCGCAGTATCAAACCTATTGAAAAATAGGTTCAGTTCATTGGCCCGGTCCACACGGCCCTCCAACCCCATGCCACCAGTCTTCTGGAACCCAGTGATGTTTCTCATACCACTCCACACATCCCTCGTGTTGTTTTGCTGGAGTTTATTCTCCAGCTTTCTCCTGTATCTGCCTTTTGCCTCCTTGATTGCAAGTTTGAGTACCACCTGTACTCTCCTGCCCTCATCACGGTTGCCATCTCTGAACGCCCTCTTCTTTTCATTCAGGACGGCCTTAATGTCCTTGGTGATCCACGGCTTATTGTTGGCATAACGGGTAACTGTCCGAGCAGGGACATTGCAGTCCACACAGAAGTTGATGTAGTCCGTGATGCACTCTGTGAGCCCTTCAATGTCCTCCCCGTGGGGCTCACAGAGTGCAGGCCAGTCAGTCACCTCAAAGCAGCCTTGCAGTGCCCCATAAACCTCCCCCGACCACCTCCTCACAGTCCTTGTGGTCGTAGGCTTCCTCTTCACCAGAGGCACATTGCAGGGTTTTGAGGTGCACCAGGTTATGATCTGACCTGCCCAGAGGGGGGAGAGAAGAGGAGATGTATGCATCCTAATGTTAGCATACATCAGGTCCAGGGTCCTCTCTTCTCTGGTAGGACAGCTCACATATTGCTTGAAGGTCGGCAGAACTCTGTCCAAGGTGACGTGGTTAAAGTCTCCCGACATGATGATGAGGGCACTGGGGTGTTGAGTCTGGAGTTAGGTTCAGTGGGATGACGACACTGGTCTTACTTTTGACTTGTACATTTGAAATGTTTGATACATAACAGTTGATACATAACATTTGTTTGACACAAATTTTTTTTTTTTTTGGGGGCCCCCTCAGGACTTGAGGCCCTACGCGCAGCGCGTAGTGCGCGTTATGGGAGCGGCGGCACTGCCGGTCGCAGACTTTGAACTCAAGTGTGAAGTGTGGACGTGCCACCTGTTTTCTGATGTGGCACATCCGATCACAAAATAAGTTGAATCGAAATTGAAACCTCCCTGTGTAATTTAGTGGAACCGAGCGTGTAATTCAAGCAGACCGCCTTCAAACTACTTGGTAACAGCACATTTTGTGTGAGTGTGAGAGAGAAAGAGAGGTCAGACACACTTGTTCATTGCACTACACTGCATGTGTGGTAGAAAATAACAGAATTGCCTTATATGGCAAGGACGGTCAGCCATATATTCCTTTAAGTATGTGGTCGTCTTCTGCAGTTAATCTCAACAATGGGAGGATGTGTTGCCGTATGAGGCCCTCCTCTGAATCCAGAGGTGGTTTTGCTGCTTTCCACCATTAATGTACCTGATACATAGGCCTGATAATACTCATATTTAATATAAAAGTAAGGGTTAATTTCTCCCATACATGTGTGGTAGAAAATAACCGAATTCTATCACTTCAACTAACTAAGAAAGTATGAGGAATCGAGGAGTCCGGATCGAGAATGAAATAAGACTTTATTGTTATCCGAGAACAACAACCAAGCCGAGTTGGTTTTGCAAAAGAATTGCTGGATTTCTTGACTATTGCGCTTCTTCTCCACATTGGTTTTTCAGTTTAAACCGTTAAATCAGCATTAATTTATACATCAATGACAGTCTTTTTATTCTCACACACCAAGCTATTCCCCATATGGTATGCCCCCACCTACAGAATGTATACTCTCCTTTTATGATAAGGCGGGTCAGCCATGCATGAAATATTGTCAACTTCTGCAGCTAGTCTAAACTCTGGCGCCGTGTCTCTCCTATGGAGGGGAGAGGTGATTTAGCTGCTTTCCATTATCAATGTATCTATAGACCTGATAATACTCTATAGTTTGCCATTGAAATGTATGGTTAATTTCTTCCATACATGAACTTTATCTTAAAAGGGTGTTTGTGTGAGAAATTAAAATGATTCTTCTAATAAACTAGTGTTATATATATTATTAAGTGTTTCTCTTGTCTGGTGCTGAAGCATGCCTATATAAATAATGAATGATTGTGGATGTGAAGTATTCTGCTTCTACTCAATAACTGCGAATACCACAATTCATAATTAATCTGGGAAAGAAACAGGTATTGTTTGAAGGCCGACTTGGCAACCCCGTAGACGGAGCCGGGGGATGAAGGCAGACCTGGCAACACAGGAGTTTTCGTCCCTCGCTTGAAAGCGCACAACCAACATCGCCTTGTAAAGAGAGACGTCGGGAGTCTTGGGTCCCAGCCGAACAAAGCAACGATATTCGAGAAGTAAGATATGCCCGGTGTCTGATAGTACATTTATCCTGTGTTGTATATGTTGTTTAAAAGTGCAGCCAGCTACGCTATTCAACGGGCTGGCCTGCTGCTGTCTCTCACTTTGGAGTTTGAACTTCTGAACTTTCTTGAGCTTATCGCCATCCAGGTATATCATAAAAGCCTCCAATAGGCCTACTTTCTAAATCAGGGTTTGTGTTGGTAACCGATTGGTACTAAACCACGCGGACACGCCGTTTAGTGCCTCTGGTTTTATCAGCTTACTAGTTTAGTTTGTTTACTGTTATCTTCCCTTTTTAAATGAGCCATCAACCATTTAATATGGTGTATCAGAAATAATGAAACCGCTGGATGTACGGTGCTTTTTTGCTATGTGGGATGCAGTGCCTCAACGTTGAGAGAAGACTAAACGGGCGTATGAGGTTTGGGCTAGTCAGGTGTGATTCATGAACAGTCGCTCAAACGGAAATAATCTTGTGCGCGATCTGTATCTGCGAACTTTGATATCGTTCATTTCTTCTTGGATTTGCACATGCGAGGGACGCAGGAAGTCATATGAAGGGGGGGTGCTGACTACTGAATTGTTGAGCGGGGGGGGGGGGGGGGGGGGGGGTGCAAACGATTGTTGACGGGGGGGGGGGGGGGGGTGCAAACGATTGTTGACGGGGAGGGATAATAAACGCTCCTATAACGCGCAGCGTGATGCGCACGTTATAAGAGCGGCGGCGCTGGGTGCTGTATGTAATCGAATGACGGAGAAGAAAAATAAAAAAACGCGGCATTGCCTGAGTTCAAGTGTTGTAGTTGCGTCTGTTGTCCACTAGGTGGGTGCTGCAGCACCCGGAGCACCCCACTTCCTGCGTCCCTGCGCATCACTTCTATGATCTAGTACGTATGATCTGTATCTTTGAGTGGCACATTGATTTCGTTCATGGTTTTGCTCATCACTTTATAGGGACCCTTTTTCTGTGGCGTTTTAATGTGTGCACTAAAGTGGATCCTCTCACATGTTCGTCTTGTGCCAAAATAGACCTTATTATGGGGACTGATTTATGTTGGCTCTATCGTGTAGTTGTCTGCTGAAAAATTCCCTTAACATAGTACCCTGAAAAAATATCCAAACTTTGCATCACTAGTTATATTGATTAGAGGTGGTTGACAATAGGACTTGTACATCAGAATGCGTCATGGGATTTTTTTGTTGGCGATTGCAGTGAGTATGGGATCAATTAACTACCATCTAAAGGTAATACATAATTAGGGATATACCGATACCAGTACTCTTGGGCACGATACTGTGCTCATGTACTTGTACTCGCAAAACTTCCTTCTTGTTTTTTTTAAAGGTCCAATGACATGCCACCAGCTGCGAGTGTGATTAGCCTTACAAGTAGGGATGCACCGAAATAAATTCTTGGCCGAAACCGAAACCGAATATACTGAAACAGTTGGCTGAAAGCCAAGGCCGAATACCGAATGTTGCTTTTGCTGTTTTTTATACATTTTGCTTTAATTTTTCACCATTGCATAAATCAAACAATTAAATGTCCTTTTTATAAACTTTTTTGTCTTGCTTTTTAATAAAAAAAATCAATTACAAATTTGATACAAATATTTATTTAATACTGAACGTTTTCTAACATTCCAGCAGGCCTTATAGCAAGAATTGAAGAACAATGTACTTTTTTTTTTTTTTTTTTTTTATCAAAAAAAAATGTTTATTTTTTTCAGCCTTTTTACTCCTTCGGCCGAAACCGAAAATTATGTTTTGGGCCATTTTTGGCCAAGCATTTTTTGTGGCAAGCAGTTTTGAAAAAATGCATTTTATCACTGTTAGTGATTTTGTTCTTGTTCTCAATTTAGAGAGATTTGGTGAAAAAAGGGCACTGGCAGATTGGTTTTTGTGGATGTTTGGACTTTGGGGCTCTGTCCGCGCAGCGGTTGACTGCAGCGTCCAAGAGTAGACCCCCTAAACCTCACTTATAGGGGAAAGGTGATTAGCTACTTTCCACTATTAATGTATTCATACGATATATAGGCCTGATAATGTAGTAGAAACTATCAGGGTTCTAAAACTTCAACTTACTATAAACATGAGGAATCGGGGAGTCCGGAACAACAACTCTTATTCTTTCAAACTGAGCTGTGTTGCAGATCATATGACCGCCCTAGGGACATGCTCAGAATTGCCTTACTGATAAGGACGGTCAGCCATGCATTCCTTTGAGCATGTGGTCATTGCCTGCAGTCAATCTGCAGTCAGGCTCTGTATGAAGCCCAGAGATGGTTCTTTCTTCTTTCCACCATTAATGTATATGCCTGAGATATATATATATATATATATATATATATATATATATATATATATATATATATATATATATATATATATATATATATATACATGTATGCCTGATAATACTTATTGTTAATATAAAAGTAATGGTTAATTTCTCCCATAATAATAATCATAGTTTGCCATAAAATGTAGGGGTTAATTTCTTTCAAAGTAGGACTCTCCCCTAGTTAAGATGCTTTATGCTACTATTGTAGTTGAATTTGTTGAACTCATTTTCATATACAGGGTTAGCCCTAACCCTAACCCTACACATTCTATATCGGGTCGAAGAGAATTTTTTGGGCACTGACTTCACTGACTTCAAGTTTTCAACACTTTCTGTGAACCAGAACGGGTTCACAGTCAGTGGAAAGGACTTGTGTGAAAAAGTAAATGGAAAAAGGACTGAGCTTCGTTCAATTGGCTGGTGCGCTTGTGTTTGTGTTGGTCAGTAAAACGATGAGACTGCTTGCAACAATGGTAAAGGCCTTTTTACATGTCTTATCTCACTTTTCCTTTGTAAAACCGAGGGGGTAAAATCCTCCGTTTGTCATGGCTTTCTTTGTTCATTCGAGAACCCCCCCCCCCCCGTCAACAATGGCTCCTTCCACCCCCCCCCCCCCTCACAACATGCTCAAACAACGCGTCTTGTGTACATTGGTGAGGTGAGCGCGCAGCTGCCTGAGCGAGCGTGCTTTCATGTTGTACGGTAAAATTCAATCTCCTCTTTTTTACTCCAGCTAAAGTTGTTAGTTAGCAAGGCGAGTAGGAGCGCAATCTGCAGGATACTAATCGCAATAACATTTATAAAAATAAATAAATAAATAAATAAATTGGTTGTAATCGGCGTCTTTTTGGCCGATGCCGATTATTTTCAAAAAGGCTATAATCGGCCGATTAAATCGGCAGGCCGATAAATCGGTCGGGCCCTAGTTTGTATTTTCACCATAGTAATTATTGTGGAAATCAAGGCAGCTTGACAGGTTGTATCAGAAGAGCGAGTAGATGGTTTATTACAGGATGTAATACAGCAAGATACAGCCTTACTGTACGTTCACACACCAAAAGCTGTAAAAGATGCAACATCCCTGAAATAGCTCAAAACGCAACACTGTCAAAAATCGCTTCAGCTCATATCGCTCTTGCGCGTGCCGCGTACGTTTACTGGGACCCACGCCGGTGAGACATCTACATTCCGATTGGCTGGCGGCCATTTACAGCCGAAACGCTACTAGCTCATTTGCATAGAGTTGAGCTGTTTTCAACTCTCATTCACAGCTTTACAGCTTTAAATCTATCGCTCGAGCGTTTTATCGCTTCTATCGCTTTATCGCGCATATCTAATAGAAAGTGAATGGGCGTTTATCGCTTTAAAGCTTTTGGTGTGAATGTACAGTAAGGTTGAATAGTGCAGGTGGGTGAGGGGCATTCTCCATACGAGCTCCTTGGCTTTCTATCCCTCTTCTCACCCAACCAAAGGTTCAGGGTCAGTATTCTACCAAAGAAAGCGTAAATCACAAAAGGAAAAGATGCAGTGTCTCCCTTGATAAGGTATATGACCCTGGCTTTGCCTAATCCAGACGGCAAGGCACCGGCCATTTGGTTTGTCTTAGTAGGGACAAAAACAAATGGAGGGTTGTTGTTAATAATAACACATTGTATCAGTTGGAGAGGCACTAGCCTGTCCTGTCCACTAATTTAAGCTCAAGCGTGTACAAATGGCCAGGTGTTTCCCCTGTAACCGGTTTCTCAGGTCCGTCTTAAAAATAATAAATCAACAGCCGAGTGGATGTGGGTAGTACTTTTCGGTGGCCCTGGCATATGTGCGAGCAGTAGTTGCTCCTAGCGCATTTCTCAAATGAAAACGATACATTTCAGATAATTACACCGCTGGCAGTGACATCCGTAGGAATTCTGGGCCCCCTGACAGAATTCAGTTATGGAGCCCCCCACCCCCCAAAAATTCTAAAAATATTTTCTATAACATATATACATTTTAAATGTTATATATTCATTCACATTTTATAATCATTAAATATTGGGTAATACTGGGTCAAAATTGGGTAGTCATTATCATCAGAAGAAAATGAATAACAACATGATAAACCTACCTATTTACCTAGGCTACTTTGTACACTAGATGTCAGTATTTAGTGACACATTTACCTGGGTTGTAGTAACTATAGACAGAAATAAGCTAATGGACTGCTGCAAACTTCTCAGTAAACAGGCTTCCGCATTCAACCCCTTGATGTTAACATTTTATTCAGTCAAACATATAGACTGATCCACTGAAAACTGACATATTTTCAGGTGCACAAATCTAATAGACACAGTAATCAGCAATCAAAACAATAGCAATATTTTACAGATATTTCTAAACTATATGAATGTATGAACGTCATGAAAAAAGACGTATAAAAACATCATCGCTTTTTCCCCGCCTGTTGCACTAATCATTTAGATGCCAAAATATACATATATTTTGGCATATAATCATATAATTCTTGATAAGATTCAGTTTATTAAATGCCCTTTCTCCACCAGCAACAGGAGTGTAAAAAAATCCTACGGGCAATGCACACCTCCAAAAATGCTCTGGAGTTGCATTTTATAAATTGCATTCAAGAGACCAAGGCATCTGCAAAGTGAGGGGACGTGGCATTAAATATTGAATTGAGATGTATGATTTCCCTCTCAAATTGAGGTGTGAGGTCCTTTCTGTATTTAGCTATCTGTGGCTGACTCAAAGAAGAAATATCACTGTCACTTAATTGGCCCACTTTAAGTATGGCAGCAAATTTTTCAACATTATTTGCTATTTTCTGATAGCGAGAATCGAAGTCACTAATTATGTGGTCAATGGTGGTGAAAAACAGTGTTTCGTAACGTTGCACTGTGGTAGAAAATCGAACCGAATTCTATCACTTCAACTAACAAAGGGTGCACAAGGTATTGGGGAGTCCGGATCAAATATTGACAGACTTTATTGTTAGCCGCAAGCAAGCAACAACAAAGCCGAGTGAGGTTTGCAAAGACACTCCAGAATGATTCTCGTCCTGCTCCTTATATACCCAATCCTTACATAATATGAGGTCGGATTTACATAAAATGTTGATTTACGTAACATATTTTTCCAGGCCACAGCTTTACCCTTGAACATACATTAACCACAAATGTTGATTTACATAGTATATTTTTCAAGGTCACAGCTTTACCCTTGAACATACATTAACCACTATGCATATAGAACGATGGTGTACATGTGAGCTTTACCCTTGAAAAAGCACACAAGATAGGAACAGAGTGAACTTACTCCCTGGAGCCATGTCAAACCTAACTTATAGGGGAGAGGTGATCAGCTACCTTCCACCATTAAAGTAACACTATGATATATAGGCCTAATAATAATCATAGTTTTACCATAAAATGTAGGGTTGATTTCTTCCATAGCACCTGCACTGTCTTTCTGTTGGGTTTCCTCCGAGGTCTCACCAGGGAGCCTCTTCCTCTTCCTCTCACGGCTGACCTCTTCCTCTTCCTCTCACGGCTAACCTCTCCTTTGAATTGAGGTGGAATATACATTTCCTGAGCAATCAATGATGCCTCAGAGAGGAAAGAATCCCATTTATTTCTAAAGGCCTGTATCTCACCTTTCAGTGCATTGGCCGCCTTTACCTCAAGCGATATCTTGCCTGATTGTAGAATCACATTCCTGTTATCAATACACTGCAATAGTTTAACCCAAATGGTGAGAAGTACAATGGCCTCAAACGACTGAAAATAATTCTTGACACTGACACCATCAGCTCTAGCGTTATTTGCAAGGCTGCATGTGCTTAGAATGGAGGCAAGAGCCTCAATCACTCTGGGCAAGTGTTTTGCCACAGGTCTCACTGCATCAATTCGTGCACTCCAGCGGGTGTCGGGACAATTGATGAAGTGAGCATCCTGTGATCCTTTGAGGAGGCAGTTTAACGGTTGTTCAGTGTCGTTTAATGAGAACTTGCATATCTCTGTAATGCGTGCAGGCACATTTCAGTATCTTAATGACAGCAGAATGCGCGCAGGCACATTCCAGTACCGTAATGACAGCAGTATGCGTGCAGGCAAATTTCAGTACCGTATATGACAATCTGCGGTGGCTTTGATGTTTCGGCCATGGGGGATCCAAAGAGAAAAAATAAAGAGTCTATTGGGACAGAAACTGGTGCTTGCCACCTTCCCAGATTACAGATAAAAGATATGGAAGATTCCCATTCCCCTGCCATTCTGTGATCGGCAATGAACGGCAATTGGCAGATCACGGTTTTGGTGATCGGGCCAAAAAATGTTGATCGGAGCATCTCTAATAAATACATATAGACAAAACAATCCAATGATTTCAGACCCTTGGCCCGTCAACGGGGTGATGATTGCTCAGGAGGTAGACCGGAAATGTCGCTGGTTTGATACCCGGCTTCTCCAAGCTGAGTATCTACCGTGTTCCAATACCCGTACTGTCCGTACTTACTAGCCAAAATTTGAGTACGCAGTACGTTCCAATTCAGATCCGATGAAAATAAGTATACCTCAAGGACCCGGATGCCGTACTCAAAACGGGCTAATCGTGAAGTGTGGATCGAAGGACACTCCCCGTACTCAACGGCAGACATCTTAGCTACGTAGCGGAAAAGGCGGAGCCAGGCTGAGCCAAAGTCGGCGCATTTTCCACATAGCCTGCATTAATAGTTATTTTGTAGTTTTTATAGTTTTTATAGCTTTTTATAGCTGCTAGGCGTAAAGAGTTCACCGTTCAAAGCGGGATGTTTATTGCGGGGGAGGAGCCACGGCGGCAGTCGTGATCGTCATTTCCGGTAAGTGCACCACAGAGTACTCGATTTGGAACAGCACTCGCATCTGAAAAATTAGCGTACTCAAGTGAGTACGGATAGTGCAGATAGTGTACTTCCTTTAAGTATACTCATGGAAGTACGGGTATTGGAACACGGCATAGGTGTTAGTGGTGGATTCAATGATTTGTTTCTGTGACCCAGTTCGCGTGATTCAGTTCGCCACGAGGAGTCGTTCGCGAATCGTTCGTTCGTTCGTTCGTTCAGTCGAGATCCGGTAGCACTAACTCCACTGAGTCTGACTGACTCAGCTGAGAACCGTGCAATGGGGTCCATTCCATGATGCGATTTACCGCTACCGGAAACCAGGCTGAACGAACATATGATTCGTGAACGACTCCTCCTAGTTCAGTCGAGTTTCCGGTGAATCGATTCACCGGAAACTCAACTGAACGTGGAGGAGTCGTTCGCGATTCAGCCTAGTTTCCGGTAACAGTGAATCGCATCATGGAATGCACGCCATTGCACGGTTCTCAGTTGAGTCAGTCAGACTCAGTGGAGTTAGTGCTACCGGAAACTCGTTCGTTCGTTCAGTCGAGTCTCCGGTGAATCGAATGGTGAACGAGACGACCGAACGAACGAGAGAGACGAACCGGTTCAGTTCGTTCGTCCTAAAGACTCGGTCATTCGAACCGGTTCGCGAACGAACGAGCCAACACTAATAGGTGTCCCTTAGCAAGACACCTCACCCTGACTGCTTCTGAAGAGCTGGCTGTCGCCCTGCGTGGTTGACTCCGCCGACTTTGTGTGAATGAATGGTTGTAAGTCGCTTTGGATAAAAGTAGTGGTGCAACGGTTCGTACGGATCAACCCTCACGGTTCACAACGCAAGTGATCCGCGGATCGGCTGGAACCGGACATGTTTATGTTTGGTTATAGTCTGTTCCCTCGGTTCTCCGTATAAAGAGTAGGGCTAGAACATAGCAATGAGTCTTCCAACCGAAATCAATGGATTTACAAAATGCCAAATAAAACACGACAGAAACTGTATTTTGCTACCATACTTGATGAAAAAAAAGATGAGGTTGTCTGCATTGCCTTGGGAGAGTGTAATCTCCAAACCCTCCCCAGGCAATGCAGACATCCTGAATTGTTATTCCAGGGTTAGGGATTATTTACTATCCATGTTAAATAGAAGAAGGAATAATGCCTCAGATTGCAATTTTTTAAAGTATTGACTATGCTTAAAGGAAGCAGGATTATTATTACTAATTTTTCACTTTATTTTGTTTACACATTTTAAGATTTTATTTAGAGTCACATTTGTCTTGTTATCTTGATAGTTGTTGATCCGACCCGTGACTCAAAAACCTCGACACGATCCGAACCTTGAGTTTTGTGATCCGTTGCACCCCTAGATAAAAGCGTCAAAATGTAAAAGTAAATCAACGTATGTGTAGCCGTTAGACAGCAGTTTCCCTATCCATCTACTTGTAGAGGTTACAGATTACGGGTCAAGAACTAGCATGTCAACCACACATGTCGTTTCAATGCAGCCTTAGTGAGCGCATGCGCCAGAATGTAACACAGATCTGACGTCCACACTTGAAAGTAAACTGTCGCTGGATCTGTATTAAGATTTCACTTTCCACCTTTTTGAAAGACGTAAATCTGCTGATTTCGTTTTCGTTAAAAAGCTATTGGATTTTCAATAGATATTTACGCTCTGAATTAGCTATGTGTCGCGGTGAACACAAAATGCGATCACTGTGAGAGGCATGTGTCTTGCGGTTTATGAGAATTACTGCGTCCTGGCACGATCAGATTATTACAGTCGCATTTTAAAACCATGCTAAACGGAAGCTGTCAAGAATGGCTATTTTCTTATGTAAGCGATTCTGCTTCAAAGACGTGTGGTTGAATCCTGGTCTGCAACACCTACTTTTACTGTGGATAAAAAGCTCTGAAAATTTGCCTTGAAAAGGAAATTATGTAATATTTTTTTCTTCATAGCATGCGTATGAAACTATTCTGAAAATAGCATAACTTGAAGGTTCCCCTTCAACTTGTTCATTGTTCCATCTGCTTCCCCAACCATTTCATATGCCTGTAATATCAATGTTCCAATGAAGTAGTTTGCTTGTGGTTACAAATCATTCTGTCTGTACCAAATAAAGAAGCAGTAGCTCCCGCCCCTCCTGCTAGCTCTTTGCTTTACTACCAGGATTTTCGTTGGTCGTGCCATTTATGTTTTAAATTCCTACCTGCAACAGGGAACTGTGACTGCGCTAACTAGGACGTGGCTAATTGGACTGTTCCTGATCGGTCCGGGGAAACCTGCTTGGATCCATTCACCAGAGGCCCCTGATGACGACGATAACTTGATCCTAAAATGTCAACATGTTATCCATCTGTATAACTGTTTTTTTTTTCTAACCATTTTCAGCTTTGGTTTGTTGGACCCTAGTCTGCTTCCTCCTGCCGCCGGGCCGCTCTTAGCTCGGACTGAAATTAGCAGCTCTCTTGCTGCTATCAGCAGCAGCGTTTCCTCCTGCTTTGTATCAGCACCAGCCCCTTCACCCCATCAACCAGCCTTCTGAAGGTCGCCAACATGTCCCGCGATCTGTATTACCCCCATTCCCCTGAGAGCCAGGACTCTCCACAGCGCTACCAACCTCCAAGTGCCCACGTAGGCCCTGGAAATGTTGGAGCGCCTTCTCACATGGTCCCTGGGTCTACCCATGCATCTTATGGTGTCTACGCGGGGACCTCTATGAATCCCAGCCACATGTACCCATCGATGCACCCTGGGTCTATGGGCTGTATCCCTGTTCAGAGTAAGCCAACCACTGAATTGGAGAGTTCCATTGATGTCCACATCACAAGAACCCGACAGGAGGCGGGCCTCCAATCGATAATAAAGATGCCAGCGCCAGACCAGAATACTCATACAACTGCTTGGCCTCTGGGGTCTCTGGATTTGGCGCCCACTGGCTATAGATCATCACCGCCCATCTCCAGTGGACAGTTTTCTAGATATTCGGAAACGATGCCAAGTGGTGCCCCAAATTGCCATTGGCCTTCGGGCCAACAAACAAGCAATTATCACTCCACTTCATTCTCTCCCACTGCAACAAACGTTCCCCCATCACATTACTCCCCATCTTCTGAGCGATATCCAGTCTCCCGTTATTCAAGTGGCGATGAATATGTTAGCAACAACAGGTCTTCTACTGCAGGAGCAGATTCTACACCGTCTCCTCGATCGTCACTGGCCTATGAGCATCCTTCCACCTCCGGAGAGGCTGATAACAACCAGACCAGATTCACCTGTAATTCAGCCATGGACATCCTCCAACGCTTCGACCTTCAGGAAGAAGACTTGGAGGAACTCTGTGCCTACCCAGAAGACCAGCTCTCTCCCGCCAACCTACACTACCTGCTGCGAGACATCCGCAAGAAGAAGGCAAAAAACTCATCGGCTGCCTCTCAGTCAAGCACGGGCCACCAGGCTCAAGGCAGCCAGCGTGCCCCAGAAACCAGGGGCGCGTCCAGGGCCGATGTAAAGCGTGAGGCGCAAGCTCCTCCTACCTTTCAGAAGCAAAGTAAAGTGATCAGCAGCAGCTACTTGAGCCAAATGTGGGACACTCAACCAAAGGATGCAGCACCAGCCAAACCCAGTGGTCCACTGTTCTCCAATGGCTCACAGAGATCTAACATCTCTTCTCCTGTTTACAGTCCATTACCAAGTGTTAAGGCTTCCCGGAGCCAAAGGCCAGCCGCCCAGTCCATCCAGACTGCTGTCGCTTCCCCTCAGAAGGAACCTATTGCGTTGCAGCCAGCAGCACCTGTTGCTAAACCTACGGCCACCAATATTATACCTAAGAGGGATACCGGTGCCGATCGTATGGCGTCTTCAGGATGTCAAAGACCAGCTCCAGGCTCCAGAAGCACCAGTCACAGACCAGCTCCAGGCCCCAGAAGCACCAGTCACAAACCCGCTCCAGAACCTGGGAATACAAGTCAGAGACCAGCTCCAGCCACCGATCCAGGGCCACTTCCCATCCCCAGGTCCATCCCTACGAACCAGGGACCCCCTCCAGCATCTGATGTATCCATCCAGAGACCTCCGCCAGTCAAGCCAGCCAACAAGAGAGTGCCGACGGCGGCCATGATCAGCGACTACATGGGCGTCAAACCTGAACTTTTCCCCCACACCTGTAGTCTCTGTAACAAACCTTGTTTTGGCATGAAGGTGAGTACATCAGTGGTGGTTTTTATCACGCCTTTTGGGAGCTAGTTTATAATACATTTCAGGTTGGATAGGCTTGGGAACCAATCATAACTTAGTAAGTTCTTACTTAGTGAGAATATTTCCATTAAAAATTAATTTGTTTGATTACTTTTGCGATACCAAAAAAATTGAAACTCCTTTGCCATTCTTTAAAGATTAACTGAAATAATCAACATCAATAACGTGTTGGTTTCTGACCATTAAGAAAAGTGACACAAAAAAATAAAAATAAAAATAGGTCTAGGTCGTTGCTGCAGACAAGCGAGGCAGATTCATGAGTGTCACGTTTACTTTAGGTGGATGTTCATGGATATTGCACGGATACATCTTGCTATGAAACTACTTCTTCGAGTTTACCTCCTTCTGCATTAGCAATCGGCTAGTCGGCGAACAGGGTGAGCAGAAAGGGACATTTGTGGAACTTCTGTTTACAGACCCGCCGTGGTTTAATTAGCCGCTTGGAAACAGATCTGTGATATCGTCTGGGTAATAGTTTATACACCTTATGGTTGGAGTGCTAGCTTGTGGAGATTGACATGACAGGGGCTGATTGACATCGGAGGGTTAGTCAGTTTTAAGGCTGCCAGCCATGTATTAAGGCCTGTTTCCTATTCAAAGGTAGCCTGTGGAAATGTATGATTACCCCAGCTGCCTTGACCCTATATAATTCATTAATGCATCCAGGGGCAATGCAATAAGATGCTCGTCCTGTAGACCTGGTCGTTTGCTTTTCCGTAGCCATTTCAGCGAGCCTCGGAGCCTGAGTCAGTCATTACCTGCTATGGCTTCTAGAGCCACAGAGTAGGAGTAGGTTACCATGCCAGTGACATAGCTGATTGTTGAAATCCAACATGGCGGAGCCCTGTATCACTTTCACCCCTTTCACCTTACAATTGAATCCCTTTTTAGCAAGTTCAGCCCATTTTAGTTATTTTACCGGTGAGAAGGCAGACAATACATCTGTTATATCAACTAAACTTCAAATTTCAGTTCAGTTCATCTTTAACAACGGTATTAAGGGCTAGGGTGTAGTAGCAAATATCTGTAAAAGAAAACGTTTCCTACTCACCGATATGAATGATTTTTTTTCTATTTTGAGGCAATTATCAGATATTTTCAATAGTCATCAAAATATTACTTAAAAGTTTGACTGAAACACAAGATAATGTCGATGTCCCGCTTTGCCAAATATGCGCAGGGGCAGGAATATTCACTCTTCCTCTTTTTCAAACTCTTGTGACATTCCTCAAAGGAAAAGGAGCTAACCGGGACATTGTCATCTACGGGTGTTTTGCTTGTCTTAAAATCTTAATGCTGATTGGTGAATGTTTTGTTTTTAGTTTTTTTTCATCAACGATTTTTATCGAATTTTCTTTTTAATTTAAACATACAAACATTAACAACCCCCACTCACCCCATACCCCAAACAATCCTTCGACATATGGAAATTACATTAAAAAAAGAAAACATAGTAAACATACATAGTAGAACATAACACGACTCAACCAGGAAGATGACAGGGGAGGCTTGGGAGACTTCCACTCAAAAAGTATCTTTCTCCAAGCTAAGAGAGAAGAGAACACAATAACATCGGCTTGAGGTCTAGAGTAGGCAGAAGGCACAATGGGAACCCCAAAAATGTCTGTCAAAGGACATGGCTGAAGATTTAGCTGCAGGACGTCATACAGTGTTTTGAAGACAAAACACCAAAAAATGTTCAGTCTTGGACAGAGAAAAACATATGACTGTGGTCAGCCGGGGCAAAGCCATACCGGTTGCAGCTATCGTCTTTGTCAGGGTATATCTCTGCCAATTTGGCTTTAGAAAAGTGGGTTCCATGGAATGCCTTAAACCAGCGGTCCCCAACCCCCGGTCCGCGGACCGGTACCGGTCCGTGGGTCATTTGGTACCGGTCCGCAGAGAAAGATTTATTTATTTTAATTTTTTTTTTATTATTTTTTTTTATTCACTTCGCAATACTGTCACTCTTTTACATGCCATGAGTCTGTATGCAGTTGTTAGATTGCATATAACATGTTTGCATTTTTGGCAACCTCTGCGCAACATAATCCAACCACCCCCCCCCCCGATCCGTGAAACTTTTCGGAGAATCATACCGGTCCTTGATGCTGAAAAGGTTGGGGACCCCTGCCTTAAACTGTATGAGCCCAAGGCGAGCAAAGGATGATGTTGAGCTCATTCTATCGATAGCCTTAGCCCACCAGTCATCTGTGATATCGACATTTAATTCTTTCTCCCATGCAACCTTAGCTTTGAGCACAGGTTTGTTTTTGAGCAACATAAGACCGGTATATATCCGGGATATAAGAGCTTTCTGATTGGGACTTAATTTAAGTAATTTCTCCCAGAGCAAAGTGGAGGGTGGTGAGGGAAACAAAGGATACTGCGTGCAAATGAACTGCCTTATTTGTAAGTAACGAAAGAAATGGGAACGTGGTAAACCAAATTTCGTAATTAGATCTGTAAAACTGGAAAAAACTGTTTTCATATAAATCCAAGAAGCAATTAATGCCTTTTGCTTTCCAGAAAGAAAATGAGGCATCTAAAGCAGGGGGAAATAGGTGGTTACCAACTTTGGGAGCAAGTATAGACGAGGATAAGAATTTGAAATCACGCCGGAACTGATACCAGATCTTAAGGGCAGCCAACACAATTGGGTTTTTGGTGTGCTTAGACACGACAGTTGGAAGAGGGGAACACAACAACGCCGAAAGAGATGTACCCAGACAAGACTTTGATTCAATGGTCTCCCAAGAGGTGTCAACTGTATGGAACCAAAACAAAAGTTTTTGAATATTAGCTGACCAGTAGTAGTACATAAAGTTTGGCAAGGCAAGGCCCCCTCCAAATTTAATAATTTCTAGTACGTTCTTGGTGACGTTCTACTATTTCTTGGGTGTTTTCCTGTCCAAACAAATGATGTAATAAGTTTGTTCAGCGATTGAAAGAAGGATTTTGGTAAGAATATTGGAATGGATTGGAATAAGTACAGAAATCGGGGTAAAATTGTCATCTTCACTGAGTTAGTTCTGCCTGTCAGCGTCAGAGGGAGGTTACCCCATCTCTGAAAGTCAGATTTAGTCTGGTTAAGTAGGGGAGTGAAATTTGCAGCCATAAGAGCTGAAATGGACGGAGTGATATTGACCCCTGAATATTTAAACCCCGAGCGGCTAATATTAAATGGCAAATTCAACTGCTGGAGGTCTGAGGGGGGGATGTTAAGAGGGAAACACTCACTTTCTGCAGATTAAGCTTATACCCGTAAAAGGAGCGAAATTCATTAAGAATAGAGATCACAAACGGAATAGCTGTAGCGGGATTCGAGACATCGAGCAAGAGGTCATCCTCATATAATGACACAGGATGTTCGATTCCCTCACGATAGATTCCCTGAAGTAGGGCGGAAGAGCGCAGGGCTATGGATAGGGGCTCGATAGCTAGGGCAAATAAAAGCGGACTTAAGGACCAGCCCTGCCGGGTCCCGCGTGACAGTGGGAAATAATCAGACCGAGTGTCCCCAGTGCAAACACTTGCCTGGGGATCTGTATATAAAACCAAAACCAAATCTTTTAAGAGCAGTAAATAAATACAGCCATTCTACTCGATCAAAGGCCTTTTCGGCATCCAGTGCTATTACAACTTCAGGACGTTTAGTGGTAGGGGTCGAATAAATTATGTTCATTAATGTTCGGATACTGAAGAAAGAATGTTGCCCTTTAATGTATCCTGTCTGCTCCTTCGAGACGATATCTGGCAAAACTGCCTCGAGACGTGTTGCTAGCACCTTCGCTAAGACCTTGACATCAACATTGAGGAGCGATAAAGGCCTGTAGGACCCGCAACAAGTAGGGTCTTTATCCTTCTTAAGTAGGAGAGAGATTGATGCCTGGGTCAGGGTAGGTGGTAATGTCCCCCGTTCGATTGACTCACTATATACAGCTAGAAGAAGTGGGGCTAGTTTGCTACAACATTTCTTAAAGAACTCGGGATAGTCATCAGGGCCAGGGGCTTTGTTACTTTGCATAGATCTTATTGCATCAACCATTTCCTGTAGCACCAATGGCAAAGCTAGGTTGTGTCCAATTGCAGGATCAATAGTGGGCACACTAAGATTATTAAAAAATCGGTCCATGTTGGTGTTGTCGGTTTGGGAGTCGGATTGGTAAAGAGCCGAATAAAACGTCTTCAATGTTGCATTAATATCGGAAGGGGCAGACAGGAGAGCGCAGAGTCCTTGATTTGAGTAATGAGACGTGAGGAAGCTTGGCGCTTTAGCTGATGGCCGAGCAAGCGACCACCCTCATCGCCATGTTCATTTCAATTACTGCGAGATTGCAAAAGCATGCGCTTTGCCTGCCTAGTGGTGAGCAAATCAAACTCAGCCTGCAGACTGAAGCGCTCCTTATACAGTTCGGGATTAGGGTTACTGGCATATTGGTGATCTAAATTGAGGATTAGTTCCGTGAGTCGAGTCTGATCAGCTCTATACAGTTTAGTTAAATTGGCAGAGTAAGCTATAATTTGGCCTCTAAGGTATGCCTTAAGGTCTTCCCATAGGAGAGAGTAAGAGGTAGAATCATTTTTGTTAATTGAAACAAACTCGTCAATAGAGGAGGAAATATAATCACAGAAACCCTAGTTAGAGAGGACGGGGTCTTGGATGGGATGTCAATAGCATGTCAAGAACCAAAGGGGAGTGGTGGCTTATAACTATCGCCAAATATTCAGTAGAAACCACATTAGGAAGGAGACTAGCATCCACAAAAAAAAATATAAATTCTAGAATAGGAGCGATGTACCGGTGAAAAAAATGAAAATTCTTTTGCATGTGGATTACGAAACCTCCATGCGTCAGCGCATCCGTTTTTTAACATAAAGTCTGCAAATGCCCTTGACATGGAAGAGGGATGAGCTAGCCTGGGGCTGGAGCGATCTAATTCGGGGTTAATAACGCAGTTCAAATCACCACCAAAAATGAATCGATGTGTATTTAAAGCATCAAAATGAGGTGCATACACATTAACCAGTAAAACAGGTGTCTGCTTAATTGTACCTGTTACAATCAAATACCTTCCATTGGGGTCTGAGATCGAGCCAGTGGGAATGAATTGTGTTCTCTTATGGATCAATATTTGCGCAATCTGTCATGATCAGTATTGCGCATATGCGTCTCCTGTATGAAAGCTATATACGTTTTTAAATGTTTAAGGTGTAACAAAACTCTGGATCTTTTAATCGGATGTCCCATGCCTTTGATATTCCATGACAGAAACCTAATAGAGTTTACTGAGTTATTAGACATCATTAGGGTAAGAGTGTAGACAGTGTCCTACAAGATAATACAGTGATATGAAAAGACCAAGTATAGAGGTGATAAAAACACACATTACATACCGAAACTAGAATAACCAGGGATAACCCTCCCCCCACCCCCCAAACCCAATGTCCTCATCCCCAAACAATGAAGACGGCAGGTTGAATGCACGTTTAAACTTCTGTTGCATCTCGACAGAAAAATAAAACGCTATCCTCTCTTTATGCAGAGAGGCTCCGAGCGTTCAATCAGAGCACCGGGTGTGTATAAAACACAAATGAACAACACAATTGAGAAAAGTCACATCTTAAAAGATGTTTGGGGATGGAGTAGATAAAAAAACAAAAAAAACAACACCCCACACAGATCAGCTGGGAACTTATTCTTTAAGTGGCCAATATCTAGGCTAAAATATTTTTTACCTTACAAGATGAGAGAGTTCAGTAGTCTGAGAATCATCAGCGGGCAGAAAATTGCGATTCATAAAATGCCTGGGCTTCTTTCGGGCATTCAAAAAACCTCTTCTCCCCGCGGTGCTCCACGTGCAGACGGGCCGGGACCAGGAGGGAAAACCTGAACATTTCACGCCGGCAAAGGATGCTCTCTTCTTAGCGATGTTGGTGGTCATGTCTGGGGAAAAAGTAAACATTCTGTTCATGGTACTTGAGCTGCTGTGCGTCCCTCTCTCGTCTCAGAACACGCACCTTATCGCTGAAGTAGTGGAATCGGACAATGAATACTCTCGTTCTGGCCCCCCGGCCCTCCTCCGCCGAGCACGCTGGGCCAATGCGCTGAGCTCCATCCAGAATCGGCGGGGGAAGAAAAGAAGCTGGCGCCGAAGATCTCGGTGAGAAAGGCAGCCATGAACTTTACTGGGTCTGCTCCCTCTGTTTCTCCGGGATTCCAATCACGCGTAGATTATTTTCTGGTAATTGGGAGGACCGATAATTCTAAATGTCTCCGGTCAGAATGACCAATGGAAATAATTCTCTTAATTAATTGTGTTTAAATATGCTACAGTGGTAATTTGTTTAGCCATTCATGTTAAACAATGAGGGTTTTGATTGACCCGACCCGGCCCGCCGATATTTCCCACCACTATTCTTGAGCCGGGTCGGGCCGGGCCTTTTGATCGAGCGTTTTTTTTTATTTTTTTTTTATCATTGCTTTATTGGCCTAATCTGAGGAGAAATCTATGCCATAAATAGAAATATTATAGGCCTTTATTACACAGCTCTTCTCAATGCCGTGGAACGCTCCGTTCACTTGCATGGGTAGTAGTCTGCTAACTTGTCAACCCCAGCATCTTTGGTTGCTAAGCGACGTCAACGTCTTTGGCGGACTATTTCACTGCTGATCAACACTACTTATGCTGGTAACAAATCAATTGTAAAAAGACACACCATGTGAAGTTATTCTTTCGTTTTGGCAAGTAGCGGGATAATGTATAGAACGTCGCCGGCCATTATCGAAAATAAGCCCCTTCAGGGCGAAGCAAGACATATCTGCTGAGCGTCGGTGTCCTGTTCACCCTGTCGGGCCTTATTCTCCCGATAAAGACCGGCGTTCTATACATTATTCCTTACATATATATTTAGCAGAGTAGGCCTAAATAACAAATGTGTACAAAGTTACACATGTATTAAAAATAATGTCGGGTTGAAATCGTGCTCGGGCTCATAATTACAG
>NC_082398.1:8382009-8444509 GCF_031168955.1 Gadus macrocephalus | reverse complement strand
CCCAGAATTATTCTTGACTCAGAAAAGATAATGTTAGCCTTATGAACTCAACCTTATTGATATTGAACATCCTGCACCCTAAGTCAGCATAGACAACGTTGGTAACACAGCAAACGATGCGATTAATGTGAAATGCGGTTATAGTTTAGATAGATCAGTGTTCTGTTCCGTTCTGCCGGCAATTTGAATTCGCTCTGCAGCAGGGGCTGGACAGGAGCAATGCATTGCTTTCTGTTTCCGATCCCCTTTTACTGGAGCCAATCACCTTTTGGCTGGTTTAGCACAATCAATACCGTGAAGCGATTTCTGAGATCGAAGCGATCGTTGGTCGGATAGTTTGAAGGACTATTTTTTTTTCCATTATATTGTTAAATGAGCAATCGCGGCCTCCTCGTCTCACTCCGCTATAATTTTACACTATTATTTTTATATTATACCCCCATCCTTCCCGCCTGAAAGTCCGGGAGCACCAAACGTTGCTACCTGATCTGTGGGAAACAGTGGACCTCCCGTCTGGCCCTTCCACCTCACCTCTTTGTGATTGGTTCCTTCTTTCTCATTAACCAGCCGTAGAAGCCGCTCCCGTTCCTCGTCAAGCTCCTCCCCCAGCTCCGACCGTTACCGTGGCAAAAGGCCGGCCTCACCAGCCAGGAGATCTAGGCGAAGCTCTGGGTCCCCACGAAGGGGTCGGGGGTCACGATCGCCCCGACATGCACGTGGTACCAGACCCAACCGCAGGTGTTGTTGGGTTACTTGTTTCTTAGAATGGTTTTATGGTACACTAGTAACCATAGATACGGTTACCGACTTACCACTCGTTACCAATCGAAACCACGTCTAAGTGTAAAGCAGTGACATCAACACAAGGTTAATATTTATTTCTTTATTATTAGTGAATGAAGCGGTAATACATTTCACAGTAATAAGTAGTAGTTGTTAAACCGATGGTCTAGTATTCATGGTGATCTTGATCCTTCCAGGTCCCGCTCTGGGTCTCGATCCCCGCACCCCTCCTCTCAGCGAAGACGGTCGCGCAGTCACGATGGGAGGTCTTCGGGTCGCAGACAAGAGGAGACCAGCGTAGAACAGCTGGCCAAGAAACTACTGGAATCCTCTGGTAAGAGATCAGGTAGAGAGTAATGGAGGGAGGGAGAGAGAAGGAGGGAGAGTTATAGGTAGAGGACCTCGTGGATAAACCAGGAGAGGGAATGATTTAGTCTTTACGCACAGTTAAACCTTATGTGTACTTTTCATAATACTTACATTAATCAAATTTGTCTATCGCTTATTCCTACTCTAATCTCCTCTTCCTTCTGTCTTTCTTGCCCCTCTTCCTCTGATCTTCACACCTCTTCTACTTCTTCTTTCCCTCCATCTCCTCTTCTTCCCCCTGTTATCTTCCTCTCCTTCTCCCGCTCCTCCCCTCAAGGTGTCCAGAGCTTCACTGGCTCCTCCAGTCTAGAGCTTGTGGTCCAGACTCTGGCCCCAGTGCTGCTGGCAGAGCTGGCCAAGCTGAAGGCCGCTTCATCATCATCCTCTGATTCATCTAAAGATCAAAAAAAGCCATTCTCCTCCTCGTCATCTAGAGATGAACAGAAGCAGTCATCCTCCTCATCTAGAGACGAGAAGAAGCCATCCTCCTCCTCTAGAGATGAACAGAAGCCATCATCTAGAGACGAGAAGAAGCCATCCTCCTCCTCTAGAGATGAACAGAAGCCATCTTCCTCATCATCTAGAGACGAGAAGAAGCCATCCTCCTCCTCTAGAGATGAACAGAAGCCATCATCTAGAGACGAGAAGAAGCCATCCTCCTCCTCTAGAGATGAACAGAAGCCATCATCCTCATCATCTAGAGACGAGAAGAAGCCATCCTCCTCTTCCTCATCTAGAAATGAACAGAAGCAGTCATCCTCCTCATCTAAAGACGAGAGGAAGCCATCCTCCTCTTCCTCATCTAGAGATGAACAGAAGCAGGCATCCACTTCTTCGACCAATGGAGGGAATGAACCACCTTTGTCCTCTTCCTCTGTTAAGGGAATCAAGAAGTTGCTGGTTAAGAAGAGTGAACCAACTAAATCTGCAAAACCTCCAGGGGTGAGTAGTTGAATAGTTTTCACCCTCCCTCTTTCCCACTTGAATCTCATGTTTTCTTTTCTCTGCGTCCTCGTCTGTTTCCGTGTATCTGTGTATAACTCTGTGTCTCCTGGGTCTAGTCGGGTCTCCTGGGCTTCGTACCGGCCCACCCTCCCCTGCTCCTGTCTGGGCTTCCCTCCACGGTCACCCAGCAGCAGGTGTTCTCCGCTGTAGAGAAGTTCGGAAAAAGCAGACTCATTTCTGTGGCGCAACAGCGACAAGAGGTGAGCGCTAACCCCTGGTAGTTTAACTCCTGAGGTCAGAGTAAACTTTGGTTGGACTGAGCCATGACATGTTTCCACTTAAGGTGTAAGTGAACACACTGTTAAAGCTGGAATTCAAACATGATGAGATCAAAAGAAAAAGGTGTTTGGGGCTCGAGTTCTAGGAAGGCGGGGAGCACGTTAGAACGGATGAAACAACTGTAGATACTTTTTTTTAGTACCGTTGTTTTTTAACGTTGTATTTGAAATGTTACACTTAGAAGCCTAACCCTCGCTCGACTGCAGGCACCAAAATGAACCGCTGCTCAGACAGAGCTCCAAACATTCACACACACCGCAGCGTTATTATGAATGGCTCCTGAGAAGATGTGCTTTGTATGCCTGTGTCTTTAGGCCACGGTGTACTTTCTACAAGAAGCTGCCGCAAATGCCTTGCTCGGCTTTACGGAGCTGAAGATTGGTGGAAATCCAATCACTGTGACACAGATAGCGGTAACGGACAAACACGCACGCACATCATGTATCTCTAATGGCTCTTCCTCCTTTCTGTCTGTAACCAAATGGTTGTCTTTACAGGTACCTGGGACAACAACAGTGCCACACCTTCTTCCGACCCCGGTTTCTTCCGTCCAAGTAAAAAGCTCTGCCGCAATGGCCATCAATGTTGTGGCAGAACCTCCCTCAATTTCCTTGCAAAGCAACAAGACGACCGCGCCCGGTATCAAAACGACCGCGCCCGGTATCAAAACGACCACGCCTGGCAGCAAGAAGGCCACGCCTGGCAGCCAGAAGGCCACGCCTGGCAGTCAGAAGGCCACGCCTGGCAGCCAGAAGGCCACGCCTGGCAACAAGAAGGCCACGCCTGGCAACAAGAAGGCCACACCTGGCAACAAGAAGGCCACACCTGGCAACAAGAAGGCCTCACCTGGCAACCAGAAGGCCACACCTGGCAACCAGAAGGCCACACCTGGCAACCAGAAGGCCACACCTGGCAACCAGAAAACCACGCCTGGCAAAAAGACGCCTATGCCCAGCAAGTCAACAACCACGCCTGACAACAAGGTGACAACACCCGGCAACAAGGCGGCCTCGCCTGGTAACAAGACTGCCACGCCTGGCAGCACGACCATGCCCAGCAAAAAGATGATACCTGGAAACACCATAACCACGCCTGTCAACAAGACAGCCACACCGGCGAACAAGTTGGCCCCGCCCGTTAACGTAACGATCACACCTGGTAGCGACACGACCACAATCGGCAACACAACAACCATGTCTGAAAACAAGACGACCACACCCGGCAACAAGACGACTGTTCTCTGCAAAACGACATCCATGCCTAGAAACACAACGACTGTGCCTGGCAGCACAGCAACGGCCGGCGACAAGATGACCACACCCGGCAACAAGACTGCCACACCTGGCAGTGACACAACCACAACCGGAAACACAGAAACCATGTCTGAAAACAAGACGACCACACCCGACAACAAGGCGGCCACGCCTGGTAGCACAACAACCATCCCCGGCAGCACGATGACCACACCTGGTAACGAGATTACCACGCCTGGTAGCACAACAACCATGCCCAGCAAAAAGGAGTTAACCTCTGGCAACACCATAACCACGCCTGTCAACAAGGCGGCCACACCTGGCGACAAGATGGCCCCTCCCGTTAACGTAGTGATCACACCTGGCAGCGACACGACCACAACCGGCAACACAACAACCACGCCTGACAACAAGGTGACCACACCCGGCACCGAGCCTGCAACCCCTGGCAACACAACAGCCACGCCTGTCAATAACACTACCATGACAAGCAACGCAACAACCTTGCCTGACAACAAGACGACCACACCCGGCAACAAGACGACTGTTGTCTGCAAAACGACATCCATGCCTAGCAACACAACGACTGTGCCTGGCAGCACAACAACGCCCGGCGACAAGATGACCACACCTGGTAACGTGATTACCATGCCTGGTAGCACAACATCCATGCCCAGCAAAAAGGAGATAACCCCTTGCAACACCATAACTATGCCTGTCAACAAGACGGCCACACCTGGCGACAAGATGGCCCCGCCCGGCGACAAGATGGCCCCGCCCGTTACCGTAACGATCACACCTGGCAGCAACACGACCACAACCGGCAACACAACAACCATGTCTAAAAACAAGACGACCACACCCGGCAACAAGACGGCCACACCTGGTAACAAGATTGCCACGCCTGGTAGCACATCAACCATGCCCAGCACAAAGAAGATAACCCCTGGCAACACCATAACCACGCCTGTCAACAAGGCGGCCACACCCGGCGAAAAGATGGCCCTGCCCATTAACGTAACGATCACACCTGGCAGCGACACGACCACAACCGGCAACACGACAACCACGCCTGACAACAAGGTGACCACACCCGGCAACAACACGGAAACGCCTGGAATAAACACCGCCCTGTCTGGCACAGCATCAATTATGCCTGGCAACGAGACCGCAACCCCTGGCAACACAACAGCCACGCCTGTCAAGAACACTACCATGCCAAGCAACGCAACAACCTTGCCTGTCAACAAGATTACCGCACCCGGCAACAAGGCGGCCTCGCCTGGTAACAAGGCGGACATGCCTGGCAGCACGACCATGCCCAGCAAAAAGATGATTTCTGGCAACACCATAACCACGCCTGTCAACAAGACGGCCACACCCGGCAACAAGTTAGCCCCGCCCGTTAACGTAACGATCACACCTGGCAGCGACAAGACCACAACCGGCAACAAAGCAACCATGTCTGAAAACAAGACGACCACACCCGGCAACAAGACGACTGTTCTCTGCAAAACGACATCCATGCCTAGAAACACAACGACTGTGCCTGGCAGCACAGCAACGCCCGTCGACAAGATGACCACACCCGGCAACAAGACTGCCACACCTGGCAGTAAAACGACCACAACCGGAAACACAACAACCATAACTGAAAACAAGACGACCACACCCGACAACAAGGCGGCCACGCCTGGTAACGAGATTGCCACGCCTGGTAGCACAACAACCATGCCCAGCAAAAAGAAGATATCCCCTGGCAACACCATAACCACGCCTGTCAACAAGACGGCCACACACCGCGACAAGATGGCCCCGCCCGTTAACGTAACGATCACACCTGGCAGCGACACGACCACAACCGGCAACACAACAACCACGCCTGACAACAAGGTAACCACACCCGGCAACAACACAGCCACGCCTGGTAAAAAGACCGCCCTGCCTGGCACAGCACCAATAATGCCTGGCAACGAGACCGCAACCCCTGGCAACACAACAGACACGCCTGTCAAGAACACTACCATGCCAAGCAACGCAACAACCTTGCCTGACAACAAGACGACCACACCCGACATCAAGACGACTGTTCTCTGCAAAACGACATCCATGCCTACTAACAAAACGACTGTTCCTGGCAGCACAACAACGCCCGGCAACAAGATGACCACACCCGGCAACAAGGTGGCCTCGCCTGGCAACAAGGCGACCATGCCTGGCAGCACGACCATGCCCAGCAAAAAGAAGATAACTCCTGGCAACACCATAACCAGCCCTGTCAACAAGACGGCCACACCCGGCAACAAGATGGCCCCGCCTCTTAACGTAACGATCACACCTGGCAGCGACATGACCACAACCGGCAAACCAACAACCATGTCTGAAAACAAGACGACCACACCCGGCAACGAGGCGGCTATGCCTTGTAACAAGACGGCCACACCCGGCAACAAGATGGCCCCGCCTGTTAACGTAAAGATCACACCTGGAAACAAGATGGCCTCGCCTGGCAATACGACGAACACACCTGGCAGCGACACGACCACAACCGGCAACACAACAACCATGTCTGAAAACAAGACGACCACACCCGGCAACAAGGCAGCCACGCCTGGTAACAAGACGGCCACACCCGGCAACAAGATGGCCCCACCCGTTAACGTAACGATCACACCTGGCAGCGACACGACCACAACCGGCAATACACCAACCATGTCTGAAAACAAGACGACCACACCCGGCAACAAGGCAACTGTTCTCGGCAAAAAAACATCCATGCCTAGCAACACAACGACTGTGCCTGGCAGCACAGCAACGCCCTTTGACAAGATGACCACACCCGGTAACAATACTGCCACTTCTGGCAGCACAACAACCACGCCCCGCAACAAGATGACCACACCTGGTAACGAGATTACCACGCCTGGTAGCACAACAATCATGCCCAGCAAAAAGAAGATAACCCCTGGCAACACCATAACCACGCCTGTCAACAAGGCGGCCACACCTGGCAACAAGATGGCCCCGCCCGTCAACGTAACGATCACACCTGGCAGCGACACGACCACAACTGGCAACAAGACGCCCACACCCGGCAACAAGACGCCCACACCCGGCAACAAGACGCCCACACCCGGCAACAAGACGCCCACTTCCGACAACAAGACGCCCACTTCTGACAACATAACACCCACGCCTGACAACATGGCAATCGAGCTCAGCAACAACACGGACATGCAATGCGACATAGAAGTTTTCCCCACCGTCCTCTTCCTCGAATCAATTCGTGAGTATCTACCCCCATCATTTATCAATAAGTACCTTCAGCCCGGGGTTAGATTTGGGCATAGTGTGCTTTAGTGATTTTTGACGGCTCTATTTGTACTCTTATTTAACCATTTTAACCATCACCTTGCTGACTATTTACAGTGCTTATTTTCTCTCTGTCATTTAAACAGAATGTCTGGATGTTCAGTGTTGGACATGGAATGACGTAGGTCTAATAACGGTATCAAACAAACACACTCATGCATGCACACACGGCCAATAATTAATCTCAGTCTCTTTGCTGCTCTCTCGATATAGTTCCTACCCTACGCCACCAGTGGTGCCACTATCATGGTGACTGATCTGCCAGAGATAAAATACGATGTTTACCATGCTACTTCGATCATACAAGTTTTGGAGAAGTTTGGCAACATCCAATGTGAAAAATGCTTCATCCTTCCTGACAACTCCACGGTAAAGTTGAAACATAATTTACATTTACATTTAGGGCATTTAGCAGACGCTTTTGTCCAAAGCGACTTACAATAAGTACATTTGTCATAAGAAGTGCATCAATATATCCCTGACGGTACAGAAAGGATGTTCATAGAACCAAGTGCAAGTACCACAATCGCTAGGTCAATCAATTCCCCGTGTTACAGCCATGATAGCAGCTACTGCAGTTGCTACACAGTTAAGTAATACAATACAATCCAATCCAATCCAGTGTACAATGGTGGTCAGCAGGGCCGTCGATAAGGGGTGAAAGGTGATGACGATTCTAGGGGCCCACAGCCCAGGGGGGGCCCACAAAAAAAAGCAAAAAAAATAATAAAAAAAAATATTAACTACCAGCCCATACTAGCCCCCCCCCCCCCCCCGTCAACAATTGCTCCCCCCCCCCCCATCAACAATTCAGCGCAGGGGGGCCCATCAGTACCTCTTGTACAGGGGGCCCAGGAATTGTAGCAACGGCCCTGGTGGTCAGAAGTGGAAAGGTGGCTATGCAGAGTCGAGGTGGACTCTGAACAGGTGAGTCTTGAGTCCTTTTCGGAAGATAGTGAGCGACTCTGCGGTCCTGAGGGCGGCAGGGAGCTCGTTCCACCACTGAGGTCCCAAAACAGAGAAAAGTTGTGACTTTGCTGAACGGCCTTTGCTAGCTCTTAGCGATGGTGGTTCCAGACGTCCAGCTGAGGTAGTTGAGCGGAGGGATCGAGCTGGGGTGTGTGGCTTTAGCAATGCTTGGAGGTAGGCAGGGGCAGTTCCATCGACTGCCTTGTATGCCAGTACCATCGTCTTAAATTTGATGCGAGCTACTACAGGGAGCCAGTGGAGGTCCCGGAAGAGGGGGGTCACATGGGAGAACTTCGGTAGGTTGAACACGAGGCGCGCTGCCGCATTCTGGATGCGCTGCAAAGGTTTAATCGCAGAGGCAGGAAGTCCAGCCAGGAGTGAGTTGCAGTAGTCGAGGCGGGAGATGACCAGTGATTGGACAAGAAGCTGAGTTGCTTCTCTTGTGAGGAAGGGCCGGATTCTGCAAATGTTGTAAAGAGAAAAATCTGCAGGATCGGGCGGTGATGTTTGCAGTGCAGGATAATTGATTGTCCAGTACCAACCCGAGGTTTCTGGCAGTTGTAGACGGAGATACAGTTATGTTCTCGACGTTGACCAGTAAGTCCATGTGTGGGCAGTCTTTCCCTGGGATTAGGAGGAGCTCTGTTTTGTTGAATCATACATTCTACTTTAAACCTGCAACCATGTCACTTTGTACCGCACTAGGGGCCCTATTTTAACGGTCTGAAACGCAAGTGGGAAGCGCAAGTAGCTTTGTGGGCGGTTCTACGGCGCTATCGCTATTTTACAGGCGGATAAATGACACTTGCGTCGCGGCGCAAGTGTCAAAAGGGTTGGTCTGAAGCAGCCTAGTTACCCGTAGGTGTGGTTTGGGCGTAACGTCCAACAAGCCAATGAGAGTGCCAGCTCCCATCCCCTTTAAGATCCATGAGCGCATTTGAATCGGACGAGTTGATATTTTGACAGCGCGTCTGCAGTCTCCGATGAGACAGATGCACATGAATTTCAAACTGCAAATGGCTCAGTTTATTGCCAAATAATATGGCCTTATTCACACATGGAATAAGGGGTTTTCTTCCACAACTTCAGAAATAAATTTCGGCAAAGAAAACGTATATGATATAACATATGATATGCGGTAACTGTGGTTCTATTTAATGATATACGCAATACATTATAAACATTGTTTCTTATCATTATTGTATGCTATCCTAATATGCATGTGTCCCCGCGGTAATATACATTGCCATTGATTGTATTATGCGTTACGTGTTTAGTTTGCGTGTGTTTAAACAGAGCACACACGCGCGCCCGCATTCATTCATTCTTTTTAACACTCACTCGCGGTAAAACAATGTTTTTCACGATCAAATACTCATCAATCCTAAAAGTTATGGGCATGTAGGCCTACACGATTTCTCTGTCAAGAAAATATGTGTTTGCTGTACTGTGTTTGCAGATGCATTGATTTAAAAGTACAACTTATTACCGCTGCATCAGCTGTTCTTTCCCAAATAATTTACCTAGAATGTGCGGCTAGGTAGATGGGAGAAGCAAAGTGTATGCGCGAGGTGCACAAGCAATCCGTATGCATCGCATGCGCATGTATGCATGCGCCCTTAAAATAGCATCTGAACAACGCGCCACTGACTTTAAACCAGGTATTTCCTGGTCAGTAGCGCAATGGTATTCAGAAACGGCAAAATACCGTTTGCGCCAGAACACGCCTCCTCCTTCCGCCGAACCGCCCCTTGGGGCGCATGATCAATCCCTAATTTACCGGCGAGTGGCGGTGGTGGGAAAAGAACGCTATTCGCCAGTTGTAAACTAGCAACGACACATGCGCCAGTGACTAAGTCACTTGCGCCGGATGCAAGATAGGGCCCTAGGTGTGCATCGGATCACAAAACTCACGGTTCGGATCGTGTCACGGTTTTTGAGTCACAGGTCGGATCATTTTTTGATCAACAACAACAATAAAGATTACAAGACAAATGTGACTTTAAATAAAATCTTCAAATGTGTAAAAACAAAAATAAAGTGAAAAATTAGGTAATAATCCTGCTTCCTTTACGCATGGTCAATATTTAAAAAAATTGCAATCTGAGGCATTATTCCTTCTTCTTTTAACATGGATAGTAAATAATCCCTAACCCTGGATTTGCAATTCAGGATGTCTGCATTGCCTGGGGAGTGTTTAGAGTCCACACCCCCAGGCAACGCAGACATCCCCATCCTCTTTTTTTTTTTCATCAAGTATGGTAGCGAAATACAGTTTCTGTCGTGTTTTATTCTTCATTTTGTAAATCCATTGATTTTGGTTGGAAGACTCATTGCTCATTGCAAGGGAGATTGGTTGTAGTCTTTTTGCTCGGTTCTAGTCCTACTGTTGATACGGAGAACCGAGCGAAAAGACTACAACCAAACATAAATATGTCAGGTTCCGGTTCCGGTTTCCGTTTCAATGGGATTTACGGAACGCCAAATAAAACACAACAGAAACTGTATTTGCTACGAAACTTGATGATGTTTTTAATGCCGGAATTGTCCTCTAAACATGCGCTGATCAAGTGAACACACAACTTTTTATCAGCCGATCCGCGGATCACTTGCGTCCCGAACCGTGAGGGTCGATCCGTACGGATCACGGGTGACGCCTCGTGCCCACTACCTCCGTCCGTTGACTGATCCCCATTGACTTTGAATGGGGACGGACGCGCAATGCATTGTGGATCCGTCCGTTCCGTTGGAGCCTTCGGCTCCGCCAAAAAGTTGAACATTTTTCAACTTTTTCGGCAGCGACGGATCCGTCATCCAATCAGATCGCGTATGCAAATTTAAGCACTGTGACGCGACTCGGGCTCTGACGATACTGGAAAGCGGGTCATCTTGACAACACAACAAGCAGGAAGAAGCGGGAAGAACCCGGCGAAGCGATTTGATTGGCTGACGGATGCCTCTGCAAGGACTACTCCCCCATCCGTCAGCCACCCCTTCCCACGTCCGTTGACTGACGGTGCAGTGGGCATGTAGCGTGACGCCTCGTGCCAACTGCCTCCGTCCGTTGACTGATCCCCATTGACTTTGAATGGGGACGGACGCGCAATGCATTGTGGATCCGTGCGCTGAAGGCTCCGTCAAAAAGTTGAAAATTTTTCAACTTTTCCGGCAGCGACGGATCCGTCATCCAATCAGATCACATATGCAAATTTAAGTACTGTGACACTACTCGGCGTCTAACGACCCTGGAAAGCTCCCCCATCCGTCAGCCACGCCTTCTGAGTCCTTTGACTGACGGTGCAGTGGGCACGAGGCGTAACCCGTGAACCGTTGCACCACGATACCGCACTGATGGTCTCCGTTATAGTTTGTTTATTTGTGTCCAGGGAATCAGTGCCATTGTTGTTCTTTTAGTGATGCCGACTGCTTTCTGTATCCAGGCGTTTGTAACCATGACGGCCAATAGGATGGCATCCCTGATTGAGGCGCTGGTGATGGAAGCCTCCTTGAACTTCAAAACTGTCCGCTTTCACCTTCTGAAGGAGAATGCCCTCGAATCTCCGGTAAACACACAAACTCACACACGGGAAAACTGCATTCTCTGAATCAATGGAGGTCTTGAAACGATTTGATGTGAATACTGGGCTTAATCTGACGTAACAAAGCCCCCTATTTCCACTGTGACCGGCCCCTGTTTTTCTTGCTTGTAATCTATAATTACATTTTATATTAATCTATAGTATACAAAATCTGTCTATTGGCAGCCTATGTACAGTTTATATGTAAGATTGAATGCAGCCGCTTACATGGACGGGCACAGTCGTGATATTTTGAAAACTGAATTAGTTGATGGAGGTGGTTTGTCGTTTAGTGGAGGCGCTGTCACCCTGGTAATGACCCCTCACTGCCTTTCAGATCGACTTCTATAAACATCTTCTGCGCTGGAGTGAAAAGGTGACACGCACACTCTCACACTCCCACTGCGATCTGGGACAATCACAACCTTCAGTCTTCCTAGCAAACACGTTTGTTAAAATGAAAAAAAAGTTTAAAGTTGGTTGAAGTTCCACTGAGCGCCACAGTAAATCCCTCATTCCACTGGCCATCAGACTCTTTAACTCCTCCCACTACCGAAGTGTGTGAGTCAATGTGAGATCTGCACTGCTTTTGTTTTTGTTAATTATTGGAACCAGAGGACCTGTGCAATTTGTTGGCACTTTATTTTGAGATGAACTTCATCCGGGATCAATACAGTCACCTGTGTCTGTAAGGCGGTGTGATCAGCAGGAATATGTGCTTGTCCGAAAAAGGTTCTGGCTTTATTACCGAATCCAATGAGGTAATAAAGCAGGGTAAACGGGGTATAGTAAAACCTCCTTTTACTATACCCTGTACTGTACAGGGTATTTAATGTACCCTCAAGACCCACGCATTGTCCAATGTTGGAGATGAAGTTTCCTTAAGGGGTTAAAGGGGCTTTGAAATTTGCACAATGGGGATTGAGAGAAACATCCTATTGGAATCCAGCCCAGGTGTTGAATGTCTGCTTCCTGTGGTCTAGCTTTATGATGAGTCTACATTGGAGTACAGACTGGTGTTCATCAGCAACATTCCTTATTGCAAATCCTCGATGGACGACATCCATAAAGGCCTCATCAATACCGGAGGAGTCAGGCACTACCTGCCGATGATTGGCAAGGTACAAACATGCACTTCCTGATCTGTTCTACCTAATTTGCTTAACACATGGCAACCTGAAACATTCTTTTATGTGTGTGTGCGTGTGTGTGTGTAGATATTTGTAGAATTTGTCACGGTGGAGGATGCAGACCGATTCGGTGTCTGGCTGTCCACATTTCCACTGAGCTGGGAAATCCATATCTCGCGTCCTGGTACGTGACACAACAGCACCACCTAGTGCACACAATGCAACAGCCCCCCACCTAAACCTCATGCGCTTGTTAGTGTCTTCACACTGCAGATCGCATCCATTACTCTATCCTATTGATCTATCTATTTATCGATCCTCCACTCTACACATACTGTCTTTACATTGTAGAAATCAATCCTCCACTCTACACATACCATCCTTACACTGTAGATATCAATCCTTCACTCTATACATGCTGTCTTCACACTAGATTTCGATCCTCCATTCTAAAGATATTGTCTTTACACTGTAGATATCGATCCTCTAGTCTAAACATACTGTCTTTACACTGTAGATGTCCATCCTCCATTCTAAATATTGTGTCTTCACACTACAGATATCAATCCGCCACTCTAAAGCTGTTATCGAAATCGTTCCCTATCACGGATATAGTGCACTATATAGGATGTTCGCCATTTTATAGTGGTGTTCGAATTCTCAGTGGTTAATTTCATGCACTATATAGTGGATTTAACGTATCCAAAATTTGAGTGTACATACAATGTTACCTACATGTTACTCCCGTATACCACAATGCAATGCGGTCGTTTTTTTCATGAGGAGCAGAAGAAGCTGAATAACCGCGAAAAGGAATACATTTAATGATGGAGTGTCCGGATTTCGTTTAGAAATGTCAACAATTTATTTGGGATTCAACATAGAAAATGTAACATTCAAAATTAATTTAAAAAAACCTTGATCTTGGAAATGTAACATTCGACATCAATACAACCTCCAGCTTTCCTCGAGAGTGCCCGGTTTGTTTACATGATGTGGGCGAATCTGTCTGCGTCACACAAATACCCGGCGCATTTACTGACGCAAATGACGTTTAGAAATGTACAGCGTAGTGTCTGAATTCTCGTTTGTTCGTTCCCTATATAGTGCACCATATCATGGACACTATATAGGGAATAGTGAGTGAGTGAATAGGGAGTAATTTCGAACACAGCTTAAGTGTGTGTGTGATACAAGATACAAGATCGTTTATTGTCATGTCCACAATGGAAACATAGTTTGCAGTGGGCAATGAAATTCTTGATTTGCAAGTTCCCTTCACACAAAATATACTTAAAATAAAGTAGATAAATAAACAAAACTTACAAAAAAAATATATATATCTGTACAAAGAGCAGAATTTAGTTAAACAAAAAAAAGTTGAAAATAAGGTGCTGTTTAGCATGTGCAATGTTCGCATACAGCAGAAGGCCCTGGAAGACATTGAGATATAGAAGTTTTTGAATATATACATTGGATATTGAATATTATTAGTAGATAAGTACATAGTGCAAATGAAGCTCACAGTTGAAAATAAATACAGTTCACAGTATTGAATGTAGTGCAAGTACAGGGTGTCATCAGTGTTTGAGAGAGTCATTCAGCAGCCTGATGGCCTGTGGATCAAAACTGTTTTTAAGTCTGGTTGTTCTTGCTTTCATGCTCCTGTAGCGTCTGCCAGATGGTAGCAGGGTGAACAGTGTGTGCTGGGGGTGTGCAGTGTCCTTGGTGATGCCGTGTGCCCTCTTTGTAACCCGGGTGTTGTAAATGTCTTGAAGTGATGGGAAGGCTGCTCCACAGATGTATTGTGCAGTTTTAATCACACGTTGGAGAGCCTTCCTTTCCTGTACCGTGCAGTTTCCAAACCCCACTGTGATGGAGTTGCTCAGGAGGCTCTCCACTGTACACTTGTAGAAGTGGCTGAGCACCAGGACACCAGCTGAGCCACCTCCTCCCTGTAGTCTGTCTCCACCCCACCAGTGATCAGTCCGATGACTGTTGTGTCATCCGCAAACTTGATGATGGTGGTGTTGCGCTGGGTGGAGGCACAGTCATAGGTGAAGAGGGTGTACAGCAACGGACTCAGCACACAGCCCTGGGGGGTCCCTGTGCTCACCGTCCTTGTGCCTGATGTCCGGGTACCAACTCTGACTGTCTGGGGTCTGTCTGTGAGGAAATCCAGAACCCAGCTGCAGAGGGACGGTGTCAGTCCGAGGATGAGGAGCTTCTCAGCCAGTCTGGTCAGGAGGACCGTGTTGAATGCTGAGCTGTAGTCGATAAACAGCATTCGAACATACGTGTCCTTGATCTCCAGATGTGTGTGTGTGTGTGGTGCCTACCCCTGTGTTTAAATAAAGGTTGATAATATATCCCCCCAGGCCTCGACCAACACAAGGCAGGGCGTGAAGATGCGTTCTTGATGGCGGTGGCCAACCAGACCATATTCTATCCCACCCTGTCCCCCCAGTTCTACACCCCTGGTGAGACCCCCTAACTATCCCTGTTGTTCTCTGATCTTCAAGTGGACTGACATCTTTTTATCCATTTTTTATTTTTTTTAATGATTTAATAATGTAATGGTCAGGTTGATTCTGATCTTTCTATTATTGGATGGTTGGAGGGGGAATCATTGATTATTATTATTTATGACACTTAAGATCACGTGTTTCTTAATATGAAAGGGATGGTTAGCAGTATATTCACCCTTAGGTCCTTTGCACCATGACGTCCAGCCAAATGCCACCTCAGAAGCTTTTTTTTTTTTTTTTTCACTGTAAGGAAAAAGCTAGTGAATTCAACCCTCCTTAAAAATGTATTGACAACTGAAATAATTCAATTATTTCAGTTGTCAATACATTTCTATGTAGTGTTGTACCCCGCCTACAGTAACCAAACGAGCGAGTCTGTTTCAGCGCCCCCTCCTACGTAGGAAGGGGGTACATTTTACAATATTACCTACGATTTTGTGGACCAGCGGACGAGCGCTGGGCGGAGGTGTTCACGCATCTCAGAAGCAGGGATATTCCATACAAAAATAGATGTCTAATTCGTCAGTTTGCCATGTGACTGACTGACGGGGAGCCCGCCAGAGCTGCCAGAGCCTTGGCGGCAATCCGGCAGTTTAGCTCCGGGAGTACAATCCCTTTCTCCTCCATGTCGCGGGTCAATCTGGACTTCAGAGAGTCAAACCAAAGTTCCTTTTCCCCCAATTCTTCTCAACCATGGCTGAGAAAACCCCCACTAGAAGTCTTTACTTGTTGTGGAAGTACAAGAGACGTCAGACGCAGTCTTTATGATTCATAATATCATCCGATGCGCACATATCTTTTGGCCCCTGATATTAGATATAATATTAGATAAATACCTATATATTATATCATATTATTATTATATAGATATAGAGATTCGGGAGTCCGCAAACGGCAACAATCACTTCTCCTCCATGCTGTGGTTCACTCTGACAGCTCATTAGTCAATCGGCAGCTGCTCATTTGCATTAAAGCTACAGACACCAGAAGCAGCGCATTCTGAAGGGACGGAGGGGAATAGATGTAGGCAAGATTTATTTTCCCAAAAGCTATTTCTACAAAACAGCTTCAAAAACAAGTTTTCTGAAACTCATCTACTATCTTTACTTGTTGGGAAAACACCATATTATTTCTCCTTTAATATACTCCTGGTGTACTTACAAATTGAACAATGCCTCATTTTATGAGTACAGACCCTGTTTGTACTACTGACGAAGTGTTGTAACAGTCCAAGCATTATTAGTGGGGTCATTTACAAGATACAGGACAGGTTCCAATAGCGCCAGTACTAAGCAAGTCGACTGAAAACTAACTTCACCAATGTTCAACCAAGGGATAAAAACTGAGGGGGTATCTGGCTGGATGTCATGGTGCAGAGGACCCAAGGGTGAATTTACTGCAAACCATCCCTTTATTGATAATGAAGCTGTGTCAAGTATTGTTTATGGTTATAACATTCAAGCCAGCCTCGTGTGTGTTGATTCATAATAATGATAAAGAAAGCCAACCGGGCTGTATGGACTTCTGCTAATATTAATGATTAACGTCGCTATTGTCTGACCTCTCAGCACACCGGACGGTGAACGGACCAGAAGACCTTGAGGTGAGTCGGTCCGTCTGTCTGTCGGCGTGCATCCCAACAATTAAGAAATTAATTCCCCATTAGGGATGCCCTAATTTGACCTTTTATTCAGACTGACCATGTTAGTGTCTGTTGGGGCAGTGTGCAAACACCTCTCTAATTATTTTATTCTCTTAACTGGCCTGAAGTGGGCGGAGACCAATTTGACTACGCAGAGCGTCATGGTGACAGGGCTGGCGTTCGGCACCTACCGCCACATGGACCTCGTGGATGAGGTGTGGCCTTACTTCGTGGAGAAGGACATCAGCCGTGTGTACTACTCTGTAGTGATACTACCTCTGCAGAGAAGGGTACGCACGCACACCCACAAACTGTTTGGATGTCATGAAAGTCATTATTATTATTATGTCCTTGCCTCCTGTCCGCCATCCTTTTTCCGTCTTGCCTCCTTTCCATCCTCTGTCTCCTCCTATTTCTCCTTCTCTTCTTTTACCTCCACTCCCCCTCTTCTTCTCTTTCCTCCTCCCCTCTCATCTCCTCCTCCTGTCTCCTCACTCCAGGCCTTCATCCACTTTGACGACGCTTTGAAGTGTAAGGAGTTTGTCTCCGATTTCCTCCACAAGCCGTTCACTATCGGAGGATCTGACCTCACCCTCCACTTCCTCCTGGACCATCTTAAGCCCTGCACCTCAGAGGTATACACAGAGAATACAATCTGTAATTATGCCTGGTTGATGTACTGCCATGACATTGTGTGTGTGATGCCATGACAAGTTATTTATGTGATGTCATGACAGATTATGAATGTGATCTAATCGACAGATGATATATGCTCTCTTTGCAGCTGCAATTGTACAACAGACTGCTGGGATGGACCAATGTGGTACGTTTTTAGCGGCTGTAGCAGTGGTAAAGCAGTCTGTGTGGTGGTAAAGCAGTCTGTGTGGTGGTAAAGCAGTCTGTGTTGTGCTACAGGATTCTAAGGGGACTGGTTACCAGGACCAGCTGATACTGAAGGAGATGGATTACTGCAGCAGGAAAGAGCTGAGGTGCATCTTTGACCACTTGACGAACAAAGCACGCATCAACTGGGTCAGCTTCCTAGTCCTCGCCAACCGGGTACGTCTCGCTGTGGTCCTACTGGACGGGTAGAAGGGTTGGGGGAACGGTAGGCGGACGGTAGAATAAACTACGGTATGAATCTGACCTACAGTATGAATTTCGGCCAAACCGTTCAACCTGTGTAGAGCAAAATTCCTCCTTCCAAAAGCCGGAGAAAAAAGGATGCACGCTCATCAGTGAAGTGTGTGTTCACCTGAGAGGTGATCAGTCTCTGTTTACGACCCACTCCAGGTTTCGCCCCAAAGATCGTCTCGGTGGCGGGGGATTATAGGGATTTGAAAACCAAAACATTTTAAAGGTGACCTATTATACCATCTGGTGTGACTGTGATTAGCCGTTACAAGCAGTTTTGAATATCGGCCTCTTCTGACATCACAAGTGGGCATGTCCACCTATATGTATGACGGATAGATGAGCAATGTTTGCTACAGTCCTCTAGGTAAGAGGTAGATTTTCAAAACGGCTTGTAACGTCTAATCACACTCACACCTGGTGGAATATTGTGTCACATAAGAGCAGGGCTTCTAAAAGGCACAACTTCGACATAAAGAGTACGTGTCGTGTGGAGGAAGGACACAACCTTGTCGTTGATCCGTTATTTGGCGGCCCTGATCTGAAGCAAAGGCACACAGAGATGTTGGTATAAGAAGATCATAGTTGGGCGGTTTCCTTGTGTTCTAGCACCTCCCAGTACGATACAGTGGTATACAACATGTCTACCGTATATATTTATGCAATATCACATGTCGAGCAGTGTTGTCGCTCTTTATCAGCGCTGCTGTGATTCAGCCGTAGGTACGAGGGTAGGTAGACGGGTAGACAGACAGGTAGGTAGTAGGGCTTTGACTTTTGGTTTGTTTAGTAATATTAGAATATATTAGAATATTTGTTAATAATATTTTTGACCATTAAATGCCTTCAGTAAGACCTGGATTGGGCTTCGCGGGGTTTGTTTACCGCGTTGCTTTGGTTACCGGTCTTCCGTGTTCCAACGGTTTATTAGGTTTCTAATAATTCGCTGTCTAATCGATACTTTTTTCACTACCTCTTCCGTGGTCATTGCAATATTATGAATTGACTGCGTCGGGTTCTCCGACGTCTCTCCCTCTTGGCCTGCACATAACGGGTTTGAATATTAAGGGCTGCCTAATATTCGTTTGAATTCTTATTTATTTTTTGATATTCGAATTATATTCGAATAACGAAGTTCAGAGTCCAAACCCTAGTAGGTTAGACGGGTAGACAGACAGGTAGGTTAGACGGGTAGACAGACGGGTATGAGACGGGTACGTACAATGACAACAAAAACATGCTCTCTCTCTGTAGGTGGTTTTCCAGCTCGTTGTGGGACGACCCGATATTAAAAGGATGTCCAAAGTGTTGGATAAGCTCAATGGTAAAAAGGGGAGGACTCCAGTTCAATATGGGTATGTGTTTTCATTCCTTGCCCCCATCTTAGCACTCCGACATAAGATTTAACATGTTGTTTATAGGTGAGTGTGAGTGTGTCTGTATATTAAATAAATAAATTGTCTCTCCTACAGGACCAATCGGGAGGTTGTAGACAAAGTGTGGAAATCGTGAGTCTCTTAGTCTCCTTATCGATTAGAAACGTTGTCAACATCTTTCGGGTTGCAGACTTTTACAGTCACTGAAAGCTGATCTAACGATACCATTTTGTTATTTCAGGGTAAAGGATTTCACGTCAGGCATTCAGAAAATAGATGTCAGGACTGTGATCAACAGTCCCCAGCATGCAAAGTCTTGCCAATCGCCACCGGACCCCTCAGCGCCTGGCCAATCGCCACCGGACCCCTCAGGTCCTGGTCCCTCAGGTCCTGGCCCCTCAGCACCTGGCCCCTCAGCGCCTGGCCCCTCAGCGCCTGGCCCCTCAGCGCCTGGCCCCTCAGGTCCTGGCCCCTCAGGTCCTGGCCCCTCAGGTCCTGGCCCCTCAGGTCCTGGCCCCTCAGGTCCTGGCCCCTCAGGTCCTGGCCCCTCAACGCCTGGCCCCTCAGGTCCTGGCCCCTCAGGTCCTGGCCCCTCAGGTCCTGGCCCCTCAGGTCCTGGCCCCTCAGGTCCTGGCCCCTCAGCGCCTGGCCCCTCAGGTCCTGGCCCCTCAGCGCCTGGCCCCTCAGGTCCTGGCCCCTCAGCGCCCGGCCCCTCAGCGCCTGGCCCCTCAGGTCCTGGCCCCTCAGGTCCTGGCCCCTCAGGTCCTGGCCCCTCAGCGCCTGGCCCCTCAGGTCCTGGCCCCTCAGCGCCTGGTCCCTCAGGTCCTGCTCTCCTAACCCCCGTGGCCCCTGCAGAACTCTGCGCCTCAGCCCACGACCAGGACTGGCTCCCGGGCTCCGGCCCCCAGCCTCCAGCCCTGAGTCAGGAGATGTGCCTCTTCTTTGCTACGGCCATCCACCAGCATCGCCAGGCAAGAGTCGAACAGGAAGTGAGACGAGGTGGACAGGAAGGAAGCCAGAGAGAGGTACGGTCTCGTCCTAGCTCTCTTGTCTCCAGCATAGGGGCTGTGTTGAGGTGTTGGTTCTAAGGCCACAGTATCGATAAACTCAACTGACTTGGTGCTGCTATCGGTACTGGAGAAATTAAGCAAATACACTTTCTATTAATTTAGGCTAGGTATTACATTGTGCTAGTTATATAAATAGTCTGCAGATGTTTTTTTGTTATTCCCGAGCAGTGTTGCCAGTTACCTTGAAAAAGTAAACCGATTACTGATTAATAGTTACTCCTTAAAATAGTAACTCAGTTACTTTACTGATTACTTGATTTTAAAAGTAACTTACTTAGATTTCAAGTTACTTTATTAGTTACATTCAGCTGCGACAACACCCCCTGCCACCTCAAAATAAAAACGTACAACCGGTTATGCCCCCCCCTCCTTGTCAACAATTTCTTCAATCAATTCTGCGCAGGGGGCTGGTAGGGGGAATTTGTGGGGGGGGGGGGGCATCCGTACCTCTTGTATACATGGCCCAGAATTTTGTGCTCCGGCCCTGGGTGCACACACTAACACACGGCTTTCAACCGCTTCCGCAAACTTTTAATGCGTAGACAAAATATCCCTCGGCGCTCACCGGACACATCTCCACGTGCGTGACGTAAACGGCGCGTTCTAGCGCTCGAGCTGCTCAGACCTCCCCGTGGGTTTAGCTCTCTGGCGATAACGTAGAGGCTCTCTCTGCTGCCGTCGCTCCAGGGCAACACACACACAGCACTGCGCGACTAATTCAGACTCTTTCCTCTCTTTGGAACTAGCAGGTCTCAATGAAGCTCCACAAGACCACCTCCTCATCTACGTCGACTGGATTAGAGTCCAACTCTTCAACGACAGCCCACTCCTCATCCATGTCTGGAGCCACAGTGTCGTCCTCCTCACATCTCCCCAAGTCCTCCTCATCTTCTTCAGATCTCCACAAGTCCTCTTCATCTTCTTCAGATCTCCCCAAGTCCTCCTCATCGTCTTCAGATCTCCCCAAGTCCTCCTCATCGTCTTCAGATCTCCCAAAGTCCTTCTCTTCTTCTCTTCCTCCTCCGGTAGGAGTAGTCCCTTCCTCTTCTGAACAGAACACACAACAGAAGTGTGAAGAATCTTCTGCCCAGGTGTCTGAGGCTTTTGACACAACACACACTCCATCGCCTACCTGCCAGGAAGGGTCACGCATCAATACCACGGAGGAGGCGGAGTCTCTTCCTGCCTGTCCACCAATCAGAATGAAGGAGGAACTAAGTGAAGCAGCCATGGTATGTGAAGATGACATGGCGAGGCCTGGCCACATGATGGCAGCAGAGACCTCTGCAGTGAAAAGTGCAGCATCACTGACAGGAAAGGATGTCTTACACACTGATCCATGTCTAGGGGAAGAGGGGAAGAGAAAGGCCCAGCAAGAGTTAACCCTCACAGGAAAGGATGTGGTCGTCTCTCCCAGCGAAGACATGAAGGAGAACAGAGTAGAGGTGGATGAAACACAAGAGCAGCTGGGTGATGAAAAGACAAGCGACCAGATGCTCCGTTCGAGGCCAGAGTGTGGTGAGGAGACGCCTCACCAAACCCCGGTCCAGCCTGAGACACCAAGCCTCCCTGACCCTGAGAGCCAGACCTCTGAACCCCAAGAGGAGGAAATGTTGGCCAAAATCGCTGATGAAGCTGAGCCATTCCAGGACGTCCCAGATCACAAAGAGAATATTTTGGGAGAGGGGAAGGTGACAATTGTAGAAGAACAAATGCCTTCTGTGAATGAAGAAACCCCATCGGTAGTTTCGGAGACAGCTGATGCTTTACTCAACGGAGCATCGACAGAGGAAGGAGACATCAACCGGCTCCTGGACTGTGTTGAAGGATCTCCTCCCGAAGAGGAGGAGCAGAACACCAAGGAAACCCAAGAGGAGCAGAAGACCAAGGAAACCCCAGAGGAGGAGCAGAAGACCAAGGAAACCCCAGAGGAGGAGCAGAATACCAATGGGCAGAGCATCAAGGAGGAGCAGAGCATCAAAGAGAAGAACAGCAAGGAACCTTCAGAGGAGGAGCAGGGTACCGAGGAGCAGAGCAACGAGGCCCCCACTGAAGGGGCGGACAACAAGGGGCCCGCTGTAGAGGCGGGGGCTCCTGAGATGGAACAGCGACGATCTAAGAGAGGTCACCCCAGTCCCGTGCCGCCAGCGACCACGCCGCTGTCCACCAGGCACTCCACCCCCACCATGAAGAGGGAAAGCCCTGGGGAGCTACCAGTGGAGAAGGCAGTCCCGGTGCCTCCCGTGACGAGGGGCACTAGGGGCAGAGGAAGGAAGGCCAAAACCCCTACGAGGAAGGAGTGCAAGCGGAGTCCAGAGGAAACCGTGTTTGAGGTGTTGGATTCCATCGGGGGCGACGTGTTGGAAGACGCGCCAGCGCCAGAACAACCAGGACGACCCCGACGGGGGCTAGCGAACAATGACCCAACGCCTGAAAAAGATGGAAAGGTAGTACCTGACGACACTCCTGAAGGAACGCACGGCAAGCAGGAGCAAGTCAAGAAGGAAGAGGAGGTGGCCCGTCAAGTCATGGAGGAGCCACAAGGTGACGAGCAGCCTGCTGCCGGAAAGAGAAGGAGTGGACGAGGGAGGAAAGAGGAGGTGGCGGTCTCTGGGACCTCCAAAATGGCCGCCAAAGAAGGTCAGCAGAGGGTGAAGGACTTGGAGGAGGTGTACCAGGTGGTGGACTCAGTGGGGGGCGAGGAGGAACCGGCTCCAGTGGAGGAACAGCCGCCAGGGTTAGAGCCTAGGAGGGGGAAGAGAGGTGGTAAGGTCGCGGGGAGCGACTCCGCGACAGAAGACAAAGCAGCAAAGAAGATGAAAACCACGGAGCAAACGGTGCCGCCCAAAGTAAACAAGGGTGTTGGAGCAAAGAAGGCGATGGACGGAAGGAAGAAGGAGACCCAGGAGCAGGAGGAGAACACTCTGGTGTGTCAGGATGAGGTCAGTGAGGAAGAGGAGGACTACCCCGACGATTCAGTTGAGGAGGAAGAGCTGAGGAAGAGGCAGACAGTCGAGGAGAGGCGGAGAGAGGAAGAGGAGGAGGAGAGGAAGCTGGGAGAAGGAATGGAGGGGCTGGTGACCCTAGATGAGCTTGGAGAGGAGGAGGTGGATGAGGAAGAGGTTGGTCCTGGAGGAGAGGAAGAGAGTGGAAGAAGAGCGGAGGGGATCACAGAAGAAGAGCTGCAGGCGTTGGTCACTCTGGACGAGATTGTTGAGGAGGAACAGGAAGGGGAGGGGCCAACACATTCAGAGCCCCTTCCAGACGACCAATCAGAGGCCAGGTTGAATACTGAGGTGAGAGAAAAGTGAACTTATCTGCAGATAAAAAGTTTGTTTATATCTATGTATTCAGGATGATAGGGATTGTAAAACAGGCTCTTATTCTGTCCTCCACTCCCCCTATATCCCTTGAACAGACGGTCTGTGATGAAGAGAAAGCGTCTTCCTCCATCGTTGGTGAATGTAAACAAAGCGAGGAGCAAGCAGGTGAGTGTTTCAGTTCTTGGCCCATTCCACTTCAGAGGATTTGATTGGCTGATTGTGATGGAGGATAGTGCTGCCGTGTGTGGAGGTTGTGACCTTTGAGCGTGTGTCCCACAGAGGAGTGTGTGAGCTTCGTGACCTTGGACGAGGTGGGATACGAGGAGGAGGAGGAGACACAGCCACGCAGCAAAAGAGGTAGACAGGCTACAGGTAAACCTCACTCACTCACTCACTCACTCACTCACTCACTCACACTTATCTTCCAACATGGCTCCTCCTTTTTTTTTTCCAGAGAGGAAATGCACCAGGAGAGAACAACAACAACAACCAGCAACGGCTAAACCCTCTGGAGAGGAATCCCCGCCCATCCCGGCTCACGCTACCTCCCTATTGGCCTGCGAGCCCGGGGCTGTTATGAGCGTCAAAGGAGCAGAGCCAATGGCAGAAAGCCCCACCCGGGATGGTGAAGAGACTGGGTCGGAGGAGACGAGGCTTCTGAGGAAAGGTAAATCTCTCTCTTCTTAATAAAGTACCTAATATTGTGCCTTCACAATAAAGGCGTGTGAATGATTTGGCCCAAAAATGTCAAGTTTGATGCTAATCACCAGGAATTGAATGGCAGCTAGATAGTAAAGATAGACATTAGGTCATAATTACCTACCCAGCCTTTACCGTCTTTCTGTCTGTCCGTCTGTAGCGTCCAGTAAAGCGCGGAGGGTGGAGGAAGAGGCGGAGCCTAAGAGAGTCCGCTCTCACTCTCCCTCCGTTGCCCATGACTACACCCTGCCCGCGTTCACCCCCAACAACCCCCTTGGTGAGAGGAGAGACACACACATTATATCCATGACAATGACATGTGTACATGTTTGAGGTAATGTTATTATTTTCCCCCATCTCTTGATCCGTGCGTCTCTAGGGTCGGAGCATGTGGTTCCTGGGTTCTACTGTAATCTGTGTTCTGTGTTCTACAAAAACGAGACCAGCGCCAGGACACTCCACTGCAGCCGCTTGGGTCACTACAACAACCTGAAGGCAGGCACACCCGTACACGCACACACACACATATACATACACACATAATGGAGCCGGGAAACATTAGTTCTTTTTCATCCTTACTGACCGCCAGAGGCGGTGCTTCAAGCACTGAATGATCCATCTCGCGCATGCGCAGGTCGAGTGTTAATACCAACAAAGTCACCTGTGACCCCTGATGAGCTCCGGACAGCCTATATCTTCCGGTGACATCAGAGGATTTGTACCTTTTCATCTTCTCGCTTCGCAGGTATCTATGTATCACTGCGCTAGCTAAAGCTAAGTAGCTATTATTATTTTGATCGTTCGTTGCTGGTGGCCTTGCGACGTCTTGTCCGAGCTGCGAGCTGCTCGCCCTCCAAAGGACGCAACGGAGCCGCCGAGAGGTTTGGATTGCGGGGAATAAGCTGGATAAGTTTACTTTGTGGTTATATTTTTGTGTTTCGTTGAAGGCAGTGTACCCACAACCTCTCCCGGCGCTTGTACTACGCTTATCATTTAATTTCAAAAGTTGTGTCGGTGGGGCGTGGTGTAACCTTTTTGGGTTGCTATTGGTGACGGCAGTGTGTGCGCTCCCACTCCCGGCTTAGGTACGTTTTACTTTGGTGCCAACTCGGTTGTGCCCGCTTTGTTTTAACTGGTGAAGGCAGTGTTTTCGCTCCCACACAGAGCATTTATAGTTATAGTTAGCCTTGTAGTTGGTAGCACTGTCTAGGCTGTTATCCCTGCAACATTTGTCGGCGAAGGCTCTGCTTTCGCTCCCTCTCCCGTGATTTATACTGCACTTATTATTTCATTTCGTTCTGACCGCTTACCCTCAACTGGTGACGGCAGTGCTCCCGCTCCCAGCAGAGGTGTGACTGTAGTTGGTAGCAAGTGTTCCCGCTGAGGCTGCTAACTGCTCTGGGTTTCTTTTCATACATTTTTATCCTTTGTGATTTTGCTGGTTGTCAACATGGTTGGCGACCACTGATGCTTGGCCTGTATGGCTTCACTGCAGCTTGAGGATGGCCATGATTTGTGTCCCTCATGCCTTGGCCTCGGGCATCTGAAGGAGGGTCTTTCAGATGATCCCTGCACGAACTGCAGTTGTATGCCTCAGGCGGTGAGAGCTGCTAGACTGGCTGAGGTGGAACAACGGTTGGCCCTCGTTTCGTTCCCCGAACAGTTGCCCCAAGCCCAGCGACATAATGCAGCTCAGGATGGTCGCTCTAAACGTCGGGCTTCGGAGACCCCAGGCCCCACTTCTAGGAAGAAGGTTAGGGAGTCCGGGCTTGCCTCCAAGGTGGGCCCTTTAACAGCGGAGCTCGAAAGCATGATCTCCCTCTTCCTGGCCTTTCAGGCTGGGACTGGTACGAGCCGGACGGGGTCCTACAGGATGTAGCCTCCCGTAACTCCGCAGCGTGCTACCGTCCTTCGACCCACAGCTCTGCTGGTGCTTCTGAGGAGAACCCAATGGGAGTCATCATTCGTATGGCCCTGGCCCGTCTGCAGCTAGACGTGCCGCAAGCGCAGCCGGCTCCGGCCAGTGCTTTCTTCAGGTGTGGCCCAGCCCCCACCAGCTTTACCGTGCCTCCATCGGAGGAGTATCTGAGGGAGTTGCATGTATGCTGGAGGGATCCTCGAGCCCTCTCTCATGCAACATCCGACAGTCGGACCCTGCCAGGCATGCAGGATGCACCAAAGTTTGGCTTGGACCGCATGCCAGCAGTTAGGCCGAAGATAGCTGCTCTAATTGTCTCGCCTGATGAGGCTCCAAGACCGGATGCGAGGTGTCCTCGTACCCAGTGTCGGGTTAGGGATGACCTGCTCTCCAAAGCCTATGACGCAGCGGCACGCATGGGACGCATAGGCAATTCTATGTCCCACCTGATGCTCGCTCTGTCAGCATCCCTGCAGGAGGTTGCTTTCGGGCCCCTGAGCGACTGCCCTCGGGGAACCTCAGGTCTCACATGCTGCCCGTCGTTCCCCCAGAGTCTTTAGAGGCCGGGGGACCCGGAGCTGAGGGTCAGGGGCCGATCGTCGGATGCTTTTCCCAGCAGCAGCTCAGCTATTGGGCTGCTTCCACCAAGGACCCCTGGGTGCTTTCCACCTTGACCCACGGGTACAAACTCCAGTTCCGACGCCGGCCCCCAGCCTGTGGCCGGGTGAAGATGACCATCATACACGACCCGGCAAAAACTCAAGCCCTCACCCAGGAGTTGCCCTCCTGGACAAGGGTGCTATCGAGACAATAGATCCCCTGTTGCAACCCGGGGGGTTCTACTCGAGTTACTTTCTGGTAACAAAGAAAGGTGGCGGACTCCGTCCTATCCTCGACTTGAGGGGTCCCTGTGCATTGTTCAGTTCCAAAGATTTTGGAGTTCCTCCAGTCCCTCCTGGGTGGCGGTCGGTCCTCAGCTACTCTGAGGGTATACGTGGCCATCTCCTCAAGAAATGCTCGGGTGGATAATAACACAGTGGGGGGCCACAGATTGGTGTCCCTTTTTCTGAAGGGTGTGTTGCGGTTACGACCTCCACGAGCACAGCGTGCCCCAGCATGGGATCTGCACCTGGTGCTCGATGCTTTATGCTTGCCTCCTTTTGAACCCCTGGCTCAGGCGGAGCTGAAGTGGGTCTCTCCTAAAACTGCCTTTCTCCTCGCCATCGCGTCAGCGTAGCGCATCCGGGAGCTTCATGCTCTGTCCGTGAGTGACTCATGTCTGAGGTGGAACGGGAATCCAGCTTTCCTCCCACAGGTTCTGTCATCGTCGATCCTCAACCGACCTGTCCGCCTGGCACAATTTATCCCCTCGGAAGGGGGGAGGACAGGTTCAAATTGCTGTGTCCTGTGCGGGCTCTGAGAGCGTACGTAGCTGCGGCCGCAGGCATTAGACGGTCAGACAAGCTCTTCCTCTTCTATGGTGGTCCTAGGAGGGGCTGTGCTCTCTCCAAGCAACTATTGTCTCATTGGGTTGTGGACGTCATCACCCATGCATATAAAGGAGGTGGTCACCCCCTGCCATCCGGGGTCAGGTGCCACTCTACCAGGGCTGTCTCAACGTCATGGGCTGCCCTGCGGGGCATGCCCCAGGAAGACATCCGTGATGCAGCATCTTGGACATCGCCATTTACTTTTTCCAGGTTTTACCGGGTGAACGTTGCCTCTCCCCATCGGCCGTGGTCCGTGGTCCTTTTGTCCGACTCTGCCGTTTCCTCCCAATGAGGTATGTTGGAGTTCCTCATGACCTTGTTGGTATGAGTCATCCAGTGCTTGAAGCACGCTCAGTAAGGATGAAATAGAACGATAGTTACGTATGTAACTACGGTTCTATGAATCCTGGATGACCGCCAGAGCGGTCATCGCGAGAAGATTCTGCAGGAACAGATCCTCTGTCACCGGAAGATATAGGCTGTCCGGAGCTCATCAGGGGTCACAGGTGACTTTGTTGGTATTAACACTCGACATGCGCGTGCGCGAGATGCATCACCGGTCATCCATTCCCAATAATCCATGTCCAAGAAGCAAACAAGTCAATGTCCTTGTTCAAAAGGTACATAAAAATGTCAAAGCAATGCGTTGCAAAGAACACAAATATCCAGTTGCTCTACCAACATGTAAGTGATCCTTGCAGAGAAAAAACATGAATTGCCAAGCCTGTTTACTTAATTCCCTTCAACCACTTCCCTCAACAACTTTTTTTTTTATACATATTATACATGTTACATATTTTAACACCAGGTGTGAGTGTGATTAGCCATTTCGTTTTGAAAATCTGCCTCTTCTGACATCACAAGTGGGTGCGTCCACCTAGTTGTGTTCTGGATAGATCAGTCTACAAGTCTACCCAGTGGACTGTAGCAAATGTTGGTCATCTATCCGTCATACATCTAGGTGGACACGCCCACTTGTGATGTCAATAGAGGCAGATTTTCAAAACGGTTTGTAATGGCTAATCACACTCACACCTGGCGGTATAATATGTCACCATTTAACAGCAGGTCCAAACCCTGCCAACTGAATGTTTTAATCGTTGTGGTTTTCGGAGTCCAATGTTTCCCTCTGAGAGGTTTTTTTTGGCGGTAGCTAGTGATCCATTTCTGGATCACCTCCCCACATTTTACCCAGCTCCGAGAGGATTTTAGGGGTGAACTGTGGACCAGGGTCCAAGACGATGTAGTCCCACTAAGTTAATCTTTCACTTAGTAAAGGGCTGTACTTACCTTCTCTTAATGGAATCACTTCTGTCCATTTTGAAAAGTAGCCGACCACATCAAGCGAGTAGACGCAGCCCTTTATGCATCTCGGAAAAATCCAAGCCTTTTATGAACCCCTTCCACAACCGCAATGGATTAGCAAGGCCCTACTGGCTTGGTTCTGCCTGGTTTATACTGCTTGCAGGAACCTCCCAATCGGGAAATGGCGTCCATAGCAATCGTCTCTAAATTATAGCAGCAGTCTGCTATTGAGAAAGAACTGATCGACCAGTCTAAATCAAGGACTCATTCAGCCCTGAAAACATATTTATTCTTCTGTCCATACAGTATATTCCTCACCAATAGGGTACTCATAATGTGCTTAGTCTAGACTGTACACATCTTGTCCACATCGGGTTACCGTATTCCTTTCTAGTTCGTTCCTTTTTCTGCACAGTAGTGTTTCCCAAAGTGAGCGTTGCAAGGGCACTGCAGAGGGGTGCTGAGCTGGGTTGGGAGGGTTCTTCTTAATGCATTCTGGGGAGTGGGAAAAGCTGAGTCGCTACAGTTGGAAATGCTCTGCACACTGGAGCTGTACATTTTGCATTAACATTTACATCTAGGACATTTAGCAGACGCTTTTATCTAAAGCGAATTACAGTTAATTTGTCATAAGAAAGGGAAAAAAATGAATCGCTGTTGGTACAGTCAGGATGTTGATGGAACATTCACTTCCAATTACTGGGTTCAGCGAAGCTGTTAATACATGACTGGTACGTTTTTCAGCGGCACACACTAAACTCACTCCTCCTCTTACAGAAGTATTACCAGGGTCTCCAAGAGGAACAATCCAGGAGCCAATCAGGAGGATGTACTCCTGGCAACGCCCCCAAATTACTCTAGCCCCGCCCACATACACACAACTGTCTTTTCATTGGTTCACCGGAATATGGGGGAGCCTCGTCGATGTTGTTCAATCTTTTTATATCGTTTGGAGTGTCTGAAGAAGGAGATACGTTTGTTTAGCGCCAAAACAAAAGGACAATGTGTACTCTGACCGTTCAGAATACAGAAGGACAGAGATCTGCACTTCCCAGGTCGTTATTAGACAGAGTTCACGATGGAGTAGACTGTTCTTGCTGTTCTTACTTTTTACTTGTGTGTCTTAAATGTTTTTCTATGATGATCAGGAGTCATCATGGTATGACCGCTTTATTAAAGTTCTCTATGTATCAAACTATGTTATGTTTAATGATTTCATATAATGACGTTGAATAAAAGTCAACCAAAATGAAATGGAGTTGTTTGTCACTCTCTCTGGCTCTTGCTCTCGCTCTCTCTCACATATTTACTCATGATCCGTTTTGGGCTTTCATTCAGAATGAATAGACCACCAGGAATACACACACTTATTTTCTTATGTATAATTTATATGTTAATGTGTGTATCTGCATGTGTTTATATATTTTAAATTCTATTTCCTATGATTTATTACGGTTTGGTGGTGCATCTGATTGGAGCCGTGATACATGTGAATGCTTGGAGTACATTTTGTTTGACATGGCATTCGTGATTTGGATAATAATACACCCCGTCTCCCATATTCCCTGTCTCTCCTATTATTTTTGCTCATTCCCCCCCCCCCCCCCCCCCCATCTCCCTAGTTGATATTATGGCAGTCATGCTATAGCATTGTTTCTAGCATCACCGCACTGCATGCGGTGTGTTTACAGGTGTGTGTTCACCAGGCCCCCAGGATAGGCGCATACTTCCGCAATCCACCAGTGCTCAGAGGCCAAGCCTGGTATTGCAGCTGTTTAAGCTGGCTGTGGACGGGGGTCCGTCATTTCATGTGGCCCAGAAGTAGATATCGCCGTCCACTCCAATACAAGTGGGGAACAGGATTGTGTCTCCGCAAAAAATGTCTGGATATCAATCAAAGGCTCATAATTATATTTCTACCCTGTTCTAAAAAAAATTAAGTTTTTTCTTTTCAAAACGCCTCCTCAAGCGTTTTATTAGCAGTTTATGTTGGGTGGGCAGCTGAAAGGAGTCGTACTGAAACAAACGGCTCCTTGCTATGGACCTATTTTGAAGTGCACGGCTCCATTAACTTCCGAATTAAATTAAATTCCGAATTAACTTCCATTAACTCCATTAACTTCCTTTTAGATTTGTCCTTTTACTTAACATGAATGGCGTTGAACACGGATATATAACACACATATCATTGAAATAGCTCTAACAGGCACGGACGTATTGATTACCTGAATGATTATGGGAGACCTACGTAATTTTCATAATATTGTTAATTGTCTAATATTAACATTTCAGTTGCGTTGGTAGGTATTTCATTTTCATTTGCTTGTTTAGCTATGTATGACAGGGTTATGGTTAGCTATGTATGACCGTTGACAATGTTGGTGTATTACAATTCATTATCTGGGTAGGCTACTCCAACTTCTTTGCTGGTCGAAATCATCTGAAAATATTTACAGATGGTTCTAAAGATCCCAAAGGACAATGTGGTATTGGCATATATATTCCAGAATTTGAAAAAGGATATGGATATAGAGTGGGTGACTTTATCAGTATACTCAATCGAGATGGCCACAATAATAACCGCTCTTAGATGGGTTGTAGATACTACGTTTTATAACAGATAATTCAATACGTGAAGATTTGGTGATAGAGGTAAAGCATCTTCTTTTAAATATTATAAGCCTTGGTTTAGTTATTCAGTTCTGTTGGATTCCAGCCCACCATGGAATATATGGCAATGAAATTGCTGATAAATTAGCTAAAAGATACTAACCTAATTAGAAGAATTTAACCTTAAGTATATATATTTTTTTTATTTTTTATTTTTATTTATTCATTTATTTTGTTAGTTTGTTTTATTTTGTTTATTTTGTTTCGTTAGTTTGGTTTTTTCTTTGAATTTATTTTTATGATTTAAAGTATCATTTGCCAACGTCCTTGTCACTAACTCCTGTGTAGTAGTCCAGTAGGTGGCGGTATATGGGGAAAAACTATGATTCTCCACTGAACTAGAAGAAGAAGAAGATCTCTGCATCCGGTACGTCACGGACTAGGTCACGTGTCTTGGCCCCATAACGCGGAAGCAAATCGCTCCTGTATGTTACCCTGCGCCACTGAGCAGTTTGTATCATAGACAGATGTCTATGGTTTGTATAGGAATGAATGGGCGGCCATTTTCCAGTCTGTGGACCATCCTTTATGTCCATGATTGGGACACGGCCACGGTAGGCTCTTGTACACGTCATCACGTCGTAACACGTCATCACCAAGCGTCCATAATAAAGTCATTGATTCGCGGATTCTCCCAAATACATCTGCATTTTTGTGGGTCTTCTACAATTGTGCTTGAATCGCACCGTCTGCCCAAATGGACACTCGACTTCTCTATGGGACCAACGTGAACCAACAGTTGAACCGCTTGACGCCATGTTTACCGTTTAATGGGAAAGAAGGCTCGTCGCCTTTATTATGTCCATGGTCGTCGCATGGACTATACGTCATCCAGCTCAGGTTGCGTAGCCGTGCGTGTGCGCTTGTCGGCTCATTAGCACATGTACCGTGGCTGCCCGTACCGTAGCAGCACAGCTCTCCCAAGTGGCCAAATTGGCCTGGCCTGGCCAGACTGGCCACACTCACACTGGCAGATTTGAGTACGGTTGGGTGTGAAAACGGCCACGGCCAGATGGCCTAGTGTGAGTGCACCCTTAAGGCCTCTGTCGTCTCCCTCCCCCAGGTGATCCCAATGCCCATGATTGTCCGGGTGCGCTTGATGCGCGCTCCAGCGCCGCCGTGCTGAACGGCACATACCTCCCTCGGACTACCTGTCCGCGGAGAGGGCGCTGTTCCCGGTGCTGGCGTAGTTCGACCCCCCCAGTTAGAGCGGGGTTGCCCCAATATATATGGTTTGTATCTATCGTGTGTGTGTGTGCATATGGTTTGCATCTATATGTTGTGTGTATAAATATTGTGTGTGAATCTATATGTGTGTATCTGGGGTGTGTGCGTGCATATGGTGTGAATCTATATGGTGTATTAGTGTATGTCTGTATTGTGTTTGGTGTGTGTGTGTGTGTGTGTGTGTGTGTGTGTGTGTGTGTGTGTGTGTGTGTGATGACTCCAGTTTAACCAGTGAATGAGTCTCCGGTCTCTGATGAAAGCTTCCTTAAGATGTTCTCGTATGGTAACATCGCCCTCTGCTGTCCACATCCGCTCACTACACACACAGTGACGCAATTTGCTCCCCTGCCGCAGCTCGCCTGCCAAGTGGTTTTCTTAATCAGTTAATTGGTTGCATCTGGTGCGTTCCATTTAAGAGGGAGCCGGACAGTACGTTGGAGTCCTCCACTGTTTGGCAGTGTCGTGTCTCCCAAACGCAGGGCTGTTGTGACTTAGTTGACATATCTTCCTGTTTCACAGGTTAAAGACTTTTTGAAGTAAAGAGGAGCATCTCATCTGAACCTGATGTGAGTAGAATTGTGTAGCAAAGCACAACTGACGTGACTTGTATGTTGAATATAATTCACTGATAATGTGTGAAGGAAATCGAGGATTGTGGTGGTTTAACTCTCATTTGAAATTTGAAGAATGATTCTACCTGCAAGTAACATTTTAGAGACTATACATTCAAACTAAGAGGTAAATCACTATTGACTAATGACAGTCCAATAATTAGTATAATTTATATTAAAAAGCTGGATTAATTAATTATCTTTAATCATTATTTAAAAGTTTGATGATCCCAAAAGCCCTGAATTTGTATTGTCATTCATTTATCTGATTTAATGGAGATGGTAGATGTTCAACTGTGGGATGGTGCCCAGGTTTTGGGACCATGTGTAAACTGTTCCTTCCTTCAAAGGTCTATCATGGATATTCAACTGCAGTTCTGTGAGTATCCCAACTTAACCATGAAGATGAACTGCAAACTGAATTAATTTCTCATTACTCTTGGGCACATTGATGTATTTTGGCTTCCTGGTGAGTTAACCCGTTACCTGAAGGTTGATCTGAGTAGTAAGGATGTTTTATTGGTTCATGGGTTACTTAGGTGTTTGGTTTATGTCGGTTTTAATGATTTGTTAAAATGGTTACGGGCTCCAAGTTATTGTTGTAAGAGTAACGGGTTGGCTTCTGATATCTTCAGTCTTCTTTCCAGCTACTCTCCTGAGCTCTGCATCTTCATCACATGAGTGTTGCTCTACGGTGAGGGTGTGGTCTGAGTGAGCAGAGGTGCATACTGGGATACAGAGCTGTCTGAATTCTACCGGTCTGTAGACGCGCCCCCTCAGGGGAAACCGAGTGTTTGAGAAACCGTTGTGACGTCCGTTACATGGACTAAAATGTTCATTAAGATGGAGACAGGGATTCAGAAGGAGAAAAACCAGGGGGAGATGAGGGGGCTCCTCATCTCAACGACTAAAACACAACTTCAGTCTGACACGGAGAACCATGGAACACATTCAACAGTCCCCTCCAGGCATCGTGACTCCTCAGGAAGAGTTTCATTTCCAAGAAGGTCATATTTGGGGCCATCCCCATATGGATCCTGCTCCTCAAGAGCCACCCCCCTCCACTGGGTGGTCTTCTGAACAGATGACCTCCTTCCTGTCCTCAGGCTGACTAAAGCTGCACCGTTTGCATCTGTGAAGGCCCCTCATTCAGGAAACCACTGGACTACAAAGACATGACTTCAGAGACGTTGAATCAACCTGGAACACATTTTGAAGACGCCAAGCATAATCCATCACCAATGTGGGACGCCACTGAAAAATGTTGCGCATAATTTACTTCTCTGGAGACATTGGTTGTTCTGTTCTGGGTGCCCTGGCAGGAGAGCTGGGGTTGGATGATGGAACGTTATTTGGCATGAGGTTTTTACCCTGCATGATTGTTTGACCTTTTATGGCTCAGTGGTGTGTTTGGGTTTGACATGTTTTGGATGATTTTTGACCATCGCTAGGGTTCTGTTGTGCGTGTCTCCCACTCACAGCTGGCATGGGGTTCTACGTGCGTGTCCTGGATTCTATGTGTGTGTGTCCGGCTTGCTTTGACAGTAATAATGTTCATACGGGGGTCTGTGTGATTGGCTTGGGATATTGGTCAATTAAATCATACCTGATGGATGGCCACACGTTTACTTAAGGGCCTCCAGTAGACATGAAGCCCAGAGCGACGCTCCGGAGCGAGATCCAACACACTGGGCAGGAAGGACAGTATCCAACTCAAGTGTAAAAGGATGCAAGCGGCGTGTTCAGATCAGTGACTTCAAACTAGGACTACACCAATCAGGATCAAGGGAGGATTTTTATTTTCAGCCACCATGTGCCAAAGGACTACAGTTGAAAATTAGCCTGCTGGCTAACACTGGCACATTTACAGAAATGTTAATCATTGTGCACTGTCCTTTAAATAAATAAGAAAATAAGAAAGGAGGATGGACACCTAAAGGAATTCCACAAGGAGAGTCTGACGTTGGAAAGGGACCTAAATGGACGGCCACACATTTACTTAAGGGCCTCCAGTAGACATGAAGAGCCCAGAGCGACGCTCCGGAGCGAGATACAACACACTGGGCAGGAAGGACAGTATCCAACTCAAGTGTAAAAGGATGCAAGCGGCGTATTCAGATCAGTGACTTCAAACTAGGACTACACCAATCAGGATCAAGGGAGGATTTTTATTTTCAGCCACCATGTGCCAAAGGACTACAGTTGAAAATTAGCCTGCTGGCTAACACTGGCGCATTTACAGAAATGTTAATCAATGTGCACTGTCCTTTAAATAAATAAGAAAATAAGAAAGGAGGATGGACACCTAAAGGAATTCCACAAGGAGAGTCTGACGTTGGAAAGGGACCTAAATGGATATTCAAGATGACCTTCAGACCTGTAATGAGACGGCTCTTCCTACCTGGCTGGATTGATGGAGAGCCCTGTGGATCTTGTCTTGCTCTCAGTTGCACGTCTTCTCAGGCTGAACTGTATTTGTTTCGGACAGGACTAGCTGAACGATTGGTTCCCTTAATTCAGAACCAATCTGGGAACTCCAACTAGTGCGCTCTTCGAGCTGAAGTTTTGCTCTTCAGCTGAGGAGGTAAGGAAACCTTCACTGGGGCTTCAAGGTGTAAAGAGGAGGATGTTTCAAAGTGTTCCATGGTACTCTGATGAGGACCGTTGTTGTGTTCCACTGGCTGGGAGGAAGAACCCTCACATCTTCCTCTTGGCCTTTCTCCTCTGAGAATCCTGGCGCCATCTTGAAGGATATTCCAGCTCATGCAACTGATGTCACGACAGATTCTCAAACACTTGGTTTCTCCTGAGGGGCGTGTCTATAGAACTGAAGACTTGAGACGGCACTGTATCCCAGCATGCATCTCTGCTCACTCAGACCACACCCCCATTAGTAGGATGCAACATTCTAGGGATGGAGATGTAGAGTTTTATAAAGTAACGAGGGAGCAGACAAAGGTGTTTAGAACACAATGGCATGTCAAGTCTGTAAATCTCTAAACCATGAAGATGATTGGATAGTTCAGGAATTGGGCTTCTATTTATTATGAGCAGTCCTTTCGCTCAGATGCCCACTTCTCACTAGACCTGTACATGTGTTGGCTGGCTGGCATGATTTGCTGTTGGTGTTGAGGCGGTCAGGGTGACGTTGCAGGGCTTATGGTCGGCTCTCTGTGAGCTCAACGTTTAGATTTGCTCTGTATGGTTTGTACCCTGAATAATCTAGATAATTGTAAAATGTAGACACGGTTTTGTATTGAATGATTCCATTGTTCTTAGGCAAGGATTTGAGGTTTAAAGTTGTTGTGGGACATACATGGTAGTTTGGTTCTTTGTACGGTTTTGAGTGATACAACATGTACACGCTGTTGGTAGCAATGACCAACAGCAACAAACAGATCTCCTCAAGGTAAGTCTGTTGGCTGTGTTTTAATGAAGACCATCGCTGGACTTCAGGATCTTCCTCCGTTCAGCTCAAGGTGAGGCGCTGGTTATGTTTTTTCTTTGGTTGGTTCCGGCCGGAATGTTCGGATTCCGGTCGGACGGTTTGTGCTTCCCGCCGTGGAAGGTTCTGAGTGCGGTCACTTTATTTAGTCCCAATGGTTAGCATAGAACGTTGTAGTCTTGATAAACATTAGAAGACACCTGGCAGTTAGTTGGAGCGGAGTCCCCTGAGGGAATCTGGCGGAACGTTCTGGATTGTATTTGCGTAACCTCGAGCCGTTGCCAACGGAAACAATTTTTCAGTCGGTTTCCATTGGGAATTGTTGCCCCTTATCTTAAACAACTTAAGTTTGATATAAAATAATAATAATAATAAATAATACATTTAATTTAAAGGGTGCCTTTCAAGACACCCAAGGTCACCTTACAGAGCATAAAGTTATCATAAATCGTTTAAAAACAAGACATTGTGGAAAAATAATAATAATAGATAAATAAATAAAACAAAAACAAGACAAAACAATCAAGACTGATCAGTTAGACGTAAATACATACTGACACGTACGTCGTACAATATCTTGATAATTTTCGATGGTTGCGCCGTACTTCTAACCACGTTGACGGGACTCGCGCTGCGTACGAAACGGCCTTCTACTTGCGGGCCCATTTTTTACATCAGTGAAGGCTGTAAATCATTTCAAACTGGAAGACATTTTGACAGTTCTTCAACGGAACCCAGCACCTGAATATGGCTGAGTAAATTTGATTTAATATCGATACTGCTTAGTGTTTGTTACTTAAGCTTTTGTACGTTCTAAATATCTGCGGCCATTATTTGCCACAGAAGTTAAACCCTACCCAATGGAATGACGTTAAACAACGACTTTGTTGCAGAGTTACCAACTGGATAATATCAAAGCTAAAATAATGGCAGTTTTTCTCACATGTTACAGTAGAAGATTATCCAGAACTGTAAAAGGTTAAAAAGGTAACATGTAGTTTGTCCCAAGGTGTCTGCCTCCTCACCCAGAGCCAGACCTCCACCTCCTCACCCAGAGCCAGACCTCCACCTCCTCCCCCAGAGCCAGACCTCCACCTCCTCACCCAGAGCCAGACCTCCACCTCCTGTCAGAAGTCCTCCAGAACAGGTCAGTGCTCTGGTGTGTGAGTAGAGTCTTCTCAGGTCAGTTTCAATGCATGGCCTGAACCACATCTTTAAACTTGTGGACTGCTGTCTTCATTCCCAAAAACGGGATGCTCATGTCTGGTCTCAAGTCTTTTCTAGCCTTGAGTTATAAAATAATGTTTCAATTAATTGTAACTCGGTTTCGGATGAGTCAATTAAGTTTATTGTTGGGCAAATTCTGATATAACCCTGCTGCTGTAGCTGAGAGGCGAGGCTGAGAGGCTGGGGACCGTCTTGTGGTGCCAGGATGGACCGGAGACTGAGGCTGGAGACCAGGGGCCTGCAGCACCGGACCAGAGGGTAACCCATCACCAAGCTCATCTGAAACACTAAAATCCACGGTAGTTTAGGTCAGTTTTGATCATCTAATGACTTTAAATCTGTGCCAAGCTGTGATTTGAGTTAATTCATACCGGGGTTATGTAAGAGTCATATGAGCCATTATTGTTACTAGTGCTGCTACGACCGTAGTGGATGAATTACTGAACGCGACAATCTGCAGACGTTGTCTAATTTAAGTGTTTAAATATGTTTAAATTTGTCTTCCATTTTACAAGTGAACCTCAGATGCAGGAGGTGGGGTGTGTTGCGTCCCCAGGTGATTTACTGCTGAGACCAACTGTGTTTGTAACCAGACCAGGAATCCATGGCTGAAGGAGCTGATGGTGGAGCTGATGGAGGAGCCGTGCTGATGGAGGAGCCGTGCTGATGGAGGAGCCGTGCTGATGGAGGAGCCGTGCTGATGGAGGGGCTGTGCTGAAGGAGCTGATGGAGGAGCCCTTCTGAAGGCCCCGCCTGGTGGAGGAGCTGGTGGAGGCCCTGCCTGGTGGAGGACGTCTGCCGTGGGGTAGATGGAGCTTGACTCTGAAGTGATCATCACACTCGCTGCCACTTCTCGTAGAATACTGCTACCACAAACTACCGGCGTTTGTACCATTATATACCAGACAACTACATCTGTTTTACCACATGTTGAAGCAAGACTTCCGCTGTTTGTTCCAGACCAGCACTCTGTCTGAAGAGAGCTGCTGGAGGAGCTGAGACGCTGGAGGACGACTAGGAATCGTCCAACAAGGATTCCTTGTAAGTTTGTATTTACTTACATGGTTGACTTAAAGGGCAAAATACAGCTGTTCCTTTGACATGCGTTAACCAACTACCGCTGTGTTTTCTGACAAGAACGTGTTTCTGGAGCGGAGGTGAGCTGGTAGGGGAGCCTTGAATCTGGAGGAGGACCATCACTCTAACCACAAGGATTGGAAGTTTGTATTAACCTAACAACGTGGAAATAAAGTGCTTTAAAATAAGACAAACTACATATTTGTTTCCAGACGTAAGGGCCAGACTCGCGCTGTTTGTTCCAGACCAGGACTCTGGCTGAGGAGAGCTGATGGAGGAGCCAAGACTCTGGAGGACGACATCACTCCACCAACCAGGATCCTCGTAAGTATGCCTAAAATAAACCGAGTGGACTTGTTGTAACGCAGGATTAGGTTGTCCAGTACAAGTTACGGCATACTACTGTGCTTGTTTACCAGACAAACTACAGCTGCTACTTTGTTACGCGCCATTAGAGCCCAACTACTCCTGTGTTTGACCTTACATTAAAGACAAACTACTACTGTGTTTGTTACCTAATATTGGAGACAAACTACTCCTGTGTTTGTTACCTTGCATTAGAGCCCAACTACTCCTCTGTTTGTTACCTTGCATTAGAGACAAACCACTACTGTGTTTGTTACCTTACATCAGAGACAAATTACGTTTGTAACCAGACCAGGAATCTGGAGGACTGATGGAGAAGCCGTACATCTGGAAGGCAAATCCTGAGGACCACCAGGACTCTACCATCAAGGATTCCTCGTAAGTTTGCATTATCTGGACATGGTGGACTAGGTTGGGGGTTCAACTCTCAAACCAATGGTGCCGGGTTCAAGTCCTCAGAATACAGTGATGCGTCCTTGAGCAAGGCGCCCTAAAGCCTGCCTGCTCCTTAATGACTTATCTTTGGTTCAGATAATGTTGCATCTTTTGAATATTGAACCTAATCAATGTCCTTGTTTGGTCCGGGCAGACACACCTGAGCTGAACCTCACCTGATCCTGTTTGTCGGGGGCAGACACACCTGAGCTGAACCCCAACTGAACCTGACATCCTGCTGGTCCCGTCTCCTCAGTTCATCTGAGCCTCGTCCTCCAGAAGACTTGCTGAGCTCAGCAGAGGCTGATGTATCAATGACCTCCATTGGGAGTGATCTTCTTGACCCCACATGTAACCGTGTGCTTCCACACGCCTTTCCCTCACGTCTGTCACTAACCTCACTACTTCACTACTCTCTACTGCTTCTTCTTCTTCTTCCTTCTCTGTGGTTCGAACCTGTACACGGAAGGCGCGTCTTCCTGCCCTCAGAGGGTTCAGCGTTAGGGTTGAGAGTCAGGGTTTAGAGTCAGGGACAGAGCTGGTTAGGGAGGACTGCTTTTACACAAACCTCTTCACTTGCTTTACGGAATGGTGGTGACATTTTGAAAAGATTCATTTGAGGAAATGTTTTCCTCTGCTTTCCTTTACAAAATTGTATTAAACTTCTGTCAAGTGTTTTTGTTGAGGAGAGCTGATGGAGGAGCCAAGACTCGAGCCAAGAGGACGACATCACTCTACCAACAAGGATCCTCGTAAGTTTGCCTAAAATAAGCGGAGTGGACTTGTTGTAACGCAGGATTAGTTTGTCCAGTACAAGTTACGGCATACTATTGTGGTTGTTCACCAGAAAAACTACAGCTGCTACTTTGTTACGCGCCATTAGAGCCCAACTACTCCTGTGTTTTTGACCTTACATTAGAGACAAACTGCTACTGTGTTTGTCTCCAGATATTAGAGTCAAACTACTACCGTGTTTGTTATCTTTACATTAGAGTAAAACTACTACTGTGTTTGTTACCTTACATTAGAGACACATTACGTTTGGAACAAGACCAGGAATCTGGAGGACTGATGGAGAAGCCGTACATCTGGAAGGCAAATCCTGAGGACCACCAGGACTCTACCATCAAGGATTCCTCATGAGTTTGCATTATCTGGACAAAGTGGACTAGGTAGGGGGTTCAACTCTCAAACCAATGGTGCCGGGTTCAAGTCCTCAGAATACAGTGATGCGTCCTTGAGCAAGGCGCCCTAAAGCCTGCCTGCTCCTTAATGACTTATCTTTGGTTCAGATAATGTTGCATCTTTTGAACCTAATCAATGTCTTTGTTTGGTCCGGGCAGACGCACCTGAGCTGAACCTCACCTGATCCTGTTTGGTCGGGGGTAGACACACCTGAGCTAAACCCGCCCTGATCCTGACATCCTGCTGGTCCCGTCTCCTCAGTTCATCTGAGCCTCGTCCTCCAGAAGACCTGCTGAGCTCAGCAGTCTGAGGCTGATGGATCAATGACCTCCAGTGGGAGTGATCTTCTTGACCCCACATGTAACCGTGTGCTTCCACACGCCTTTCCCTCACGTCTGTCACTAACTTCACTACTCTCTACTGCTTCCTCTTTCCTTCCTTCTCTGTGGTTCGAACCTTTACACGGAAGGCGCGTCTTCCTGCCCTCAGAGGGTTTAGCGTTAGGGTTGAGAGTCAGGGTTTAGAGTCAGGGACAGAGCTGGTCAGGGAGGACTGCTTTAACACAAACCTCTTCACTTGCTTTCGGAATGGTGGTGACATTTTGAAAAGATTCATTTGGGAAAATGTTTTCCTCTGCTTCCCTTTACAAAATTGTATTAAACTTCTGTCAAGTGCTTTTGTTTATATATTAAAATTCCACATTGACTTCTACATGTTTGGTGCGGTTCATTTAATTGTCCTTTAACTTGGTTAATGTAAAGCTAAACTCCTGCAATACATTTAATATACATGATTGTTATTCAGCAATGTTCACATAATCCATTTTGGAAAAAAATGAAACCTCCATATTACTACTAAATTCAAGCCTATGTATTTAACAATGTACATACTGCCCCGCAGGCCATTCTCTGCTACTACAACACGTTCAATCCACCAACCCGTCTCGCATCAATGTACTATAGCTACGTTGGTTCAAACGGAAAAATGTAGTTTGGTGTGAGACTGTTGTCCACCAATCCACCAGTGCTCAGAGGCCAAGCCTGGTATTGCAGCTGTTTAAGCTGGCTGTGGACGGGGGTCCGTCATTTCATGTGGCCCAGAAGTAGATATCGCCGTCCACTCCAATACAAGTGGGGAACAGGATTGTGTCTCCGCAAAAAATGTCTGGATATCAATCAAAGGCTCATAATTATATTTCTACCCTGTTCTAAAAAAATGTACGTTTTTTTCTTTTCAAAACGCCTCCTCAAGCGTTTTATTAGCAGTTTATGTTGGGTGGGCAGCTGAAAGGAGTCGTACTGAAACAAACGGCTCCTTGCTATGGACCTATTTTGAAGTGCACGGCTCCATTAACTTCCGAATTAAATTAAATTCCGAATGAACTTCCAAAGTCTGAGATTTGTCCTTTTACTTAACATGAATGGCGTTGAACACGGATATATAACACACATATCATTGAAATAGCTGTAACAGGCACGGACGTATTGATTACCTGAATGATTATGGGAGACCTACGTAATTTTCATAATATTGTTAATTGTCTAATATTAACATTTCAGTTGCGTTGGTTGGTATTTCATTTTCATTTGCTTGTTTAGCTATGTATGACAGGGTTATGGTTAGCTATGTATGACAGTTGACAATGTTGGTGTATTACAATTCATTATTTGGGTAGGCTACTCCAACTTCGTTGCTGGTCAATATGTAAACATTTACTTTTATATAAATTATTGATTGCATTTTTCGTAAATAGTTAGTTGGAAGGAATCTGTTTCTTAAGCAATAACATTGAACTGAATTTTTTAGGCCTACATACGTTTACTATGGTATTATATGGAGCAATCTTACATATTTATGAAGTTTAATATTATACTTTTTCGTTTGTTATTCACAGTCTATCTTATTAATGGTACAAAGCCTTAATTAAACCCCTTCTCTTCTGTTTGCAGAAACTGGAAACTTCAGAGTATATTTTATCTTAAGTTAGATAATCTTTTTTGTTTCCTCATCAGATCCCAGTCCATCATGCTCCTCTACTTGTCTGCCGTGCCACCATCATGCCTCATGCATCACCTCTCAGCGCCTACCCAGCTGCATCTTATTCCATTTCGAAAAAGCGAGCATCTCACCAAGCAAAGTTTTGCTAATGCCTGCTCAAGTTATTTAAATACTTCATTCTATGGATATCTGAAAATATTTACAGATGGTTCTAAAGATCCCAAAGGACAATGTGGTATTGGCATATATATTCCAGAATTTGAAAAAGGATATGGAGATAGAGTGGGTGACTTTATCGGTATACTCAATCGAGATGGCCACAATAATAACCGCTCTTAGATGGGTTGTAGATACTAAGTTTTATAACAGATAATTCAATACGTGAAGATTTGGTGATAGAGGTAAAGCATCTTCTTTTAAATATTAGTATTAGCCTTGGTTTAGTTATTCAGTTCTGTTGGATTCCAGCCCACCATGGAATATATGGCAATGAAATTGCTGATAAATTAGCTAAAAGATACTAACCTAATTAGAAGAATTTAACCTTAAGTATATATATATATATTTTTTTTTTATTCATTTCTTTTGTTAGTTTGTTTTATTTTGTTTATTTTGTTTCGTTAGTTTGGTTTTTTCTTTGAATTTATTTTTGTGATTTAAAGTATCATTTGCCAACGTCCTTGTCACAAACTCCTGTGTAGTAGTCCAGTAGGTGGCGGTATATGGGGAAAAACTATGATTCTCCACTAAACTAGAAGAAGAAGAAGATCTCTGCATCCGGTACGTCACGGACTAGGTCACGTGTCTTGGCCCCATAACGCGGAAGCAAATCGCTCCTGTATGTTACCCTGCGCCACTGAGCAGTTTGTATAGGAATTAATGGGCGGCCATTTTCCAGTCTGTGGTCCATCCTTTATTATGTCCATGGTGTTCACACACAACGCTACCGCCCCTCAATGTGTGTGTCCGTGTAGGAACTGATGTGTTGTGTTGCTCTCAGAAAGTGTGACTGGCTCACTTCTCCCCGGTTGGTCTATTACTCAGAGCGGCTTCTCTGGGGGGGAAACATTCGGTTCACATTTCAACTGTTATTTATAGTTCATGTACAACCTACTGCACTGTCTGTCCGTCTCTCTCTCAAATTCAAATTCAAATGACTTTATTGGGTTGTAAAATAAACATTTACGTCTCCAAAGCAGGTGAACAAAAGAAATCTAACAAGTAATGAGTATTGAAAGTAAATTCTTTATATTGTTGACCCTTATTCATAAGTATAGACATATACTTAGGTGTCCAGTACTTGCTACAAAATGAAACTACATTGTTGTATAGATAAATGTTTGCTATATATGTGTACAAATTATATGTTTGGCTGTCTCTATCTCTCCCTCGACTTATAATATGCATCAACAGGCACATTCTGTGTGAGTATACCCAAAGGATTGTTGTCTTAATTTAGCTGAGTTTGGATTGTTGATTGTATGCCTGGCCGTGTGGGTGTATGTGTATGTGTGGGAGTGGTTGTGTGTGTGTGTAGGAGAATGTGTGCATGTGAAAGTGTAGGCTGAATGCTCTAATGAAGCTCACTGGGTTATGACTGAAAGCAGTGTATGTGTGTGCAGTCCTGCATGTGTGTGTGCGCGCGTTCCTACATGTGCATGAGTCAGCCCCTCTACCAGCCTGCCTGTGTGTGTGTGTGTGTGTGTGTGTGTGTGTGTGTGTGTGTGTGTGTGTGTGTGTGTGTGTGTGTGTGTGTGTGTGTGTGTGTGTGTGTGTGTGTGAGGAAGAGGGAGAGCTGGGAGGCGAACGAGGGGTGTGACAGCTGAGGTCTGCAGCACTAGCCGGCTCAACTCTCTCCCCCCTCGTTCTCTCATTTCTCTCGGTAGTATACATCTCTCTTAGTTAGCCTTCTGTCTCTCCGTCGCCACGGATACCACACAGTCGACCTGATCTTGCATTGTGGATGTTTTCTATATATGGACGAATCCTGTCAGGGTTGCCGCTGACGGACTCTCTGTGTGTGTGTGTGTGTGTGTGTGTGTGAGCCATGCTGCGTGTGTTCCTCCTCGCTGCGGAGCGGCTTCTGACAGCGGACGATGACATCAGCGATGCCTACTGCAGCGCCACCTACGACGGTAAGGGCGTGCTTACTCTGTTGATAAAGTGGGGTTCCCTTTGGAGGCCTCTCTTTACGCCCTACTGCCCTCGCTCTCTTTCTCTCTCTCCGTCTTTGTCCCTCTCTCTGTCTCTGTCTCTCTTTCTCTGTTTCAGTCTCTTTCTCTGTCCCTCTCTCTCTGTCTCTGTCCCTCTCTCTCTGTCTCTGTCCCTCTCTCTCTGTCTCTGTCCCTATCCCTCTCTCTGTCTCTCTTTCTCTGTCTCAGTCTCTTTCTCTGTCCCATTCTCTCTCTCTGTCTCTGTCCCTCTCTCTCTGTCTCTGTCCCTCTCTCTCTGTCTCTGTCCCTCTCTCTGTCTCTCTTTCTCTCTTTCTCTGTCTCAGTCTCTTTCTCTGTCCCATTCTCTCTCTCTGTCTCTCTCTCTGTCTCTCTCTCTCTCTCTCTCCCTCTGTCCATTTGGGTCTCTCTTCTCTCTCCCACTCTCGGAGTAGGCCTATCTCTGTGTGTATTTCTCTCTCTGTATACGTCTCTGTATTGTATCTCTTTCTCTAACAGCTGAAGTTATTATGGGGTTGGTTTAGCTCATGCCTCGGGTTCAGCGATGAGGGAGACAATTAGAGATGGATTGAGCGAGGGGCAGATGGAGAGAGGTAGGAGATGAGAGACGGGAAGAGAGAGAGGCCAGGTGATGGAAAAGGAGACCTGTGAGAGAGAGAGAGAGAGAGAGAGAGAGAGAGAGAGAGAGAGAGATACACGCAGTGAGAGAGATGGTCTTGTTGGAATGGGCTGTGTTTGTATCAATCCTTTTTTAAAGGCAAGGCAACTTTATTATTATAGCACTTTTCATACACGAGGCAGACTCAAACTGCGTCACATAGAAACATCGTAAATGAAAAAGTAAAATAGATGAGTAAAATAAAATAAAGGCAAAAAAAGCAGTGTAGAAAGTCCAATGTATTTAAGATTGAATCCTCTTGAATCCTCAGGAAGTTTATTCCAGCTATTTGTTGCATAGTAACTAAATCCTGCTTCCCCATGTTTCTAGTTTACTCCGGGGATAATTAACAGATTGGTCTTAGAAGATCTTAGTGGTCAAGAAGGCTTATGTCGTGGAAGCATATCAGTTATATACTTTGGCCCTAAACCATGTAGGGATTCATAGGTGAGTCTCTGTCAACTAGTGATTCTTTCTTCTTAGATCAGCCTGTCTGACTACCTGTCCGTCTGTTAGTTGATAAATATTTTCCTCACCAACAGAATACTTCTAAAATAATTCCTGTGACAGATACATTTAAAATACAACGCGCACACACACTCAACACATGCCCTTAATACACACACACAAATGCTTAAAAATACACGCACACAGACACTCAACGCTTAAAATACACACACACACACACACACACACACAGACACGCACACAGCAGCATGAGTGTTGGGTTCCTGGTGATATGTAGGTCATAGACTGCTCTGCTAATATCCGTCTGTCTACCCCTGGGCAAGGCACTGCTTTCACTTTACGGAGGGGGTCGGGGGGTTCACTGTCGATTCCTTGTATGATCCGATATCAACAGGCTGCCTAGCAACATGTCAATATCCTCGCAAATGGTAATCAGTTGCCATGGTTTTTAGTTTGGGCCGAATACTGTAATTCTGTCCACGACATTCAAGTAGCAACTTATGAGTAGTTAGTACTGGTATGATCACTTATGAGTAGTAGTATTAGTATGATAAGTTGTAGAAGTATCACCGGTGTATATTATGGCCTTGGCATGAGGTTATACTCTTGGAGCGTCCAGACAACTGCATCCATTTATTAATCACAGCTGAAGAAGTGTGTTGTTTCCCCAGACGTCATGAGGTTCCGCTGCCTCCAGGCATTACCCAATGAAGGTTCAATCCAGTGCCTACACCAGTATCATACCCAGTACTGGGAGTATTGGTATGACAACTTAGAAGTAGAAGTAAAAGTAGTAGAAAGTCGTATTAGAATGATTCAGTATTGGTACAATACATTGTAATATTGGTATAATAAGTGGTATTGGTATGATACAGTATTGGTACAATACATTGTAGTTTTGGTATGATATAAGTAGTAATAGTATGATACAGGTTTGTGTTAGGGTTAGGGTACAATATATAGTAGCATTGGTATGACAAGTAGAAGTTTTACACAGTACTAGCACTATAGATAAAAGCATTGGTATGGTTTGTATCAATATGATAACAAACGGCAAAAAAAATTGTGGTTGGAAGTGTGTTGATTTTTCTTTCAGATCTAGCTCCTCAGGTTTAGTGCTCAGAATGATGATACAATGATTTACAAGAGCTGCAATAGAGCTCTTGTTTTGAACATTGATACCACCATTCAAAATGATGTGCAGTCCCTTTACCATACTGAGACGCAGTTGGTCAGGATGCCCTCCATGGAGCTTGCGGCAGAAAGTAGGGAGATTGTTGTGACTTGAGATAGGCCGGCCCTCCTCAGCCTGCTCAGGAACATACAGGCGCTGTTGGAGGTCCAGGAGAAGTCCTCCTTGATGTGGACTCCAAGAACCTTAAAGTTGGGGCCAGCTCCACTTCCACCCCGTCGATATATATGGGGGAGCGACTGCAGATTTTAGACTCCCTTAAAGATGACGTATTATACCAACAGGTGCGAGTGTGATTTGCCATTTGCAAGCCATTTTGAAAAATCTGCCTCTTCTGACATCACAAGTGGACGTGTCCACCTAGATCTGTTTGCGGGATAGATCAGTCTACCAGCCTACCCAGTGGACTGTAGCAAACGTTGCTCATCTATCCAGCACCCATCTGGGTGGACACGCCCACTTGTGATGTCAGAAGAGGCAGATTTCCAAACGGCTTATAACGGCTAATCAAACTCACACCTGGTGGTCTAATTTGTCCCCTTTAAGTCCCCAGTTGGCTCCTTTGTCTTCTGCACATTGAGATACCAGATTGATGAAGCCATACCGAGATGTGAGGTCTAGGACCCTCTCCCGGTAGGCCTTCTTCCATTTGTGATCTGTGTCGTTCCACTGTGGTGTCGTCATTATTAACTTCAGCGTCGAGGTGGGGGCTCGGAGCACAGCCTTGAGGGACAGCGGTGCTGAGGGGCCCGAGTGGAGGCGGTGTGGTCACCTCACCCAACAGGGAGGTAGACCACATGGTCCGCTCACAGAGGGAAGGGTAAAGCCCAACGCGTTTGGGGGATAGCTTTGAGGGGATAATGTGGTCAGCAGCAGAGCTGTACTAGATGTTTTTTAACCTTCAGGCAAAGTGCCAGGCAGTCACCACAGTGTCCTCTGTATACCTTTTTTGCACAGTAGGTGAACTCATATGGGTAACACTTTATAATAAGGTGTCATAATAAATAGCAAACTAAATAAATAAAGTCATTACCTAACCCTTTGTTAATATTTGTTGATTGTTACTAAAATATCTTTTTTGGCAGAAGTTAATAGTTTTTTCATCATTAATTAAATAGAAGTTGTTTGTGTAACCCTAACCCAACCCTAACACACGACCCTAACCCTAAAGGTACGGCCACACTGAACGCGTTACACCTCTTGCCCACCGTCAACGGATGACGGAAGGCGTGGCTGACATATGGGGGAGTAGTCTTTGCAGAGCCACCCGTCAGCCAAGCCTGAGCATACGCGATCTGATTGGACGACGGATCCGTCGCTGCCTCAAAAGTTGAAAATTGTTCAACCTCTAGACGGAGCCGACGGAACGGATGGATCACCAATTGCATTACGGCTCCGCACCATTCAAAGTCGATGGAATCCGTCAACGGACGGATGCAGTGGGCAAGAGGTGTAAACACGCGACCCTAACCCTAACCAGCGACACTCTGTGGTCAGTGAAAAAAAACGATTAACTTGTACCGAATGTATATTTTTAGTAACAATTCACCCATATTAACAAAGGGATAGGTAATGACAAGTTTGCTATTTATATGGCACCTTATTACAAGGTGCTACCCTGATGTGTCTTTTATATGGGCCAGAACCAAGCTCTAAAAGCACTTCATACTCACGGAGTTGAGTCTCATGAGGGAATTGAATGGTCAACTGTTGAACATGAAACACATACACACATCATAATCCAGCTGTGTCTCTTTGTGTGACTGTAGGGGAAGTGGACTTGAGAGACAGAAGTGGTTGCTGTTTCCATTAGTGAACAACAGGGGGCGATGTAGCCACATCCATCTAAGTACACTTAAATGTGTGTGTGTGAAAAAGACAAGCACTTTTAGGTTTTACTTATGCTTTTCATTTGTGTATCTTCATTTGGTTCATACTTTGGCGATGTTGACGTATTTTTTCCTTACCAAAGAGCTTTCACATTGGATGTAGAGATATATAGAGAGAGATAATCCTTAGGTAAGGGAGGGAGAGCAAGGGAGACAGCGAGAGGTAAACAGAAGAAAGGAAGTCAGGAAGTCATGTTTCCTCTGAAAGGGGTGTGACGATGGAGTCTGTGTGGGTATGTGTGTGTGAGAGAGAGAGAGAGAGAGAGAGAGAGAGAGAGAGAGAGCATCTCGTTCACAGCTCCAAACCGAGCTCTTACTTTTGAAGTTAAGCCTTTTCCCAAGTCTTTTATTTTGTAATGACCTGAAGAAAGGTCATTGGAAGAGAGGTTGGTCTTCCAGAAAGGTTATTGTGGGATGCTTGGCTGGAGGAGGGCAGGAATTCCTTTCAGTGCCTCCCAGACACTCAGGAATCACCAGAAACAGATCCACCCTTCTTCATCTCAAAGAGGACTTTTATTTCATGCTTTCATTTCAGAGCGACTTCAACAGACGCACTTCTGATTCATGAAGACTTTTAGTCCTTTCTAACCTTTTTTGTTCAGACTTTGTCGGACCCTTTATTTTCTCGGTTCCTTTGCATATTGGGGTGTATCCCCACTGAACCCAAGGGTTCATCACACACACACACACACACACACACACCGACCGGGTTTGGCGTGGAGACGGGGTCCCTAGCAGCGCTTGCCTTGGGTCGGGTGTGCCTGGCGTTTCCATAGCAACCATGCTGCGTTGCGTCCTGCAGCGGGCGTACAACCTCCGCCACTCGGACCCCCTGGCGGGAGTGACCTTCAGAGGTAGGACGGGTGTATTATGGGATGTCTGATAGGAGGGTCGCATCGGGGTTAGAGGAGGACAATGATACACTTATGAGCAAGACGTGGGGTTCAGGGTTCAATACCCTGGCCCAGGGCACGGGTCAAGGCTACCAGAGAACACCTGGTCCAGGGTACGGGTCTAGGGTACCACAGAACACCTGGTCTAGGGTACTGGTCTAGGGTACCACAGAACACCTGGTCTAGGGTACTGGTCTAGGGTACCACAGAACACCTGGTCTAGGGTACTGGTCTAGGGTACCAGAGAACACCTGGTCTAGGGTACTGGTCTAGGGTACCACAGAACACCTGGTCTAGGGTACTGGTCTAGGGTACCAGAGAACACCTGGTCTAGGGTACTGGTCTAGGGTACCAGAGAACACCTGGTCTAGGGTACTGGTCTAGGGTACCAGAGAACACCTGGTCTAGGGTACTGGTCTAGGGTACCAGAGAACACCTGGTCTAGGGTACTGGTCTAGGGTACTAGAGAACACCTGATACAGCAGGGTGCTAGAGTACACCTGGTCTAGATGGTGGTTTAGGGTACTAGTTATGCGTGTTTTAGTTGAGATGTGGCTCCATGGCACTAGTAGACTGGTACTAGTTGTGTGTTTTAGTTGAGACGTGACTACATGGCAGCAGTAGACTGGCACTAGTTATGTGTGTTTAATTTGAGATGTGACTACATGGCAGCAGTAGACTGGTACTAGTTATGTGTGTTTAATTTGAGATGTGATTACATGGCAGCAGTAGACTGGCACTAGTTATGTGTGTTTTAGTTGAGATGTGACTCCAAAGCAATGTTCTCTCAAGACAATGACGCTCCACACTAGAAGAATGGAGTAACGCATTCAAAGTGTGTGTGTGTGTGTGTGTGTGTGTGTGTGTGTGTGTGTGTGTGTGTGTGTGTGGGTGCGTGCTACTGATAAGGGTTGCAAGATGAATAACCATAATCTAGCTTTAAATCCTGCTTATCTGTCTAACTCTCTGCCTGCTCGGCTGTCTGTCTGTCTGTCTCTGTCTAAATTAGCTGTACTCCTTACTTCCTGGCTTTGTCCTGATCAGCTTCCTGCTACCATCCCACGCGCGCGTAAACGTTGCTATAGTAACTGGTGATTGTGTGCGTGTGCTTTTCTGTCTGTCTCTCTCCCTCTTGCCCTCTGACTCTTTCTATGTCTCTCTCTCTCTCTCTCTCTCTCTCTCTCTCTCTCTCTCTCTCTCTCTCTCTCTCTCTCTCTCTTGCCCTCTGACTCTTTCTATCTCTCTCTCTCTCTCTCTCTCTCTCTCTCTCTCTCTCTCTCTCTCTCTCTCTCTCTCACTGGAAACACACACCTTTAAGGCAAGGTGAGAGGAGGTGGAGGTGGAGAATGAGAGGAGGAGGAGGTGGTGGAGGGTCTGTCAAGTATTTCAGGCAAACTGTGTGTGTGAGTGGTCCATGTTTCCTGTACTGGTCCGATCAGATACCACATCCATTTATAGACGCGAGACACAAATTAAGATAAATCAGAGAGAGACAGAGAGCAGAGGGGGGGCGGGGGGGAGAGAGGTTGAGGGAATGGGAGAGAGAGAGTTGTATAATGAAATGAGGACATGTCTTTGAGTTTGATTGCTTTAATTAAGCAATATCACATGAGATGGAGTGCTGTAGTACTGACTATCAGCACTGCTATGATTCAGTCGCAGGTACGAGGTGCCGAGTGCCGAAGATGATCACAGCTGTGATTATATTCAGTTCAACAGCACAATCTTGAGTGTGATATTGCTCTTATAAAACACGCAAAAAAAAAATAAGTTAACAGTAATAAGCAACAACAGCTTATGATTTTGTTTGTTTATTTAATGATTTATTTGGCTCCGCCAACACAAAAAGATCCGCAACTGGACTGGGACTGAACTGTCGCCAAGCAACACATAAACACACTTGCTTGCTACTTTGCAATCTAAGCTACATAAGAACCGTTAATAATTATGAGAACACCTGTAAAGCAGAGTGATACATGTATAGTTAAAAGTTCCAGTGCGGAACTAACTGTTGTATAATAGTATAGTATAATTAGTAGTTGATAGTTAGTTTGACTAACCCTCCAATGCTGTTCTGTGTAGAGTTTAAATATTTTGCGTGTCTTCCTGTGTATGTGCGTATGTGTGTGTCAGTGTGCTTGTTTGTTTGTTTTGTCAGTTTTAATTATTAGAGTCTTTTTTCAGACGAGATATTGGCATAGCTTCGCCTTCCCCTCAAACGGACACACACACACACACACACACACACACACACACACACACACACACACACACACACACACACACACACACACACACACACACACACACACGCGCACTCTAACACTAACACTGAGCCAGGTTTCGTCGGCTGTGTGACATCAGAGGGTCCTGCCAAGGTGCACCAGTTTCAAACCAACCAGGAAGTGGACACTGTGCCACTTCCTGTTCACTTCCTGTCTCTGTGAATCGCACTCCTTGTCCTGGGAGATTTAAGAGGGACGGGAATGCGTGTGCGTGTGTGTATGTTGACAGGATTGGAAACAGGAAGGAGGTGTTGTTGCCAGTGTGTGTTCTAAGGAAAGCAGAACCAATCAAAGTATTATTATTCTTATGAATGTAACATACTTAGTATTATGATGGGATAGTGTGTACGTGTGTGTTTCTGTGTTTAGTATCACTCTATGAAATCTATTTACTCTAATTTAATGGGATTTAACAAAATTGTGTGTGTGTGTGTGTGTGTGTGTGTGTGTGTGTGTGTGTGTGTGTGTGTCCTTGTTTGTGTGTGTGTGTGTGTGTGTGTTTGTGTTATCACTCTATGAAATCTATTCACTGCAATCTGATGCAGTTACATTTTTTGTCTCTCTCTCTCTCTCTCTCTCTCTCTCTCTCTCTCTCTCTCTCTCTCTCTCTCTCTCTCTCTCTCTTCCCCCCCCCCTCCCCTGAGTGTCTTTCATTTGTATTGATAGCTGATGTATAAACGCCCTTCAGAGCTTTGTTGCTATCATGATGGTTCCTCTTTTCACAGGGACCACTGAACAGCCGTTGAATTCATTATTTTATGTATTAAGTTATTATTCTTATTCTTTCTAGGCACCAAGAAAAAGACCAAGGTTGTCAAGAACAACCCTAACCCAGTGTGGAATGAGGTAGGAACACTATTAACCACAATCCACCGAACATTGACGTGACTTTTACGCACGCAATACGTCTGGATTCACCATGCCTATTACCCCCACTTCACCCGGAACCACCATGACTTTTACCCACAATCCACCTGGCACCATCAATTTGACCACAAGCCACCTGGCAGCACCAAGACTATTACCCAGAATTCACCCGGCCCCATGACTTTGACCCTCAATCCACCTGGGAACACCATGACTATTGCCTAGAATTCCCCTGACACCACTAGCTTTCTCCAACTGCGGCCAGTGGCCTTTTGCTCTGAGCCATTGATTACATTGAAATCGAAAAATAACTCAGAAGCTCCAGACTAATTTGCAAAATGGTCCGGCGATGTCAGGTCGCCTGGCACCATGACGATTATCCACATCCACGAAACGTTACCGGGACTATAACCCACAATCCACCTGGAACTCATCTTTTGATCATTTCAAACTGGTGCATATGGGGAGTATTCGTCTTAAATATGACAATGTATTTCAGGGTTTTGAGTGGGACCTGAAGGGAATTCCTCTGGATTCCGCAGCAGAGATCCACTGTGTGGTTAAAGACCACGAGAAGATGGGGAGGAACAGGTACTGTCTGTCTGTCTGTCTGTCTGACTGACTGTCTGCCTGTTGGTCTCTCTGCCTGTCTGTCTGACTGTCTGTCTGCCTGACTGACTGTATGCCTGTTTGTGTTGCTCCCTGTCTGCCTGACATGTCTGTCTGTCTCTCAGCCCGTCTGTCCCCCTAGAATTGTTATCGCAACTTGCCATCCCAGAATAGAACCCTGGGCCGCTCAGAGAGGGCGATGCTTCCTCCTGATAGGTCGGGAGACAGGAAGTAGGGTCAGCCAGCAGGACGCTAGGAACAGACCCACTCTGGGGAACAGAGGGAGTGGGAGGTGGAGATACCATTAGGTTATGTAAGGTGTAGGTGACAGGGTTCTTTATACAACACACACACACACACACACACACACACACACACACTGGTATCCGGAGAATGCGGCGCCCTCGGTTGCCCTCGGAAACCGATATTCCGAAAAGCATATTAACAGATCCTCCACACAATGGCTAGGTAGACTGGAATGATTTCACCTGTGTTCTAGAATATACCGGCGTACCTCACGTTCAACCGTGACAAACACACACACACACACACACACACACACACACACACACACACACACACACACACACACACACACACAGTGTTGTTAAGGTTATCAAGGTTGCTGGGTGACAGCATGTATCTAGTAATATAATATGCGTTTATGATATTATCCAGGTTCCGGGATGAGAGCCGGGTGTATATAGTGTAGCAGGCTAGTGGGTGTGTGGTTTCCATGCTACCAAGTTGAATAGTAAACCACACAACACAGAGAGCAGTTCAAAGTCATGGGGATTTATTTACAGGGTAAATAACAACCACCAGGGTGGGAAAACGCTCATCCTCCTATTAGCGTACAATCTGTTATCCGTAATCCATCCAATTCACTTCCAATCTACCTCTCTCTCGTTGGCCGTACAGCACTTCCAGACGATCACACAGATCCTGTCTGTGCTTCTCTAGCCCTCCAAGATCACACAGCCCCCGTCTGTAGTTTGCTAGCCCTTTTAACCCCGAGCGCCCTTGCTTAATGATCCTCAGGCTTGCTTCGTTAAAGGGAGGAAGTCCATGTAAGGCTTGGGGGTGGAGCCAGCAGGTTGCCTGATATACCACTCCCCTCACGCCTCCCTGCCGTCTGCCACGATAGTAATAAATGCGTTTATGATATTATCCCGGTTCCTGGGTGTATATAGTAATGTGTGTACTATATTATCCAGGTTCCTGGGTGTGTATAGTAACATGTGTGTACTATATTATCCAGGTTCCTGGGTGAGAGCAGGGTGTCTCTCAGGGATGTCCTCAACTCTCCAAACCTGGCGGCTTGCTTCACCGTGTCCCTGATGGACACCAAGAGGAACAACACTGGAGTAATACACACACACACACACACACACACACACACACACACACACACACACACACACACACACACACACACACACACACACACTAAAACACACACTAAAACACACTAAAACACAGTGTTCTCAACAGTGATGCGTGTCTCCCTACTAGGCCACACTAAGCCTGCAGGTTTCCTACATCCCTCCCCCCGGAGCAGCGGCCATCTACCAGCCTCCCGCCCAGCCGGAGCCCTCCCACTACAGCAACCCCCACGTAGAGCTGGACACCATCACAAGTAACCCCCCGGCCCACCCCCCTGTCCGTCTCTCTGACGGTCTGGCCTCCCTGCCTGTCTCTCTGCCTGTCTGTCTACCTGTCTCTCTACCTGCCTCCCTGCCTGTCTCTCTACCTGTCTGTCTACCTGTCTCCCTGCCTGTCTCTCTACCTGTCTCTCTCTCTACCTGTCTGCTCTCTACCTGTCTGTCTCTCTACCTGTCTGTCTCTCTACCTGTCTGACCACCCTGTCTGTCTACCTGTCTCCCTCCCTGTCTGTCTCTCTCTCTACCTGTCTCCCTCCCTGTCTGTCTCCCTGTCTGTCTCTCTACCTGTCTCCCTCCCTCCCTGTCTGTCTCCCTACCTGTCTCCCTCCCTGTCTGCCTCTCTACCTGTCTGTTTACCTGTCTCCCTGTCTGTCTCTCTACCTGTCTCCCTCCCTGTCTGTCTCTCTACCTGTCTGTCTCCCTGTCGGTCTCTCTACCTGTCTCCCTCCCTGTCTGTCTCTCTACCTGTCTCCCTCCCTGTCTGTCTCTCTACCTGTCTGTCTACCTGTCTCCCTGTCGGTCTCTCTACCTGTCTCCCTCCCTGTCTGTCTCTCTACCTGTCTGTCTGTCTCCCTCTCCAGTGATCTCCATGGACACCATGGGGGAGGAGGACACAGAGAGCATGCTGATGCTGGAGCCCAGCGAGGAGCAGGGCCTGGACGACGGGGGCCGCTCCCTGGTGGACTCGGGCCCCCAGGGGCCCCAGGGCAGGGAGACCCCCACCGCCCAGACCCCCAAGAGACCCCCACCCTCCTACAAAGCCCAGGCCGGCCTGAGGAAGAGGAGGAGGGGGGCCGGCAGCCAGAACAGAGCCCTCCCCAACAAGCCCCAGGACCTGCAGGTGTGTGTGTGTGTGTGTGTGTGTGTGTGTGTGTGTGTGTGTGTGTGTGTGTGTGTGTGTGTGTGTGTGTGTGTGTGTGTGTGTGTGTGTGTGTGTGTGTGTTGTCAATGTGTGTGTGTGTGTGTGTCTGGTTGTCCGTGCGTGTGTGTCAGTGCGTACGTTTATGGTTGTCATTGTGGGGGTGTGTTGTTATCTATGTGTGTGAGTGTGGCAGTCCATGTGTGTGTGTGTGTGTGTGTGTGTGTCAGTGTGTGCGTTTATGGTTGTCAACGTGGGTGGATGGGGGTTTGTGTGGTTGTTGTGTGTGTGCATGGGTATTGTTGTCCATGTGGGTCTGTTGGACTGTCTATATGTGTGTGTAGTTGTTTGTGTATATGTGTGTGTGTGTCTGAGATTATGATTTGAATCAGTAGACCAATCAGAGCCAGTCTCCCTGTACACCTGAACGATAAACTCCTCCTCCTTCAGGTGCGTGTGCGGATCATCGAGGGGAGACAGTTGCCGGGCATCAATATCCAACCAGTCGTCAAGGTAACCGTTGCCGGGCAGACCAAGAGGACCTGCATCCGTAAGGGGAACAACCCTGTGTTTGATGAGGTGAGCAGAGGTCAACGGTCAAAGGTCTTGTATATAAAGTCACCGTGGGTCAGAAACCTCTCTCCGGTTGAAGTTGAGATTTGATCTGTGTGTGTGTGTGTGTGTGTGTGTGTGTGTGTGTGTGTGTGTGTGTGTGTGTGTGTGTGTGTGTGTGTGTGTGTGTGTGTGTGTGTGTGTGTGTGTGTGTGTGTGTGTGTGTGTGTCAGACCTTCTTCCTGAACTTCTTTGAGTCACCCTCCGACCTGTTTGACGAGCCAATCTTCATCACCGTGAGTGTCATCCTCTAGCTCATCCTCTGCTGCAGCATGTCATATGCTTTATAGTTTTAAAATGACTTTTTGTTCTCTCTCTCCCTCGATGTAAGGTGTGTGACTCTCGCATGCTGAGGCATGATGCTGTCATTGGAGAATTTAAGGTAGGAGCACATACTCTAGACACATATATATAAATATATATGTGTGTGTAAATGACGTATTTCTGCGTAGTGTTCTTGTATTTCTGCAAGTAAGACTTCAAAATGTTTTGGCAGCTGGATGTGGGGACAGTCTACAGTGAGCACAGTAAGTACATTATGAGTACTACAAATTGCACACTTACACCTAAACCCTGGGAGCTTCTGTGAGGTTTGAGTGGAGCACTGATTGTTTGAACAGGAACCTGCTGGAAATCAGCTATTTTACTGAGACAGGCCCGTTTTATATTGTAACTTTGTTACTTCTAATACTTTCCTGTATAATAAATAAAAAGAAAGAAAGAAGAATAGTTACGTACTTAATATATCAAAAAAACACTCGACGACTATGAAATAATTCTGATATTTAGTTCATTTCTGCACTGCTTAACGCACTCCCAGCCCTCCGATAAAGTACTTTATTAGTCCTAAACTGGATATCTGGGACATTCTTAAAGTTGTATTTGTAGTGCTTTGACGATGGTGTTCTCAGCCTACATTTCCCATGATGCTATCTGTCTCGTGTTAGGACACTGCTTCCTGAGGAAGTGGCTGCTGCTCAGTGACCCTGACGACCTCTCGGCAGGGGTCAAAGGTTACGTGAAGGTCAGCCTGTTGGTGCTGGCGGCGGGAGACGAACCCCCGGTGAGAGACCACGCACAGACACACTCACACACATGTGATTTTATAATGCGTGGAAGTTCGTTTTTCATTTGTGTTATGTTTACGTGTGTATTTGTCTATGTATACGTGTGTGTGTGTGTGTGTGTGTGCAGGCGGACCAGAAGGAGTGTGTGGAGGAGAAGGAGGACATCGAGGGGAACCTCCTGAGACCGGCCGGTCTGACCCTCAGAGGAGCGCAGTTCTCCCTCAGAGTCTTCAGAGCTGAAGACCTCCCTCAGAGTGAGTCCTCCTCTCCTCCTTATGTCTCCTCCTACTGTCTCCTCCTCAGAGTGAGTCCTCCTCTCCTCCTTCTGTCTCCTCCTTCTGTCTCCTCCTCAGAGTGAGTCCTCCTCTCCTCCTTCTGTCTCCTCCTACTGTCTCCTCCTTCTGTCTCCTCCTACTGTCTCCTCCTTCTGTCTCCTCCTTCTGTCTCCTCCTTCTGTCTCCTCCTCAGAGTGAGTCCTCCTCTCCTCCTTCTGTCTCCTCCTTCTGTCTCCTCCTTCTGTCTCCTCCTCAGAGTGAGTCCTCCTCTCCTCCTACTGTCTCCTCCTTATGTCTCCTCCTACTGTCTCCTCCTTCTGTCTCCTCCTTCTGTCTCCTCCTTCTGTCTCCTCCTCAGAGTGAGTCCTCCTCTCCTCCTACTATCTCCTCCTTCTGTCTCCTCCTACTGTCTTCTCCTACTGTCTCCTCCTTCTGTCTCCTCCTCAGAGTGAGTCCTCCTCATATCCTCCTCAAATCTCTTCTCCTCCGCTCCCTTCTGTCTTCTTCTCTCTGAATTGTTGCTCTCCATTTCTCAGATTCTCTCCTTTCTTAATCTATCTTCTCTCGCTCTATCTTCTTTGGATATTCTGCAGCCATTTAGTTCCTCTCCCTCTCTCCCTCTCTCCCTCCCTCCCTCCCACCAGTGGACGATGCCTTCATGGACGGGATGAGGCAGATCCTGGGCTTCGACAGCAACAGGAAGAATCTCGTTGACCCGCTGGTAGAGGTCCACTTTGCAGGCAAAACCGTAAGTGTGCACCAATCCCCCGCACCAACAAGGACCCTCGGTGGTACAGCTCACCAGTACGCTGGGGTGGGGTGCACTGCAGGACAGCCTGGTCCAGCCTGGTGTGGGACTCCCAGCTGTAGGTTCTGGGTTGGATTCCCCATGTCAATATTCTACCTGTAGCCACCATAGTGCAAGATGTAGTCTAACACGACCTGCTCCTTACTGACCTGTCTCTGTACTGTCCAACCCCTACCTGCTCCTTAATAAAAATGTGTCTAAACTCACTGTCAGTTACTTTAGATGACAGTGACGACTACTAAATGAGAAATAAGGTCAAATAATGCATAGTAAGGAGAATTCTTGTATCCTCAGATCTGCACCAAAGTGCTGGAGAAGAGCGCCAACCCCCAGTGGAACCAGTGCCTGTCCATGCCCATCAGGGTGAGAACGACACTCCTGCCAACCAATCACATTAGTCCATTACAAGGCTCGGCCAATCACATCACCCCACTCCAGACTGGGCGGGAGCAAAGACTAATGCCATTGTTTTGTTTCCCTTTAGTTTCCCTCCATGTGTGAGAAGATGAGGCTCAGAGTTCTCGACTGGTGAGTCATGTGGATGGTACTGCTCGATGACATCATAATCATCACGTTCGATGGCCTCATCAGCATATTAAGTGACATCATCGTCCAGTTTCATGACATCGTCATCATCATCCTGTTTTATGACATCTTCATTACGCACTCTGTCTGCAGGGACCGGGCGAGTCACAATGACATCATCGGCACCGCCCACCTGTGCATGTCCAAGATATCAGCCCCTGGTGGAGAGATCGATGGTGAGAAACTGGTCTGGTCTGAACTAGTTTAACCTGGACTGGTCTGGTTTGAACTAGTGTAAACATGACTGGTCTTGTCTGAACTAGTGTAAAGTGGACTGGTCTGAAGTAGTGTAAACCTGTACTTATCTGGTCTGAACTCGTCTAACCTGGACTGGTCTGGTCTGAACTAGTGTAAACTGGACTGGTCTGGTCTGAGCTAGTCTAACTTGGACTGGTCTGGTTGGAAACAAGTCTAACCCTGGACTGGTCTGGTCTGAACTAGCGTAAACTGGACTGGTCTGGTCTGAACTAGTGTAACTGTATGGTCTGGTTGAAACTAGTGTAAACTGGACTGGTCTGGTCTGAACTAGTGTAAACCTGGACTGGTCTGGTTGGAAACAAGTCTAACCTGGACTGGTCTGGCCTGAACTAGTGTTAACTGGACTGGTCTGGTAGGAACAAGTCTAACCTGGACTGGTCTGAACTAGTGTAAACTGGACTGGTCTGGTCGGAAGTAGTGTAAAATGGGCTAGTCTGGTCTGAACTAGTCTGATCTGAACTAGTGTACACTGGACTGGTCTGGTCTGAACTAGTCTAACCTGGACTGGTCTGGTCTGAACTAATGTAAACTGTACTGGTCTGGTCTGAACTAGTGTAAACCTGGACTGGTCTGAACTAATGTAAACTGTACTGGTCTGGTCTGAACTAGTCTAACCTGTATTTGGAGTGGCTTTTATTAACTCCTAACTGGCTGGGCTGCTCCGGTCAAAGATGTCTCCCTACTTACCTCTCTCTCATCAAGATCCTCTCCATCTACTTCTCCTCCTGACTTTCCGACTGAATCTCTTCAACTGAATTTTGATAGTTAATTTGGCCTCTTGTTGCATGCAATTCAAATAAATCAGCACTTCTAGCAAAAATGCTGACGTGGTAATGATCCTATATCAACTGGAAACCTAATCCTAATACGGTTCAATGGTCTGGAAAACCTAAACGAACCAGCACCTTGGTCAGCATAAAATAGTTGAGGACCCTCCAAATATATTCCTCAATACTGCAAGTATAGGATACTCCATCAGCACAATGGATGATCCAACAGGACATGAAGCTAGAGCGAGAAGGTCAGAGACGAGTGTTGTTCCCTGAAGCTAAGATGCTCCCTTCTCTCCACTACGTGTGGGAGTGCTGTATTGGCCTGTGTTCAGGCTTGAGCTTCTTGTTTAACCAACTAACCTGACATTGTTTTTTAGTGTAGCTTGATTGTCGTGTTGTTCTAACAGATGTTTGAGCGAGCTTTGAGGCCCGCTACGTAACCGCGCTGTGACCGAACGCCACACACAGCGCCAGCTTGTCGGACATGTTGGTCGGTTGCTATCGTGTCCGTGTCGTGTTTCCTGGTTCTTTGCACTCTGGGTCTCTCCGTCTCTCACTCGTTCTTCTTCTTCTGTGCACCAGATGAGCCGTCTTCTAGGAGTCTCCAGTCTGCCAGTATGTTCATCAATTTCTCGACCGCTTCCCTCACCCCCGCTCTCTCTGACTGTCTCTACCTCTCTCTGCTGTCCTGTCTGTAGTAACAATACCTCTCTAAATCTCTCTCTCGCTCTCGCTCTCTCTCTCACTCTCTCACTCTCTCAGCCTCACCCACACCCTGTTTATTATCTCATGCTTTGACTTGAATGTTACTGAATGACTTAATGAACTACTTGTAGATCAGCTCTTGACTTTCCACCTCACTGTGTCTGGTAACCATGGATCACCCTTGAAATCATTTAAAGAGATGATTGATTGATTGATTGATTGTTTTATTATTGATCAATGCAGGTGAGATGAGCCTGCCTCTTCTCCATCGATCTTTAATGATTGCTGTTTGATTGTTATATTTTTTCACTTATATCTCTTACAATTATGATCTCTGATACTTCTGTTTGTGTGTGTGTGTTAATGTGGGAGTGTATCTGTTAATGTATGTATTTGTG
>NC_082398.1:8370358-8381909 GCF_031168955.1 Gadus macrocephalus | reverse complement strand
CCCATGGAAGCCTTTCTAACCCGAGTGGAAATATGGCGGACGTATTTCAGTCCGTCAGGACGTCCCTGAGCCTGGGCCAACTCAAGGGGGATGGTGCTGAAGCCCTCCAGACCTCCAGACCTCCTCGCCGTTGATGGAACGGTGGAAACAGCGTCTTGCTGTCGCCACGCAGCACAGATCTTCCCCATGATTCACTTCACCTCATTTACTGCGCTTTAAAACTCCCGAACCGTTCCGGTGTCTCGACCTGAAATAAAGCAGGACCACCACCATTATCGCTAATCCTCCTCCACCGTCATCTCAAACTAAGTCTGCTCAAACTTTACACCATCACCACCACCACCACCACGTAAAACTAAGTCTACTCAAACTTTACACCATCGCACCGCCATCGTGTAAAACTAAGTCTACCCAAACTTTACACCATCACCACCGCCACATCTAGAACTCCACACCTCTCGGACTTTACCGCATCAACTGGCACCCTATCCTCACGCCATCACGCCATCTTTACACCATCCCCAACCACCGTCATCTAGCGCCTTACATCTCCAACTTTACACCATCGTCATCGAAAGCCCTCTACCTCCCCCATCTCTATACCATCAAGACCGCCATCTCTCAAACTCTACACCTCCTCCAATTTACACCGTCGAGACCACCATCGTCTGAAAATCGACACCTCCTCCATGTTCAACTGTGACGGCTGACTCCTGACCGATAGAACCACATAAAGAGAGCACTACAACTGCTCTACATATGCACATCGTCGGAGTGTGTCCAGAGACTGCATTGCAGTGCTTTATCATTGTATCTTCGTGAATCATCAGGATCTAATTTGACGTAGGACCGGACATTGACACCACGGGGTATGGATGGATCGATGTAAGGGTGAACGTGGGTGGTTGGGAGATCAGCTCCGTACACCTGTAGTCTCTGTAGACCATCTACCCCGTGTTTATGGGGTAGATGCCTTCTCCCAGATCCTCTGAACTTGGCCCCATTGGGGGTTCTCTTTAGGACCCAGGGGGTTGGCAGGGGGTTGCTCGTGTCAACCCCTGCTCTGATTACGATCCTGGTCATCCAGGCGTGACCAATCACAGGCTGACAGTCTCCAGCCACTGCCAATCAGTATCAGGCAGCCAGAAGGGCATGACCGAAAGTCTCTGTCTCATCTCTGTGTTTATTTTTTGCTGTTTTTTACGTCATAATGCTGTCTCATCTGGCCTGCTCCGTTGTTTCTCCTGTTTTTTAAACTTTGGTTGCTCTCACCTCTATCCCCGCCTCCCCCCTCTCACTCTCTCCCCTCTCTCCTCTCTCTCTCCTGTCGACCTCTCTCCCCCCTCTATCCTGTATCTCGATCTTTCTCCCTTATCTCATCTCGCTCTCGCTCTCTCTCTCTCTCCAATTCCCCCCTCCACCTCTCTCTCTCTAATCCCCCCCTCCACCCCTCTCCTCTGTTCTCTCTCCCCTCTCCATCTCCTCCCCCTCTCCCTCTCTGGTCTCTCTCCCCTCTCCTCCCCCTCTCCCTCTCTGATCTCTCTCCCTCTCCTCCCCCTCTCCCTCTCTGGTCTCTCTCCCCCGCCTCCCCCTCTCCTTCTCTGGTCTCTCTCCCCCCCCCCCTTCTCCCACTCTGTCTCTCTCTCCCCTCTCCCTCTCCTCCCCCCCTCCCTCTCGGTCTCTCCTCCCCTCTCCCTCTCTGGTCTCCCTCCCCCTCCCCCTCTCTGGTCTCTCTCCTCCCCCTCTCTCTCCCTCTCCTCCCCCTCTCCCTCTCTGGTCTCTCTCCTCCCCCTCTCCCTCTCTGGTCTCTCTCCTCCCCCTCCCCCTCTCTGGTCTCTCTCCTCCCCTCTCCCTCTCTGGTCTCTCTCCCCTCCTCCCCTCCCCCTCTCTGGTCTCTCTCCTCCCCCTCTCCTCTCTGGTCTCTCTCCCTCTCCTCCCCCTCTCTGTCTCTCTCCTCCCCCTCTCCCTCTCTTGTCTCTCTCCTCCCCCTCCCCTCTCTTATCTCTCTCCTCCCCCTCCCCTCTCTGGTCTCTCTCCTCCCCCTCTCCCTCTCTGTCTATCTCCTCCCCCTCTCCCTCTCTGGTCCCTCTCCTCACCCTCTCCCTCTCTGTCTCTCTCCCCCTCCTCCCTCTCTGGTCTCTCTCCCTCTCCTCCCCCTCTCCTCTCTGGTCTCTCTCCCCCTCCTCCCCCGCTCCCTCTCTGGTCTCTCTCCCCCTCCTCCCCCTCTGTGGTCTCTCTCCCCCTCCTCCCCTGCTACAGAGACTCCCGGTGGAGGAGCTGTACATGCCCCCCATCGTCATCAAGGTGATAGACAACCGTCAGTTTGGCAGGAAGCCGGTGGTGGGCCAGTGCACCATCCGCTGCCTGGACGACTTCCGCTGTGAGCCCCAGGAGGAGCCCGAGGAGCAGGAGGAGGAGACAGGTGAGGGGGGAGGAGGGGGAGGGAGGAGAGAGGGGGAGGTGGAGGAGAGAGGGGGAGGGAGGAGGGAGGAGGAGGTGGAGAGAGACGGGGAGGGAGGAGGGAGGAGGAGGTGGAGGAGAGAGGGGGAGGGAGGAGGGAGGAGGAGGTGGAGAGAGACGGGGAGGGAGGAGGGAGGAGGAGGTGGAGAGAGACGGGGAGGGAGGAGGGGGTGGGGGAGAGAGTTGAGGGAGGAGGGAGGTGGGAGAGAGTTGAGGGAGGAGGAGGTGGAGAAGCGTGAGGCCAGAGGGGGAGGGTGGGAGAAGTGAGGGGAGGTGAGGAGGTGGAGAGAGTGGAGAAGCAGGAGGCAGAGGAAGAGGTAGAGAGGGGGAGGAGGAAGGGAGGGGGAGGGATGGAGGAGGAAGATGGATTTATCCTTAATTTTACAGGAAGGTCCCATTGAGATACAATGTCTCTTCTTCCAGGATTTCTGAGACAAGATGAGGAGTAAAGCAAGAGGGGGGAGGGGGGGGGGGAGAGTTGAAGAAGAGTAAGGAAATGGACAGACAGACAGACAGATGGTTGGTGTCTTCTTCGGTGTAAAGCTAATTATATTTTCCTAATGCGTGCACGCATGTGTCTGTCTGCGCGCGCGCGCGTGTGTGTGTGTGTGTGTGTTCATGTGTGTGTGTGTGTGTGTGTGTGTGTGCGTGCGGACCTCTCAGGTGACATGGCCTTGACTCCCCGTGATGACATCCTGATTGACATCGATGACAAAGAGCCTCTCATACCTGGACAGGTGAGCAACCTATCAGCATACCTGTCAATCAACCAACTGGCCAATCACGTTGGACTGCAGTCTCATGGACTCTGCTTCTGTTCTCTGTGTCTAAATGAGATCCAGCTGAATGAGCCTGGAATAAAAGAACTATTGAACCAAAAGTGTGTGTGTGTCTGTGTGTGTGTGTGTGTGTGTGTTTGTGCGAGAGAGAGAGAGAATATCTTGGTGTGTGTGTGTTTTCTGAATGTGGGTTTTATGACAAATAACTAAAAAGGGCAAATATGAAACATGTTTATTTATTTGCATGTGTAAACAGACTCCGCTACAGGCCATCGTACGTGTTCGCTGGTGCCTGCGCGGAGCATGTGTGGAAAGGGATGAATGTGTGTAGATAGAAGTGCGGGTGTGTGAGACATATGTGTGTGCGAGAGAAATGTGTTTGTGCGTGTGTGTGAAGAGAGAGAGAGAGATCTGTGTGTGTGTGTGTGTGTGTGTGAAGAGAGAGAGAGAGGTGTGTGTGTGTGTGTGTGTGTGTGTGTGTGTGTGTGTGTGTGTGTGTGCGTGTGCGTGTGAGAAAAGGGATCAATTGATTGAAGAATAGTTGCCAGTCTTCACAAAGAGAGAGAGAATATAGAGAGAGCAAAAGGAAAGGTGATGAGATAATCAAAAGATACAAGGAAAGAGAATGCTAGAGTGAAATACAGAAATGAGGATGACAGAGAGAGGGAGAGGAGAGAGACAGAGGAGAGAGGGACAGAGAGAGAGAGAAAGAGAGAGAGAGAGAGAGAGAGAGAGAGAAGAGAGACAGAGGAGAGGAGAGAGAGACAGAGAGGTACAGAGAGAGAGAGATAGAGGCAGAGAGAGAGAGACACACAGAGAGAGAAAGAGAAAGCGAGGGAGGCTTAACGAGTGGTGACGGGCGCGAGCCTTGTGGTCGCCACGGTAACCACCGACCACAGAGACGGTTGCCATGTCATCATGTCAGCCATGTTTATTTATGCTGCTGGTACCACACACACACACACACACACACACACACACACACACACACACACACACACACACACACACACACACACACACACACACACACACACTTATAAATGCACGAATAAATATAGTCAGAAAAGCACACACCTAGGTGAAGACACACGTAAGTTGCCTTCACATGCCTATTGGGGTCGCTGGAAGCCTTAACAGCCAGAGGTTGCAGGGTCTGGTGTTTAGCTCCTCGGTGTGTAAAGATAGATAGACATTAATATGATGAGATAAGAGAGACACGATGAAGATTATAGAGTACGTACACTCTTTTCTTCTCCACTCCTCTCCCCCTTCACCTCTCTCATCTTTATTCTCCTCTCCCCCTTCGCTGCTCTCCCCTCCCCCCTCTCTCCTCCCCTCTTCTCACTTCCTCTCCTCTTTTCCTTCCCTCCTCCGCGTCTCTCTTGCTCCTCTTCTCTCTTCTCACTTCCTCTCCTCTCCCCCTCTTCTCCTCTCTCCTCCTCTTCTTCTCTCTTGCTCCTCTCCTCTCACGTCCCCTCCTCTCCCCCTCCTCTCCCCCCTCCTTTTCCCTCCCCCCCCTTCTCCTCCCCCCTCCTTTTCCCTCCCCCCCTTCTCCTCTCCTCTTTCACGAAAGTCTTTCTCCTGGAAAATGTGACTGCCTCTGCTACTGTCTGTGCTATACTAGACAGACCCTGTGGTCAGGGTGTGCATGTGTGTGCAGGCATGTGTGTGTATTCTTGGCATATTAAAGTTGAGCTATTCATCAGCAGAACATCACATCATGATAATATAGAGTAGGAATACAAGGGAACATCTCTCTCTTTTTTTCTCCCTCTCCTCCCTCCCTCCCTCCCTCCCTCTCTCTCCTTCTCTCGCTCCCTCCCTCCCTCTCTCGTTCTCCCTCTTATGTGTAGCAATGCTTGTGATTGTGTGTGTGCCAATGAGACTGCTTTAGGTTGTGCGTGTGCATGTGTGTGTTTTAGGAACATAAACTAATATCAAAGTCTTTGTTAAATGTGCTGTGTATGTTGATCTGTTTAGAATTTCTTTCAATCTTAACGGAAATGTGGTTAACTAACTTTGCTAACACGGAAGTCTGTCTTTTTTGGTGTGCCTGTGTCTATGTCCGGTGTGTGTGTGTGCATGTGTGTGTGTGTGTGTGTGTGTGTGTGTGTGTGTGTGTGTGTGTGTGTGTGTGTGTGTAGTTTACAGATGGGACCAGCTCTGCCATCATTAATCTTGCCTCCTCTCGCACTAGTCTTCATGTAGGTAACTCACTAACTCACTCACTCACTCTGTTATTCATCCATTCATGAATCAATTCCGTCACTCTTTAGCTCTTATAGTCAGTCACACTCACTCACTCACTCCTCCCCTCCTATCTCCCTCATCAATCCTTCAAATTCATACAGTATAAACCTGGTAACACCTTTTGACATAGGCTGTGCAGTGATTTTGCAGTTTAACTTCTTTCATAGCACCTTCCACCAAAAAAACGAATGATTTCATCCTAAAACAACCGCATTACCAAGGGGGCCATTACAATGTAACAGACTAGGCAACTCAAGCCCCATGGCCTAAAGACAAGACCTGAAACTGCAACTCTCAGGGATGTGATTGGAGGATCAGAGTTACAGAGTAAATGCTCAGGAATGTGTGTGGCGACAGGCATCCTGGTGTTTGAAGGACATCTATCCCATAATAGTCTTTAAAGAGTTGTGTAATCATCAGCCTGGTTAGCGAGCAGACCTCCATGCATTTACTGATGGAAAAAACGTTAACACACACCAACAAGCATCAACACACAACACACGCCAACACAACTAACACTAACACCACACATAGCTATGCACAACGAAACACACCAACGCAACAGACACCAACACACACAATCATCACACGAGCACAACACAAACCAAAACAACATACTAACACACCAACCCAACACACACCCAACCCACTTCAACTCACACCAACCCACTTAAACCCACACACACTAACACAACACACACACACACAAAGCACACACTGAAGTTACTGTCACAGTGTTTAACCCCAGCTACGAGCCAGTTCATATATTATATAATATTGTCAGTTTAAATGTTTTTCCTTTTAAATTAAAATGTTGTTGCGCACGCATTCCAACCTTGAGAGCTGACCTAGTTCATCACTTTATTTTCCACTATGTATGCGTGTGTTTGATATTAAGTGTGTGAATGTGAGTATAACCAGTCGGGTGAGAGCATACCAATGGTTTTTTTGTTTTTGTTTCATTCAGTGTAATTTAAAATAACTTTATAGAGATGCACGCTCGGCTCACACACACACAAAGTGGTCGAGAGTATCAAGGATGTTCACTTTCTCTGAGAGAGAGAGAGAGAGAGAGAGAGAGAGAGAGAGAGAGAGAGAGAGAGAGAGAGAGAGAGAGAGAGAGAGCGAGCCTTAAAGCAGAACACTGCTTGGTTAGAACCACAGTTATCGTAGTGCGTATGTGTGTGTGTGTTGGCACTGCCAGTCGTCGTGGTAACGCCAGTGGTCCCCGTAGGGTCACCTAATGAGAGGCTGTAAACTAAAACTACCTCTGTGTGTGTGTGTGTGAGTTGTAATCTGCCCGAATGAGGAGCCATGGATTGAAGACACAAACACACACACACACACACACACACACACACACACACACACACACACACACACACACACACACACACACACACACACACACACTCATTCTGTGCATGAGAGAAAGAGACTGTGTTAATGTGTCCTGTGTGTGCAAATGTTGCCAGGTTTTGATGATCAGGGCGCCAGACTGTGAGGGTGTGTGTGTGTGTGTGTGTGTGTGCGCACAGAGATTAGTGTCCCAGCTTCATGACACTAGGGTTTCCCATGCTAGTCCTTTAGAAAGAAAACATCACAAATTCCATAGACACACAAGCGCACGCACAATCACACACACACACACAGTTACATGCATGCGTATGAACATAGTATCATGGGAGAATCCTTCAGTGTTTCCGACTTCAGAATGGTGTGTGTGTGTGTGTGTGTGTGTGTGTGTGTGTGTGTGTGTGTGTGTGTGTGTGTGTGTGTGTGTGTGTGTGTGTGTCATACATGTTCCTGAGAGGACTGGAGGTCTTAGGGTGGTGACAGGTCAACCGAATTACGTGAAGAGAGAGAGAGTCTGTGTGTGTGAAAAGTGTATGCGTGGTTATTGTATGTGTGTGTGTGTGTGTGTGTGTGTGTGGGGGGGGGATAAGTGTATGTGTGGTTTGTGTGTGGGTGTGTGGATTTGATCTGTCCCCTGGTATTCTGCGTCTTTGTTGCCACGGTTTCCTAGTTGCGTCAGGCGCACTGCGATGACATTACGTTAAATGACATTTATTAAGCCGACACATTCGTCAAAAGCAACTTACACCAAGTGCATTCAACAATGGAGACATCCCCCAAAATGTACAAGAATCCTTTGAGTGCATACAATTGATCCAATAAGAAAACTGCTTTAAGTGCTAAAATACAGAAACAAAAAAAAAGTAGCTTTTTCCGGACTCACAGACACAGACACACTCGGTCCCTGACTCTCTAGGTCTGCTCTCAACGTTGCTCTTCAAAACCTTAAACCAACAGTAATCATACAAATGGCCCAAACTAAATATTGTTGTATAGTCCAGTGGTTAGGGAGTTCGATTACCAGCTAAACGGTTCTGGGTTCGATCCCAACAATGTCCTCATTCTACCTTTAGACATCCTAGAGCACGATGCTCCCGACTCCATACTTACTCCTTAGTGACCTGTCTCTGTACTGTCTAACCCCTGCCTGCTCCCTAATGACCTGTCTCTGTACTGTCTAACCCCTACCTGCTCCTTAATGACCTGTCTCTACTGTCTAACCCCTACCTGCTCCTTAATGACCTGTCTCTGTACTGTCTAACCCCTGCCTGCTCCCTAATGACCTGTCTCTGTACTGTCTAACCCCTACCTGCTCCTTAATGACCTGTCTCTACTGTCTAACCCCTACCTGCTCCTTAATGACCTGTCTCTGTACTGTCTAACCCCTACCTGCTCCTTAGTGACCTGTCTCTACTGTCTAACCCCTACCTCCTCCTTAATGACCTGTCTCTGTACTGTCTCACCCCTACCTCCTCCTTAATGACCATTCTCTGAACTGTCTAACTCCTACATGCTCCTTAATGACCTGTCTCTGTACTGTCTCACCCCTACCTCCTCCTTAATGACCATTCTCTGAACTGTCTAACTCCTACATGCTCCTTAATGACCTGTCACTTTGGATAAAAGCGTCTGATATGTGACCGTATAATAAATATAGGTAAAATATTGTATAATATATAGTTAATAAGTATAATAAGATGTATAATATATTATATATATATCATAAATATATAGTAAGATATAATAATATATATATAATATAATATGTATTGTAAATATAATGACAATCCCATAGAGTTTGACATGCAGTGGTCATTATGTCATCATGTTTCATATGTTGAGTACGGTATGGGTTTGCATGCACTTTAGGTGTGGCGTGCGTGTGTGGGTTTTACTTGAGACAGCGTACCTGTTCTTTGCTGTTAAACTCTGTATCCTTCCTCCTCTGCCTACCCTAGATGTCCCAGTGGGTGAGTTACCTCACCTTGAGGGAACGAGCAGGCCCATCGGTCTTTCCGTCTGTCTGTGTCTGTGTGTCTGGGTTTTCTTTACTGAAGGGGCTTCTTTGTTTTTAAAAGGTGCCTTCCTCCTTCATGTTTTATGATGTGGGGATCGTCTTTTGTTTTCCATCGTTATTGTGTCATCTGCTTGTAACTTTTATTTTATGTCATTTTGCACATTCTCGGAAAAGAGATTTGTTCAGGCCCAATGTGCCTTCAGGAATCAATAAAGGTGAAATAAAATAGGATTCTGATATGAAGTCATCGCCTATCAACAAATGTGTGGTTAAATAAAGGTTAAATAAAATTGTGTTATGTTATTAAGTTAACATATTAACAATGTATTAACAGATGGTTGAATAAAACGATTTTAATAAGTATCGATGAACAATGTGTGAATTTATGCATGAGCCATCAAATGCTTTGAAATACTGTAAAACTCAAAGTGGTTGTTGACCTTTGACCTTCGGCAGGAGGAGGAGTTCATGGACTGGTGGAGTAAGTTCTACGCCTCCACCGGAGAGACCAGCAGATGCGGAACCTACCTGGAGAAGGGCCTGGACACCCTGCAGGTAGTGTGTGTGTCTGTTTGTCTGTCTGTCTGTCTGTCTACGATGATGTATCAAATCCAATTCAGTTGACTCTGATCTATCAAGTTGTGAATTGTCTTGGTAACCAACTGAAGGTTAATCAGTTAGAAACTCCATAAGAGACAGACAGACTGACACATTTTTTACAAGCCCTCTAACCTCTCTCTCTCTCTCTCTCTCTCTCTCTCTCTCTCTCTACGTGGGGTTGAGTCAGTCCCCCGGGTTGCCACAGTGACGTGACTATCTAAACACCTTCTCTCTCTCTCCTCCTTACCACTCCTGTACTTTGACCAACTCTGACCTTTTACCCACGTCAAGTCAAGTCCATACCTTCTCTACTCTCCTTGTTATGGCCAGCCCTCTCCTCTCCTCTCCTCTCCTCTCCTCTCCTCTCCTCTCCTCTCCTCTCCTCTCCTCTCCTCTCTCCTTCTCCCTTTCCTACTTCTCCATGTTGAGCTACTGTTTCCATTCTGGTGAAATACAGAGAGAGAGGGGTAGGTAGGTTATGGAAGTAGTTAGAAGATGTATTAAGTGCTAGGATTAAGAGAAAGTGTGTGTGTGTGTGTGTGTGTGTCATATTGTTTTGCCCTAGTAAGACTACTATGAGGTACTTGGGGCAGAAAAAGTACACACTTACATACTTACACACTCCGTCTATGTTTGTGTGTGTGACCCTGGATGACCGGATGACCAAAGTGATCGCACACCCCAATAGTAGCACGCCTGAGCTTTTATTAAACACCTCTCACTCATTGTCTCTCCCTCATTCCTCCCTCCCTCCCCCCCCCTCCCTCCCCCCTTCTCCAGGTGTACGACAGGGAGCTGGAGCGGGTGGACGCGTTCGGCGGTCTCTCAGACTTCTGCCAGACCTTCAAGCTGTACCGCGGGAAGACCCAAGAGGAAGGACAGGACCCCTCCCTGGTGGGGGAGTTCAAGGTACCCCCCCCCCCCCCCCCTCAAGTTCCTCTGCTACTTCCTGGTAGATCGCACCATCTTTCCCCGCCTTCGTTAAATGCGACTGCATCACCTTCTCTTCCCGTGAGGGTCACCATCTCGCGGATTTCCCCGTCTCTCCAGTCGGAACGAACTGGTGTTGATATCGCCGCGCCGCCTCTGTTGTGGAGACGGCGCGGCGACTCCTCGACCACCAAAGTCCCGCCCCCCTGGTACCGCGATGCCGCCTGATCGCATTTCCATGAGAATGAAACCCCCAACATGTGTACGGTTCGAGAGGGGAAATTGGGGTGGGAAATCAAGCCGGTATAGTACCTCGGTCAGTGTGAACGCGACCGGGAAAAAGGCGGGTATAAAAGGGGTGTATTTGGCAGTGTGAAAACAACTTGTGCTGCACGGGGGGGGGGGGGCGTCGCCAGAGCCTTCCGAGTGCATGGGGGGGCAATCCATGGATGTCGTCCTTCATGAGCAGTGATTGGACCGACTGCACGGGGGACGTTTCAGTCTGGACCGCGGAGCCTTCCGTCCGTGTGCGATCACGGCAGTGACTCCGTCGGACTCCCGGCCCGATGGATGCAACGCCTTTTGGTGAAAAGCGCGATTTGATAAAAATCCTCAGATTTCTTCTCTCGACCTCTCCCCCCCCCCCCCCCCCCCCCACCACCAGGGTATGTTTAGGATCTACCCCCTGCCCGGTGACGCCTCCAGCCCCATGCCCCCCAGACAGTTCACCCAGCTGCCCTCCAGTGGTGTGGAGGACTGTGTGGTCCGGGTCTACGTCATACAGGCCCACGACCTGCAGCCAAAGGACTCCAACGGGAAGGTGAGGGGAGGGAGGGGTGTGAGGGGGAGTTAAGGGTGGGGTGTGTGTTTGTATTGTGTTTGGGTTGATTCGTGTGTGTGTGTGTGTCTGTCCAGTGTGACCCCTACGTCAAGATCAGTCTGGGGAAGAAGACCATCAGTGACCAGGACAACTACGTTCCCTGTACCCTGGAACCTGTGTTTGGAAAGTAAGAGAATATTTCTCTCTCTCTCTGTCTCTCTCTGTCTTTGTCTCTCTGTCTTTGTCTCTCTGTCTCTGTCTCTGTCTCTCTCTCTCTCTCTCTCTCTCTCTCTCTCTCTCTCCCCTCCCTTCCACGCTCTCTGACAACAAACCAAA
>NC_082398.1:8357858-8365358 GCF_031168955.1 Gadus macrocephalus | reverse complement strand
GCACAAATGTGTTTTATTTTACCATTATTTAACACTTTTAAGTTTAGATGTTTCACAAGGGTGACCTGGCCAAGAGGGTACCACAGCAGGACATAAAATACAACATAAAAGAGTCTCTCTCTCTCTCTCTCTCTCTCTCTCTCCCCCCCTCCCCCTCCCTCCCCCCCCACAGGGGAAGGTGGAGATGTCTCTGGAGGTGGTGTCAGAGGAGGAGCAGGAGGAGCGACCGGCAGGCGTGGGGAGAGACGAGCCCAACATGAACCCCCACCTGGAGGAGCCCAAGTCAGTTTCTCACACTCACACAGCCGCACACACACACACACACACACACACACACACACACACACACACACACACACACACACACACACACACACACACACACACACACACACACTTCCTCTTTATCCTCCTCTTCCTCCCCCTCCTCCTCCCCCCCCCTGTCTCCTCCTCCTCCTCCTCCTCCCCCCTGTCTCCTCCTCCTCCTCCTCACATCCTCCTCCTCCTCCTCCTCCTCTTCCTCCTCCTCCTCCTCCTCCTCCTGCAGGCGTCCGGACACCTCCTTCCTGTGGTTCTCCTCTCCCTATAAGACCATGCGCTTCATCCTGTGGACGAGGTTCAAGTGGTTCATCCTCCTCTTCATCATCCTCTTCCTCGTCTTCCTCTTCTTCGGTGTCTTCCTCTACTCCTTCCCCGTAAGTGCCTTTATTGGCCAAAGCACAAGCAGTAAAATAGGGAACAAAAATAACTCATGGAAATGCATAATAAAGACGTAATGGTGTTAAAAAACACAGACAAAAATCAAACAATGTACAGACGGTAGAAAACTGTATCATAAAAGTCTCTTATGCCGCTTTTCCACTGCATGGTACCAGCTCGACACGACTCGACACGACTCGACTCAGCTCGCATTTTTTGCGTTTCCACCGCGGTACCATGGTACCTGGTACCTGAAGTGGCTGCTTTTTCTAGTACCTACTCGCTCTAGGTTCCAAGCGAGCTGAGCCGATGCTAAAAGGTGACGTCGGCAGACGGCCGGCGACTGATTGGCCAGAGAGTGTGACGAAGTCACGAGAGCGACATGGCAACCATGCTGGTAACATCCATAGCAGCGCCGCAGCCAACATGTTCCACTTCTCCAACTTCTTCAACATGCCAGCTAATAATAGTAATGCGATCGATGTCCTCCATTGTTGTTATGTGGGTTCTGTCCATGTGTGGGTTGCGTATGTGTTGTTTGCGTCGCGTACACAAATACGTCACGGCCCTTTCGCGCAGCCGACCCCGCCCACGTCCAGGAGGTACTATTTGCGGTGGAAAAGCACCCGTGTTGCTACCGTGTCGAGTCGTGTCGTGTCGAGTCGTGTCGAGTCGAGCTACATGTGCGGTGGAAAAGCGGCATTAGTCTGTTTTCTTGCACTGTTTAAGCAGTCCCTCAAGTTAATATTGGCTTGTATACTATTCTTTAGTATTTTGTATATTGTTTCCCTGCATATATATTTTTAGCATTTTGTACTTTTGCACATTTATACTTCTTTTTAACTCTAATTCTATTGTGGTGGTGTGTGGCTGGTGTTTGCTGCTGCTGGAAGTGCAATTTCCTGAGGGAACCTTCCCGAGGGATTAATAAAGTTCCTATCTTTATGTCTATCTATCTATCTACTACGTGCATAGAGGGTTGTTCTTCAGTCGGACTAACCTCGGTCTCCTCGTGTTCCTCTAGAACTACGCCGCCATGAAGATGGTGGGGCCGTTCGGACCCGCCAAGGCAGCCCAGTGATGATGTCATCAGGACGCGACTCCTTGGAGATGATGACTGATGAGAGGGAACGGTCGATGGTTGCCATAGCGCTGCACATACAGTGGATTCAGGCTTTGGATTTGGGTTTTTGTGTGTGTGTGTGTGTGTGTTAGTCGACTGTGCCATTATTGGTCATTTGGGTGTCAGCTTTCGTTTTTTAGTCGACTTTGCCACTTGAATCGTCTATTCATATGTAGAATATTATGATTTCATTCAGTGAGTTTTCATTGTTACGATTGAATCCCGGTAGTCTGTTCAATTTTTCTGTGTCTGATAACCAATCAGAAACCACCTCTACTTCTAAGGAGTATTACATGGTTTACTTCTAAACTTAATGGCAATCCCGAAGAATATGTTAATCGATGTTGGATGTTGTTGTTCTGCCAGCACAACCACATAAATTAGAATATGTATCACATCCAGTATAAGTGGAGGTAAAGACTATTATCACTATCTACAGACTTGAAAATATTGAAAAGAGTGTTTAGTGTTCATCCTGAGATGAAGAGTTGCTGTTTTTGCATTATTAGGGTAGCAGTAGGCCTATGTTTCAATTTTTAATTGTTGACCGAGCTTAAACTCATGAACCTTGAACCCAAAATCAGCCTAACACTGCTGCTATAGCCATGAAAGCCTTAACCTCACTTTACAAATGCAAAGTAGAAACGCTCTATGCTAACATGCTAGTTGTTGCTTTGGTAAAAACCGAATCAAAACCAAAAAAGCCTCAGGCATCCTTTCCCCCTCGTTCCCAAATAATAGCTGCCTTGAGAACAAATATTTACCCTTCACATTTTTGCCTAACAGGACTAATCAACACATTGCGGATGTATCAATGAGTGTTGAACAATCCATATTTGTTACAAGCCTCAGCCGCAATCTAATCTTATCATCTGGCGTGTCAAAACTTTTGAGCGGTAGCAGCGCATCCGAATAGCCCAACATTAGCTCATCCGATGTGAGCGCCTACTGTGCTAGGGTCAACGGCGTTGCTGATGCCAACGGCTGTATGCATTGTGGGAGATGTTGTCTGACGGCGTGTGGTTAGCCAGTTGTTTCCGTGTGTTTTTGGAATCCACAGACTGAATGTATTCTTCATGTATTCACTTCCCCACAAGCAATACTGCCTGCACTGGAAGATCAAAGAGTTATCAATAAAGTATATATTTAAACTCTGGTCTGGCCTCTTCGTAATGTCTGACCTACCAACGTGTCTATGAATTATCTGGTGTGTGTGTACGTGTGTGTACGTGTGTGTGTGTGTGTGTGTGTGTGTGTGTGTGTGTGTGTGTGTGTGTGTGTGCGTGTGCGTGCGTGCGTGCGTGTGTGAGAAGCAGCAGCAGCTTTGAAGCCAGTCTGGGGTCATAGTTCGCAGTGTGTTCCAGACGTGATGTAAAATGACCGAAAGTAAGCCGGGTCTCCACTACTCACTTCATTATCACCACTCTCTCTCCTCTCTCTCTCTCTCACACACACACACACACACACACACACACACACACACATGCACACACACATACGAACACACACACACACACACACACACACACACACACACACACACACACGCCTGACATGGTGGGGCCTTCAGGCCTCCCAGACCCTCTGGCTGCCAGAGGTGAGTTCATCTGTAATGTGTGAATCTATGCTGGTGCCTGCCAAGGTTCACAGGGTCGTTATCGACTTACACAAGCACACACACGCACACACAGACTAACACACACACACACACACACACACACACACACACACACACGTTTGTAGACATGTGATATCGGTTTACAAACTTGCCAAAATGTAGCACACACACAGACTCCCTCTGAAAGTTTCAATGCACACACACACACACACACACACACACACACACACACACACACACACACACACACACACACACACACACACACAGACACACACACACACTGCCTCTCACCCACAGACACACACACACACACACACATGCAGGTGTGTGATATTGCCTTACTCCACCACAGTGTGCTAATTTACAGATTGTGTCAGATTCTAGTGCCTAGCTCACACCTCTGCCACAACTCAACAACGTAGCACCTCTCACACAGCCCAGACGCGTCAAACAGCTTCATGTCTGTTTAGCATCAGGGCTCTTCAGCGGCATGGCTAGCAAGGAGTTAGCATTAGGACTTGTTCGCATCATTGCTAGTTAGTTCAAGACTTGCTATGTCTGGTTAGCATCGCGACTAGCTAGCTTAGTGTCTAGTCAGGACTTCGCTTCAAGTCTGTAATCGGTACATTAATCATACTTTTCCTAATTCTTGGACGTCCATATGACTAGCATTATGGCTGATTTAAGCATGATATCTCGTTAGCCTCAAATGCCCTATGTTATTTTCTACGTGCTGTTTTACCTTGCTTTGTCTCGTCTTCCTAATTGTATTTATTTATCATTTAAATATTTAGCCCATGCTGTGTGCCAGGGAATTTAGTTTGTATTCGTGTGTTTTTTCTGTCTCTCTACAATTGTAAACGTACGAACGGCTGTATTGTCTTGTTTCGGCTATTGTTTATAAACCCCACACACAACGTGCTAAATAAGATCATGCATCAAGTAAAACGCATGCACGTGCACGCACACACACGTGCACGCACACACACAAACAGTCACCCACACATGGGTTGGTCCTGGTTTTAACACACCATGTTCGTCTCGTTAGCCGCCCTGTTAACTAGCTGTGAGGAATGTGAGTGAAGGGCGCAATGGAAAAAGCAGTATAACTTAACAAGATGCTAATCACACAACGGTTTGGGTGTTTAGTCCTCTGAGGCTGCCGCCTTGGTCTTCTTCCATGACCTTGGGAGGTCTAGTGTATGTGGAGGGGGGGGGGGGGGGTCTTCTTCCAAAAGTCAGTTGAGTTGGTCTTCAAAGGACCTTCAGAGTCCAAAGGGCTCCATCTTGGTTCTGAACGCAAGTGAGGCGGGGCGAATGAAGGTGGAGGCTGACTGGCTGTCTGTCTGCCATTCTCTCTCTGGCCGTCTGTCTGTCTGTGTATCATTCTCTCTCTGTCTATCTGTCTGTCTGTCTGTCTGCCATTCTCTCTCTGGCCGTCTGTCTGTCTGTGTATCATTCTCTCTCTGTCTATCTATCTGTCTGTCTGTCTGCCATTCTCTCTCTGGCCGTCTGTCTGTCTGTGTATCATTCTGTCTATCTGTCTGAACGTCTGCCAGCCATTCTCTGTCTGTCTGTCTGTCTGTCTGTCTGTCTGTCTGTCTGTCTGTCTGTCTGTCTGTCTGTCTGTCTGTCTGTCTGTCTGTCTGTCTGTCTGTCTGTCTGTCTGTCTGCCTGCCTGCCTGCCTGCCTGCCTGCCTGCCTGCCTGCCTGCCTGCCTGCCTGCCTGCCTGCCTGCCTGCCTGCCTGTCTGTCTCTCTGTCTGACCAGCTCCAACCGACCTTCCATCAAACAAATGGGAAGAGTAAGCCTCTTATTTTCCCCTGTCTCCTCAGGGCCTGGCGTGCGGACAGCAGTGATGATGATGTTGGGCTATTAGTCAACAACCCCCCCCCAGCGGTGGACTGGAGAGGAAGAGCGTCTTCCAGGGGTTCTTCAAGGACGGACTTATTTGAAATACCTCATGGTTAGTTAGACGGACGTAGGGTCACCTGGTGTCTAGAGACCCACACACACACACACACACACACACACACACACACACACACACACACACACACACACACACACACACACACACACACACACACACACACACACACACACACACACACACACGCACAGCATTGGCTCCACCACTTCCTGTTGGTGTGAGCCTGACAGGAAGTGAGCAGGTCAAGGAGAATCCTATAAACCCGCCCTGCGTGTACAGTGTGTCAACTTCACACACATTGAAGAGTGCGTTGACCTTACTGTGTGTGTGTGTGTGTGTGTACAGAGTTTTTATGTGTTGCTGTTTTGATATTTATGTGTCTGTGAGAGCGTGAGGTTTGTGTGTCCTGTCTCCGCCAAAAACACAATGCCACTATTTATTGTTTGTTCTGAGTGGCACTGATCCGAATCTTTTGTTGCATTTTTTTGTTTGTGTGTGTGTGTCTCTGTATATATACAGTATATATGTGTGTGTGTGTGTGTGTGTGTGTGTGTGTGTGGGGGGAGTGTACGTGCACTCTCATGCCTACCCTCCCTTGTGACCTCCATTGTAATCTCTGTAATTTTCACCTCCTTTGAGGCAGAAAAACACACTCACACACAAACACACCAGTGGGTTGTTGTGATCACTAATTAACACTGGTGCTAATAAGATCTTAGACTTTAAAGATGGGACTTTTATTTTATCTCGTTAAAGTGGGGGGCGGGCAGGGAGAGCTTTTATTGTACCCGCTCGTTAAGCGCAGCTCTTAACGACCTTTGGGTCAACCGTAAAAACAATGATGGAGAGAAATGCAGCGTATGTTGTGGCTTTAATGGCTGTGGCAATTTGTTGAAGACGCTGAGGTCTCGTTCCGCAAGGCTGCATGTGTTTGTGTGTGTCTGTCTGTTTGTTTGTTTGTGTGTGTGTTTGTGATCGATCAAATTGCTTGTTTGAATTTTTTTGTCATTACTTCATGACTGTCAGTGCTCTGCCGATTCCATATTTTCTGCTAGTGAATGTGTGTGTGTGTGTGTGTGCGTGCGTGTGTGTGCGTGCATGTGTGTGTGTATCCACTGGAGTTCAGTGGTTGGGTTACACAACATGTCTCTGTTGTGCTGGGAGCGTAACAATAGATAATAAAGTTAGCTTGGCGCTGTGATGATTGCTCTATAAATCTTAACACACAGGGGGCAAAGTGAGGACATTCCGTTGTTCATTGTTCATTACACACACACTTCACGTACACCCTGTTCATGGGGACCTCATGGATGGTAATGATTACCATTAATACTCAGCCTATTATATGTATTACATCTTGATATAAAGCATTATCGCCCTTCTAACTGATCCTGCTAAATTTTCCCGCCAACTCATCTTGCTATCTTATCCTGCTATTTTGATGCTAACTTTTCCTGCTGTGTCGCTAACTCATCCTGGTAATGCTTTCCGCTAATTTGGGATGATCCCGCCCGATATCCGGTATGGGATTAATAAAGTCAATGTTATCCTGCTCTAACTCGTCCCGGCTAACTCCTGATGCTAACAGCAACTGCTAGCTCTGAATGTGTGGTTCCTGGGGAAGGTTAACGGCCTATTGTCTGCCAATCAAAATAAAACAATCCCAGAAGAAGACTTGCTGTTGTGGGTTTGTGAGACAGGGCTCAAGTCATACACTTCTTGTGATTGGTCACATTCCAGATGAGCCAACCAACCAACCGCAACCTTCTGTATGTTGTCCTGCCGCAGTGTCTCTGCATAATGGAGACCAGAGAGGGCTGACCCCACTTGAGGACTTGTGAGCCAGACTAGTGCTGGAAACGCACGCACACACACGCGCACACACACACACACACACACACACACACACACACACACACACACACACACACACACACACACACACACACACACACACACACACACACGCACACACACCACTCAGACATCTGATTCTGATTGGCTCGTGAAGGAAAGCAATTTGCCTTTCATTTCCTGGGAACATGTGCCTGTCGCCGTGGAGACGGCGGTCCCCTAAAGAGCAGTAGATGAATGGATGCCTTGCCCTAAGGCACTGCTGTACCG
>NC_082398.1:8347858-8352858 GCF_031168955.1 Gadus macrocephalus | reverse complement strand
AAAGATAAAAACTACTTATGTGCTCTTATCACACAAGTAGAGCCAGACCCAAGTTCTGTGCCAAATGCCTTCATGGAAATTAGAAAACGAGCATTTGTGTATTTATGGAGGCCAAAAGGGTCAAAACTACGCCTCTTTGTTGAAGTGCATTCATTAAAAACGGTGTCCAATTTGGCCTTTAAGCTTTCATTTTTCGCTGTTGTATTTTATTACTCTGTAGAGTGTTTAGATTAACGTCTGATAATGCCTTGATCAGCCACAGTGGACATCAAGAAGGATAGATGTAGGTCTACATAACACACGTTAAATTCACCTTTAACTTGCCGTTAAAAGGTAGAGATATGGATCCACACACACTGCTTTCTGAGAAATCAACCCGAGACAAGTTGTTTAGCCAAAATATGTTTAGCCTAAAATGTATTGCTGAACTGAACTTGGATCAAACCCCCATTGTAGCGCTGAGGTGACGATAGAAAAGATATCGAAAGATGCTTAATAGACTGGTGTGTGGTTTGACTTTGATTATCAAAGTCTGATTTGATGATGAAGGTTAATACTAACCAGCTGCAAGAATCAAGTGGAGAAGCTCATTTGGCTGCAAAATCATAATTAACGCGTTAAATAGCCCGTTAAAAAGCTGTCCAAAACGGCATTTTATGTTTTTGAAATTAGGAAAAATCGGCATAAAGACAGCTTTTTTGAACCACTAAAACGGCATATTTTACGACGTAATAAAGCACAACAGCGTGAAATGCGGTGTTATGAAAGGTTAAATGCCGTATTTTATGTTTTTTTATTCAATAATCGTCAACAACAAGGTGTAGGTTTGACCCTTTTGGCCTTCCATATGTATTCTGGCCCCTCTGCTTGGATCACCCTGCAGAGACAAACTGAGTTCCCTCTGTGTTTTCTGAGTCTATACGTCACTTTTGTTTGTGCTGCTGCTTGTCTTGACCAGGTCTCCCTTGAAAAAGAGATTCTTCAACTTTATGGGACACTCCTGGTGGAATTAGGGTTAAATACAATCAATGCACTCTCATATTCTTGGACCTTTATATTTTATACCAACATTCAGTTTCAACCAGACACCTTAGAAGAAGAACAACAGACAAATTATTAAAGATGAGGTAATGATGATGTCATCTAAAGACACATTTTTTTATTGCAACATTCTTTTCATCTTGTGCTTAATCTCTCTTTCTTGATCAGTGTTTATGTTTTTATTCAGGCCATTCAGGCCAGCACAGGTGCAACAAATATATGAATTGCACGTATACACGCATACACACATGCTACACACACACATACACACACACACACACACACACACACACACACACACACACACACACACACACACACACACACACACACACACACACACACCTGTCCCTGGTTCACGAGGATTCATGCGAGTCTAGTTCAAACGTTACGTTTTTAGTGCTTTTTATCGGCTTGCTATCGTTTGTTGCTCAGCAGGCCGCCGCCAGCTAGTAAGTACTCTCAGAATCCCTTGCCAACTATGACTACCCCTATCTAAAGACATATCCTTTTATGGGGATCACTTTTGTAAGCTGTTTGTGTTGTGAAAGTGTTTATCCTGCTTGATCCTCACTTTCATAGGTTTTTCCAAATTGAAATGTGTGAATCTTATTCGGGGCTGAGGTTTATAGGTTTGCGTTGTTGGTGTGGGAATTCAGCTCAGCCCTACCATTGATTGGTCTTTGCTTTAAATGTGTGGATCTCAACACTAACCTCACTTTGCAACGTGTGTATAGATCTGTGTTGTGCCCTGTGTGGTGTTTCGTCTTGGTGTGTACGAGTCCAAGATACTAAACTGACCATGTTCATCCCCAAATGCCTGACTCTCTATAAAATGGTCAGATGGGAAATGTCTTTTTTTTTCTTTTTAAGTGAAACATTATACCACCAGGTGTGAGTGTGATTACCCGTGGGCGCGTCCACCTAGATGTATGACGGATAGTTGAGCAACGATGAGGCGGATTTTCAAAATGCCTTTTAACGGCTAATCACACCCACACCTGGTGGTATAGTATGTCATCTTTAACGTGTGGTTATATTGTGTTATTTGTTGTGTGAAGGTGAGTCCAGAACAGGGTAAATGGTGATGCGTCACTCTTTAGTAGTTCACCTCTGCAGTAAACTCTGAATGAACGGTATGGTTAACCGGAGCTGGTTCTAGAACTTTGGGAACCAATACAGTAGAGCTGATTGGAATGTAAAATAACTCAGGGGAATGATCGAGAACTGTGGATCATTTTCTGAGGGGAATGTTCTTATCCTCAATGTAATGTTCTATAACAGAGAAGAATGTTCTAGAACTGATAAGAATGTTCTAGAACTGAGCGGGATACCCCAGGTCATGCTCCAGTAGGAATGGTTCTTCTTTAGCTAAGAATGTTTAGACAATGCTGAGAAGATGCTTTCATAAAGTCAATATTTCTCAGAGAGCAGAGCAGCATAATTAGATTCAGAATGCCCTGTCTTCTCAAAGTGCTTTCAGGGGAATCAGAAGGGCCCAGGGACAAGAAATATTTCAACAAAAGACAGCTGTAGTATTTGTGATATTATATTTGTAAATACAATATCGATATTGTTTTCAGTTGGGGTAATCCATCCTTGTCCTGCTCTGAGAACTAGAAAGGACGTGCGTTGTGCGTGCCGGGTTTGGACGGCTTAAAGCCGCATGGTTCAAATGACGCCCGTAGCGTTTGAGTCCTGAGAGAAACACACATGGAGGTGGAGATGGTTATGGGTGGAGGCAGGATGTGTGTGTCGCAAGCCACCCGAGACCTGCCGTTGAACCGAGTGTCTGGGTGTTATTATGAGAGAGGGAGGGAGGGAGAGGGAGAGAGAGAGAGAGAGAGAGAGAGAGAGAGAGAGAGAGAGGGAGGGGGAGAGAGAGAGAGAGAGAGAGAGAGAGAGAGAGAGAGAGAGAGAGGAGAGAGGGTGGGGGGGGGGGGGGGAGAGAGAGAGAGAGAGAGAGAGAGAGAGAGAGAGAGAGAGAGAGAGAAGAGCGAGAGAGAGAGAGAGAGAGAGGAGGGGGAGAGAGAGAGAGAGAGAGAGAGAGAGAGAGAGAGAGAGAGAGAGAGAGAGAGAGAGAGAGAGAGGGGAGGGGGAGAGATGGAGGGGGAGAGAGAGAGAGAGAGAGAGAGAGAGAGAGAGAGAGAGAGAGAGAGAGAGGAGAGAGAGAGACAGAGAGAGAGAGAGAGAGACAGAGAGACAGAGAGACAGAGAGAGCCTCAAGGACACAAAGTTAACAAGCTGTAAACACATCTGCTGTTGTTCACACAGCCAAACACACAGACACACGCACAGTCACATGCACACACACACACACACACACACACACACACACACACACACACACACACACACACCACACACACACACACACACACACACACACACACACACACACAAAAACTTGAATGCTCAAATGTATTAACCACACACATTACATTTATCATATTCATAAAAACAATACACATGTACTTGTGTGCGAGGCTTAGTGTTACAAGTATTACTGCTACTTCAGCATTTAAATTCAGCTGGTAGTGTGCGTATTCAAGCTTGTTTATCATTCAAATGGATTTTCCAACGTCACTGGAGGAAGTAGTCTGTGTACGGGGTTTAATATTGTATAGACAAGTGATTAACGTCGACCAGTAATCAAACATGGTTTTCCTGAAATAAATAAATAAATTGTGAACATGAATATGGTCGTTGCGGTCGGGGCCGGTATGTTTTAGAAGAACCTCTAAAGGAAACCAGATGCAGCTCAAACCGACCGATGACCGCTCAGTGTCAGTAAATATCCGCCTACAGCGATCAGACCCTCCTCCTCCTCCTCCTCCTCCTCCTCCTCCTCCTCCACCTCTCGGTCTTTAACGAGGTGATTCACCGCTGCTCTATGTCTGCCGGCAACTGCGGCAACAGGATCAATGCTGGGCTCCAACGAGGCCTAACGAGTTAGCTGTGATGAATCGACCAATGAGATACAGGGAGAGGTAATTGATGAGAGCAGAGGTGCCAGGGTTGGGGGTCTGGTTTTTAAGAGGTTCTGCGCCACGACTCATCTGTTCTTTATGGCTGAATTAGGGTGGAGGGTCAGGCTGGGAACTGCCGGGGTCCCGCTCTTGGTATGATGACATGACAGAGAAAGCTTTTAAGAACCATCGTTTCAGTTTTTATCTCTCACGTTGCAAGAGGTTAAGTCACTGGGTTTGTTTGTTTTTAACGGGGAGGTAAGGGGTACGATCGCAGATCCTCTGACTAGAGTAGTGCCTTGCTGACAAGCACTTCAGCAGGGATTTTTATGTGAGAACGAGATAAATTGAAGTACTGTAGGTGGTTAATGAGTATATATAACGTTGTACAGGCTTGGTCTCAATGGAAGGAAAGGCTTTTAAGGAATGAGGGCACAAAAAAGACGTAAAGATGTCGGCCATTTTAAATTATACACACACACCGTCTAGAGACACACACAAACATGCACAACCTCAAACACACACACACACACACCAGACATACAAACACACGCGCGCACACGCACGCACGCACGCACCGCACGCACGCACGCACGCACGCACGCACGCACGCACCGCACGCACGCACGCACGCACGCACGCACGCACGCACGACACACACACACACACACACACACACACACACACACACACACACACACACACACACACACACACACACACACACACACAGAGCAGGTATCATTGACATAGTCTTGTGGTCAGCTTGCGGTGTCCCGGGGACGTCTGTATCATTGACCGCGATGATGTCACATCTGTCTGACTCAGTGTGTTTGTATGTTTTTTAGATACATGAGTGTATGTAATGAACAAATTTCTCCTACGGGGGGATTAATAAAGTTATATCGTATCGTATCGTATGTGTCTAGACGACTAATGAACTAGAGAGACAAACAGTCACACAGACAGACTGAAAGTCCTACAGATCGA
>NC_082398.1:8314796-8342296 GCF_031168955.1 Gadus macrocephalus | reverse complement strand
ATGACGACCAAAGAAAAACGACAGTGGCACCCCTCATGTTTCATTTGATAAAAACGACTGTGTTACCCCCTATGTACTAATTGATAAATATCGACAGTGTTACCCCTTGTGTTTTTTTTCATGACGACCAATAAAAAATGACAGTGTTACCCCTTATGTTTTTTTTCATGACGACCAATTAAAAACAACAGTGTTACCCCTTATGTTTCTTTTCATGACGACCGATAAAAAACGACAGTGTTACCCCTTATGTTTTTTTTCATGACGACCGATAAAAAACGACAGTGTTACCCCTTATGTTTTTTTTCATGACGACCGATAAAAACGACTGTGTTACCCCCTATGTACTAATTGATGAATATCGACAGTGTTACACCTTATGTTTTTTTTCATGACGACCAATAGAAAACGACAGTGTTACCCCTTATGTTTTTTTTCATGACGACCGATAATAAAGGACAGTGTTACCCCCTATGTTCTATTTGATAAATATCGACAGTGTTACCCCTTACGGGTTTTTCATGACGACAGATAAAGAACGACAGTGTTACCCTTTACGTATCTTTTGATAAAAACAACAGTGTTACCCCTTATATTTTAAAAAAATTACAAATTTCTTTTTTTTTCAAATACGTTTTTTTTCATGACGACCAATAAAATACGACAGTGTTACCCCTTATATTTTATTTGACAAAGACAACAGTGTTACCCGTTATGTTTTTATTCATGACGACCAATAAAAAAACAACAGTGTTACCCCTTATGTTTTTATTCATGACGACCAATAAAAAAACAACAGTGTTACCCCTTATGTTTCTTTTCATGACGACCAATAAAAAACAACAGTGTTACCCCTTATGTTTCTTTTTCATGACGACCCATAAAAAACAACAGTGTTACCTATCTGTTCTGGAGACATGGGTTCGATTCCGGCCTAGGCTGGTTTTGTGGGAATGAATGTATGGTGAATGGTTGACTGTGAATAACTGTCTGTGTGAATTGATTACTGTGAATGACTTAATTCACAATAATCAATTAGTACAAACAGTCAATCGGAATGAATGGATGAGTGGGAATGACTGTCTGGGAGAATGGATGGCTGGGAGTGAGTGCACTCATTCACAGTCATCCAATCTCCCAGACAGTCATTCAAAATTAATGTGTGAGCGAATGGATCTCTTCACTAGACAGTTTTTCCCACAAACTGCCCATGGCAGGAAACAACCCCATGTCCCCAGAACAGATAGGAAACAGCTCACCTGCCGAGGCACCTCTTGTTATGTAAAAGTGTAAAAAAACAAATATTTTATAGACATACTCAGGACTTGAACCCAGGTCACCAGATCTCAGATGAGGTTGATGATTTTTCATCAGCAGACGGCGTCTTTCTCCATTGCGCCACCGAGACACACAGTCTGTGAATCTCAGAAGTTCTACTCGTAGTTCAAGTTAGAATGGACATGGACATAAGAACAGGAGGATTTCATAAGCAACAAGATCCTGTGTTCTCAAATGCAGGATGTACGTGGTCTAGTGGAGTGTACTGACATCATTAAGGACTGACCTTCATAAGCACTGCAGACCTGGGTTCTAGTCCCACCAATGACACCATCGGTGACCAATTCTTGAGACACGTGCTCCTCGTGGGTTCAACTCACGCCAAGATTGCTCTCCCTGGAATCAAAATATTTGACAATAATCAATTTCAAGTGAACTGTAAAGTCAATTATAACCTCTCACCATTCCCTAGCTGGTGCCTCTGTGGCGCAGGTGATAGAGCTGTTACGTATCGGTTCTGGAGACATAGGTACGATTCCGGCCTAGCCCTAGTCCACGCTCAAACGCCCACCAGAGGTACCTTAATGGATACATCTTATTTCTCTTATCATGTGAATGGTAAAGTCAAGTATAACCTCCAAGCACGCTCTGGTAAGCGTCTTGGTGGTGCAGCGATCAGGGCTGTTGGTTAACGCTCTGTAGACTCAGGTTTGAGTCCCTGCATGCACGCACGGCTAATAAGAATGATGAGCATTCAGTCACTATGGTTCAGGTTCCCTGCTCCTAACCGGGGTTCAAGAGGTACCGTAATGGATACATCTTATTTCTCAATCATGTGAATGGTAAAGCCAAGTATAACCTCCAAGCATGCTCTGGGTAGCGTCTGGGTGGTGCAGTGGTCAGGGCTGTTGGTTAATGGTTGGTTAACGCTCTGTAGACTCCGGTTCAAGTCCCTGTACGCACGGCTAATAAGAATGACGAGCTTTCAGACACTATGTAGGTTCAGGTGCCCTGCTCAGAACCAGGGTTTAAGAGGTACTGTAATGGATAAATCTTATTTCTCAATCATGTGAATGGTAAAGTCAAGTATAACCTCCAAACACGTTCTGGTAAGCATCTGGGTGGTGAAGCGGTCAGGGCTGTTGGTTAACGCTCTGTAGACTAAGGTTCGAGTCCCCGCTCACACGGCCATCAGAGGTACGTTAATGGATACATCTTATTTCTCAATCATGTGAATGGTAAAGTCAAGTATAACCTCCAAACACATTCTGGAAAGTGTCTTGGCAGCGGTCAGGGCTGGTGGTTAACGGTTAGTTAACGCTCTGTAGACTAAGCTTCGAGTCATTTGTGGGAGGAGTTATAATGTGTAAAGGGGAGGAGTTATAATTTATGGGAGGAGTTAAAATGTATAACGGGGGAGGAGTTACAATTTGTGGGAGGAGTTATGATGTGTAAAGGGGAGGAGTTATAATTTGTGGGAGGAGTTAAAATGTGTAAAGGGGAGGAGTTACAATTTGTGGGAGGAGTTAAAATGTGTAAAGGGGAGGAGTTTACATATTATAAATGATAACTTTGTTAAATTTGTGGGATAACTCCTCCCCTTTACACATTTTAACTCCTCCCACAAATTGTAACTCCTCCCCTTTATCATTTGTGGGAGGGGTTAAAATGTGTAAAGGGGAGGAGTTACCATTTGTGGGAGGAGTTATATTGTGTAAAGGGGAGGAGTTACAATTTGTGGGAGGAGTTATGATGTGTAAAGGGGAGGAGTTATAATTTGTGGGAGGAGTTAAAATGTGTAAAGGGGAGGAGTTACAATTTGTGGGAGGAGTTATAATGTGTAAAGGGGAGGAGTTTACATATTATAAATGATAACTTTGTTAAATTTGTGGGATAACTCCTCCCCTTTACACATCTTAACTCCTCCCATAAATTGTAACTCCTCCCCTTTACACATCTTAACTCCTCCCATAAATTGTAACTCCTCCCCTTTACACATTTTAACTCCTCCCACAAATTGTAACTCCTCCCCTTTACACATCTTAACTCCTCCCATAAATTGTAACTCCTCCCCTTTACACATTTTAACTCCTCCCACAAATTGTAACTCCTCCCCTTTACACATTATAACTCCTCCCACAAATGGTAACTCCTCCCCTTTACAATTTGTGGGAGGAGTTAAAATGTGTAAAGGGGAGGAGTTACAATTTGTGGGAGGAGTTAAAATGTGTAAAGGGGAGGAGTTTACATATTATAAATGATAACTTTGTTAAATTTGTGGGATAACTCCTCCCCTTTACACATTATAACTCCTCCCACAAATTGTAACTCCTCCCCTTTACACATCTTAACTCCTCCCATAAATTGTAACTCCTCCCCTTTACACATTTTAACTCCTCCCACAAAATATAACTCCTCCCCTTTACACATTATAACTCCTCCCACAAATTGTAACTCCTCCCCTTTACACATTATAACTCCTCCCACAAATGGTAACTCCTCCCCTTTACAATTTGTGGGAGGAGTTAAAATGTGTAAAGGGGAGGAGTTACAATTTGTGGGAGGAGTTAAAATGTGTAAAGGGGAGGAGTTTACATATTATAAATGATAACTTTGTTAAATTTGTGGGATAACTCCTCCCCTTTACACATTATAACTCCTCCCACAAATTGTAACTCCTCCCCTTTACACATCTTAACTCCTCCCATAAATTGTAACTCCTCCCCTTTACACATTTTAACTCCTCCCACAAAATATAACTCCTCCCCTTTACACATTATAACTCCTCCCACAAATTGTAACTCCTCCCCTTTACACATTATAACTCCTCCCACAAATGGTAACTCCTCCCCTTTACAATTTGTGGGAGGAGTTAAAATGTGTAAAGGGGAGGAGTTACAATTTGTGGGAGGAGTTAAAATGTGTAAAGGGGAGGAGTTTACATATTATAAATGATAACTTTGTTAAATTTGTGGGATAACTCCTCCCCTTTACACATTATAACTCCTCCCACAAATTGTAACTCCTCCCCTTTACACATCTTAACTCCTCCCACAAATTGTAACTCCTCCCCTTTACACATTATAACTCCTCCCACAAAATATAACTCCTCCCCTTTACACATTATAACTCCTCCCACAAATTGTAACTCCTCCCCTTTACACATTATAACTCCTCCCACAAATGGTAACTCCTCCCCTTTATAATTTGTGGGAGGAGTTATAATGTGTAAAGGGGAGGAGTTATAATTTGTGGGAGGAGTTATGATGTGTAAAGGGGAGGAGTTATAATTTGTGGGAGGAGTTATGATGTGTAAAGGGGAGGAGTTACAATTTGTGGGAGGAGTTATGATGTGTAAAGGGGAGGAGTTACAATTTGTGGGAGGAGTTATAATGTGTAAAGGGGAGGAGTTTACATATTATAAATGATAACTCCTCCCCTTTACACATCTTAACTCCTCCCACAAATTGTAACTCCTCCCCTTTACACATCTTAACTCCTCCCATAAATTGTAACTCCTCCCCTTTACACATTTTAACTCCTCCCACAAAATATGACTCCTCCCCTTTACACATTATAACTCCTCCCACAAATTGTAACTCCTCCCCTTTACACATTATAACTCCTCCCACAAATGGTAACTCCTCCCCTTTACAATTTGTGGGAGGAGTTAAAATGTGTAAAGGGGAGGAGTTACAATTTGTGGGAGGAGTTAAAATGTGTAAAGGGGAGGAGTTTACATATTATAAATGATAACTTTGTTAAATTTGTGGGATAACTCCTCCCCTTTACACATTATAACTCCTCCCACAAATTGTAACTCCTCCCCTTTACACATCTTAACTCCTCCCACAAATTGTAACTCCTCCCCTTTACACATTTTAACTCCTCCCACAAAATATAACTCCTCCCCTTTACACATTATAACTCCTCCCACAAATTGTAACTCCTCCCCTTTACACATTATAACTCCTCCCACAAATGGTAACTCCTCCCCTTTACAATTTGTGGGAGGAGTTATAATGTGTAAAGGGGAGGAGTTATAATGTGTAAAGGGGAGGAGTTATAATTTGTGGGAGGAGTTATGATGTGTAAAGGGGAGGAGTTACAATTTGTGGGAGGAGTTATGATGTGTAAAGGGGAGGAGTTACAATTTGTGGGAGGAGTTATGATGTGTAAAGGGGAGGAGTTATAATTTGTGGGAGGAGTTATAATGTGTAAAGGGGAGGAGTTTACATATTATAAATGATAACTCCTCCCCTTTACACATCTTAACTCCTCCCATAAATTGTAACTCCTCCCCTTTACACATCTTAACTCCTCCCATAAATTGTAACTCCTCCCCTTTACACATTTTAACTCCTCCCACAAATGGTAACTCCTCCCCTTTACACATTATAACTCCTCCCACAAATTGTAACTCCTCCCCTTTACACATTATAACTCCTCCCACAAATGGTAACTCCTCCCCTTTATAATTTGTGGGAGGAGTTATAATGTGTAAAGGGGAGGAGTTATAATTTGTGGGAGGAGTTAAAATGTGTAAAGGGGAGGAGTTGCAATTTGTGGGAGGGGTTATAATGTGTAAAGGGGAGGAGTTATCATTTGTGGGAGGAGTTATAATGTGTAAAGGGGAGGAGTTATCATTTGTGGGAGGAGTTATAATGTGTAAAGGGGAGGAGTTATCCCACAAATTTAACAAAGCTATCATTTATAATATGTAAACTCCTCCCCTTTACAAATTTAAACTCCTCCCCTTTACACATTTTAACTCCTCCCACAAATTGTAACTCCTCCCCTTTACACATCATAACTCCTCCCACAAATTGTAACTCCTCCCCGTTACACATTTTAACTCCTCCCACAAATTATAACTCCTCCCTTTACACATTATAACTCCTCCCACAAATGACTCGAACCTTAGTCTACAGAGCGTTAACCACCAGCCCTGACCGCTGCCAAGACACTTTCCAGAATGTGTTTGGAGGTTATACTTGACTTTACCATTCACATGATTGAGAAATAAGATGTATCCATTAAGGTACCTCTGGTGGCCGTATGAGCAGGGACTCGAACCTTAGTCTACAGAGCGTTAACCAACAGCCCTGACCGCTGCACCACCCAGACGCTTACCAGAACGTGTTTGGAGGTTATACTTGACTTTACCATTCACATGATTGAGAAATAAGATGTATCCAATACAGTACCTCTTAAACCCTGGTTCTGAGCAGGGCACCTGAACCTACATAGTGTCTGAAAGCTCGTCATTCTTATTAGCCGTGCGTGCAGGGACTCGAACCGGAGTCTACAGAGCGTTAACCAACCATTAACCAACAGCCCTGACCACTGCACCACCCAGACGCTACCCAGAGCATGCTTGGAGGTTATACTTGACTTTACAATTCACAGTCTAGAAATAAGTGGTATCCATCCAATACGGTACCTCTTGTTTTTTTTTCATGACGACTAAAAACGACAGTGACAATTAAAAACGACAGTGTTACCCCATTATTTTTTTTTCATGACGACCAATAAAAAACAACAGTGTTGCATCTTATGTTTTATTTCATGACGACCAATAACAAACAACAGTGTTACCCCATTTTTTTTTTTTCATGACGACCAATAAAAAACGACAGTGTTGCATCTTAAGTTTTTTTTCATGACGACCAATAACAAACAACAGTGTTACCCCTTATGTTTTTTTTCATGATGACCAATAAAAAACGACAGTGTTACCCCTTATGTTTTATTTCATGACGACCAATAAAAAACAGTGTTTCCCCCTATGTTTTTTTTCATGACGACCAATAAAAAACAACAGTGTTTCCCCCTATGTTTTTTTTCATGACGACCAATAAAAAACGACAGTGTTTCCCCTTATGTTTTTTTCATGACGACCAATAAAAAACGACAGTGTTAAAGCCCGTTTACACCATCCCGCTAATGGCCGCTAATGGCCGATGGACCACCGATGTGGAAGTCGGGGTGATTCGGGTGACATCGGGCTAAAAATGTATGATCGGGTCAATTTATCGGGGTAGCATTTACACATACCCGATGTTATAACGATAACATAACCATGTATGCCAGGGAAGACACCCGAAGTGCGTTTGGCGTCATTTGACGTCATTTCGAATGACGCCAAACACGTCAAATGACGCGTTTGGCGTCATTTGGCGTCATTTCGGGAGAAGGCAAAGGGGAGACTGGTTTAGACTGATATTTATTTATATATTTATTTATTTATATTACAATAGCGATTTTATAATAATAGAACGCCGGTTCTAAATGGGCGAAGTACCCTGTAATTATAAAAGTAGGACATCCATCCATCACCCCCTATTTATACCCAAGTGGCAGATTGAGGGTCTTCCTTAACACAATCTGGTCACTCACAATCGTTATTTGTCTAGGGTTCTCGAGGGTCTTTCGTGTGTTGAGGTTGCCGATATAAAGACGATAAAACACGATAAAGCGCGGAAGATTAACGAATATAGCCGATGTGCCCAGGAAAATTCCCGAACGATTTGCGATGTCTTACGTTGTACTCCCGTTCTATTCCCGATTATAGCCGATTAGCCCATAGCAACACCTGGTAACCGATTCTACCCCGATAGACCCAAAATTAACAAACATGTTCGTTCTTTGCCGATGTTGCCCGTTGTTGCCCGATCATTGAGCATTTCTTCCCGTTTCTTCCCGTTGTCTAACGATGTTTCCGGGAAGAGTAACGGTGTTTCCCGATGCAACCACGCTATTTGCCGATGTTATAACGATAGCTGCTGATTTAGCCATCGGGCACCATCGGGGCCCACTATCGGGTAGGTGTAAACAGGGCATTACCCCTTATGTTTTTTTTTCATGACGACCAATAAAAAACAACAGTGTTACCCCTCATGTTATTTTTCATGACGACCAATAAAAAACGACAGTGTTACCCCTTATGTTTTTTTTCATGACGACCAATAAAAAACGACAGTGTTACCCCTTATGTTTTTTTTCATGACGACCAATAAAAAACGAAAGTGTTACCCCTTATGTTTTTTTTCATGACGACCAATAAAAAACAACAGTGTTACCCGTATGTTTTTTTTCATGACGACCAATAAAAAACGACAGTGTTACCCCTTATGTTTTTTTCAAAAAACGACAGTGTTACCCCTCATGTTATTTTTCATGACGACCAATAAAAAACGACAGTGTTACCCCTTATGTTTTTTTTCATGACGACCAATAAAAAACGACAGTGTTACCCCTTATGTTTTTTTTCATGACGACCAATAAAAAACGACAGTGTTACCCCTTATGTTTTTTTTCATGACGACCAATAAAAAACGACAGTGTTACCCCTTATGTTTTTTTTCATGACGACCAATAAAAAACGAAAGTGTTACCCCTTATGTTTTTTTTCATGACGACCAATAAAAAACAACAGTGTTACCCGTTATGTTTTTTTTCATGACGACCAATAAAAAACGACAGTGTTACCCCTTATGTTTTTTTCAAAAAACGACAGTGTTACCCCTCATGTTATTTTTCATGACGACCAATAAAAAACGACAGTGTTACCCCTTATGTTTTTTTTCATGACGACCAATAAAAAACGACAGTGTTACCCCTTATGTTTTTTTTCATGACGACCAATAAAAAACGACAGTGTTACCCCTTATGTTTTTTTCATGACGACCAATAAAAAACGACAGTGTTACCCCTTATGTTTTTTTTCATGAAGACCAATAAAAAACGACAGTGTTACCCCTTATGTTTTTTTTCATGACGACCAAGAAAAAACAAGTGTTTCCCCTTATGTTTTTTTCATGACGACCAATAAAAAACGACAGTGTTACCCCTTATGTTTTTTTTCATGACGACCAATAAAAAACAACAGTGTTACCCCTCATGTTTTTTTCAAAAAACGACAGTGTTACAGTGTTATGATTTGTCTCAATATCAGAATAACAACAATGGGTCAAATAGCAATGGCTGGTGGAATGGCCATAAAGTAGGTCTGTATATGCAGTGTAAGCTTGTCCAGGCCCTGCAAGTCAGGATGCACAAAATGCACCAGAATACAGGAAATCAAATTTATTAAATTCCCAAAAAAATATGGGTGGGGGGGGGGAGAACCTCAGACCCTCTGACGTTGACTCCGCCTGCTCCCGGCTATCCTGCACAACACAGGACGGTATGTAAATATCTAGTACAACATCTGACCTGTGAAGGGCATTCATACGCTAAACAGCGTCTAAACTGCCAAAATCATTCAACAAAAATGGTAGACCCCTTCACTTTTGTTAGTGTTTCTACTGGCTTTTCAGGCATACAGACATCCATCCAAACAAATTATGGAGCATTTTTATTTTGTTTGAAATTCACTTTTGGAAAACGTTACAGCCCTAATATATTCCAAATAAAAATGGTAATTTTCCTAAAAAAGCAAAAGTATTTCAAAATAGAGATTGAGCTTCCTTCATTGGTCTTACTTAGTCAAGTGTCCCACCATGCTGTTTGTAGCCCTGGCTTGGTGTTTCCCATTCTGCATTCAGCCCTCCACCCACAAGGACCTGCCAGGACAGCAGGCAGGTACTGGGGCCATCACAACCATTACAAATAAAAATATACTTTAACACTATTCAGTATGCTGGGCTTTTGTTTTTTAACTAAGTGACTGTTCTCCATGTATCAGATATATATATATATATATATATATATATATATATATATATATATATATATATATATATATATATATATATATATATATATATATAAATTAATAAAGTACATTAGTGCAGCTTTTATTCTTTTACTGCTGACATCAAAACATTGCAAGAATGAAAGTATAGTTTTTAAACTTTAAACTAAGCTTCCGTAAACCTCAGAATAAAATGATACTACTGCAAACAGCTGTAAGAGCTACTCTAAAAACCCAATATCATTATACCATGGAGTACACCTCCCATAGGCCTAAGCAGTGTCCTGGAGGAGAAATCAAAGAAAATAGCTGTGAAAGAAAAGATTCAGAATGGCCTGTCTTGGTTTAAAGCCCACTCGCCACCACGACAAGGCGCAGGCCAGCAGTGGGAACATATAAGACTGGAAAAACATAAATAGACTGAAGAGCACAAGACATAAGGCGTTTTAACTCTAATTTTTCCCCCAGACAAGGTTTCAAATCTGTACTCCAATAGATGATCTACCACATTCATGTTGTCGTTTGTGTGCCTCCGGCATGTTTGTTAGTAAAGTTATCCTTCTCCTTCTCTTCTTCGTTACCGGACTTCTTGCGCGCGGCACGTGAGGTGAGGTGGGAGGTCAGGTCACTCGAGTCATGACTCATCACGTGCCTCACCCTACAGCCAATGAACTGTGAAAAACGAAATGACGCTGTAGTGGAACGAACCATATACATCCATGGCGGTCCCGGTGGGGCTAGGCATAGGCCGTTTCTCAATTCCTAGCACGCGTACTACGGACTCGATGACTTGCAAGCACGTACTTGGCAAGTCCGTACTTCAAGCACAGACTTGCGACCACGCGAGTACGTACACTGAAAAAAATTTGGAGTGACATTTACTTAAAAAAAGCGAGGCATATTTTTCCACACAGAAAGTGCTAGTAATCTTTACTCAGGCTATTTCTAAGTAATATTTACTTACTGGAACCACTTATTTTTTATGAAAAATACACAAGTAAATTGCACTGACAATACTCACGTATGGGTTGTAACTTTCACTCAGTTTACCATTGCATCTAATTACAAAACCCAAGTAAACGTTGCTGATGTTTCTTTGTGTTTCTTACTCTTGTTTTCTTTGTTATATTTTATGTAATTATTAAGTAATATTTATTATGAATGTATTAGTTAATATTAATTGAATTGAGTAAATATCTTTACTATTCTATTAAATAATTCAATATTTTCCAGAAACAAATATTTGCAGCTTAAGGGGTGTTTAAAATATTTTTAAAATATCTACATAACATTATAACCACAGAACTTCTCGACACACACACACACACACACACACACACACACACACACACACACACACACACACACACAAAATGAAGCAGTGTAGAATTTGACAAATTAAACGCGGAATGACAAAGAACCAACTGACTATTCCAGCGAATACAGTGTTAGTTGACTTTTCAGAACATAAAATCTGTCCATTAACAGTTGCAATGACTACCTTTGCGGACATTCTCAGGATATTCAGAAATAACTTAAAAATTAAGCAACACTTGAAATCTCTGTCAGAAAAAGGACAAAATGTAAAGAGATTCTTTGTGCTGGACAAAAGCACAAATGGCACAATGGAACACTCACGCTAAAAGTTTATTAAGGAGAGACTGGACCTTTGGTGACATTTTAATGGAGTCAAGCTCAAGGAAGACCTTCTGAAAGACCTTCTGAAATACTTCAAAAGTATACTTCAGTTTTAGTGGGTAACTTAAGTTGACTGCATAGATAATACCCATGAGCAGGAGGCAAGCGTTTGTCACACTTACGCAGTCCTCCAGAACTTCTGTCCCCTCAATGATGACTGACACATTCACAGGATCTTTGTTTTCCTGTGCCACATTGGGATGGATGACGTTGATCTTCATCATTTGATTGTTGCAGTCCTCTTTCACTGCTTCTTGGCTGACGTCCTGTGAAAACATATAAGGCACAATGAGAAACAAACTAAGAATAGATTCCAAGTAAAAGAAAAGGTTAAGAGAAAAAAAACTTAAATAAAAACAAAAAAGGTATACTCAATTTAGTGTACTCAAATCAAACAATATTCATATGGCACTTTTCATACATAAAGTTACACAACGTGCTTCACAAGGGCTGACCCTGAGACAAAGAAAGTCACTTTTGGGGGCCATCCAGACTGAGAGGGGTCATCGCCCACGACCACAGGGAGTGCCGCTGTCACGTTAAAATTGTACCGGGGGCGAAAATTGTACCGGCCTACGTCATCTGTTGTTTACATCTTGACAACCTGCCTGGTAACAGACGACGCGATCGTCTGTTGCCGGGCAGGTTGCAAAAAACATTCGGCTCATGTTTCCAAAAGACGAAATAACATAATACAGATAACGGATCGCTAGATAACACTTGTTTTTACTTTATATATTTGTATTGTATTTAATTGTTTAATCGAATAGCAAAAGACGACGCGATCGTCTGTTGCCGGGAAACGGGCTATCGCGTCAAATGACGTAGGAAGGTTCTTGAACATTCATAAATGCGATTAAACAATTAAATACAATACAAATATAAAGTTAGCAACGCCAATAAATGTTAATGGTAAAATAAGTGTTCTGTCTTGTCACGCTCAATGAAGGAGTGCAATGAACGAGCATGAAAGTTCGCGAATGTTCAAGAACCTTCCTACGTCATTTGACGCGATAGCCCGTTACAGCACAAACCCTAGAGAGCTCCCCGGCGCTACGGCCATCCGGAGGCGCAGAGCTTTTGGCCGTGATATTATATACAATTATATTATCACACACACACGCACACATTTGACCGTTCCGATTCTTCAGTTCAATTCATTTTACATTTCTGCATTTTTAGCAATGCTTTGCGCTTTTTATTTCTTTATGTCTTAATCTATGTGGCTTTATTAAAACATCTTAATACACATGCTCCGGCCATCATCCGATCTCTAAAGTAGTAGCAAAATCGGTATAAGGTTAATCCGAGCTATCCCATATAAACGCACTGTGTGTTCTGCTAGCGGGACGTTCAGAGTGTTCATGGTCGAGGTCAAGACACTCGGAAACAGTGGTTCCAGACAATTCATTTTCTAGTGTTGCAAATTAAAAATACTGTTATAATTATCAAATGTAAAAAAATAAGAACATAAAGCAATGACTCATAACATCCATTTTACTGTCCATCACTCACCTGTTCATCAAGCTTATCCAGGATGTCTTCCATTTGCTGACCAAAAGCTCCCTTTCTTGTCCGGTACAGTCTGAGCAGGCGAGGAACATATTTGTCAAGGGACGCATTGAAAGTCTCCAGGAGGTCTTTGCTGGTGATTCGACGAAATCCTTCAGATATCTGAAAAACAATCAGCGGAACAATGTAGTTTAACTTTAATCACAATGTGAGGTTTTGACTTCAAATTTCAGGACTAGAAATTGAATGTTTATTTTTCATTGAATGTTTACATAAAGTTGCACTGGGTGCCTTTAAGTGCACTGCCGGTAAGTAAAGCAAAAACTCGAATTACATCAAACATGAAAATGACAGTTCAGTAATACACCATTACTTCAGAATGAATCATTGTATTAACTAATATTTAACTGAATTAACTTAGTATTACTTCTGTAACCCACAGCCAGTTACTGTAATATTTCCAGTATTCTCAGACATAATAAAAGCATTAACACGGACTCTGGTACCATCACAAAACATTTTGAACAAGTGGGAGGAAATACCCGGCCTACGGCTATGGCATGCTAGCGGGGATTAGCTTAGCTCGTCTGTCAATACACAATGCTTCACACAATTTATTGTCACCACCATGTCTTAACCATATATAGCTATGAACATGTATAACACTAGTTTTAGTATTTTATATACTATCTATGGTTTTAGCCCACACAGAAAGTGACTAGCTTTACATTTTGCAGAGACATTGCTAGCAGCGCCCGCCATTCGGCAATGGGGAGGCCGCACACGTGCTTAACCACGGCCTGCCATCTAGGGCACTGGGGGGCCTCACACACACACGCTTAACCTATAAACCACAGTCAAATGCAATGTCTCTTAATGTCACAGTGGCAAACTAAAACAGCTTATTAGCTGAAATATTTCACAATATTAACATTAACATTATAATAAAAGCATTTAAAAGGGGGGCTATGGCAGTCTCTTTTCAAAATAGTCAACTGTTCCTTCTATCTTCATGACGGTGAGGAAATTCCCGCTATAGCATTAGCATGCTAGCGGGGATTAGCTAGTCTGTCAATACACAATGCTTCACACAATTTATCGTCACCACCATGTCTTAACCATACATAGCTATGAACATTTATTACCCTCGTTTTAGCATTTTATATACCATCTATGGTTTTAGCCCAGACAGAAAGTGACATTTAGCGGTCATTGCTATCGGCGACCGCCACCTTGGGCTCAGACAAGGCTACAAACATGACACACACTTAACCTCGGTCAAAATCTTGACTCTTAGCGTCACAGTGGCAAACTATAACTCGACTTAAACACACAACTGATGTATATTACCTGGATTATAACCAAGGTACCTGTTGTTAACAGTCTCTGCTCCGGTGGCGAGCCTCACCGTCAAACACGTTCCCTACGCTTCTTGTATGACTGACAGTCCCGACCGAAACCTTTCCCCCGTCTTTTTACAGCGCACGAGTGGAACCTTTCTCTGCTAAATGCATTATGCCATAATCACACTAAATCACGTTTTAAACGCCCTCAGTGCTAGACCATTTATTCCTGTTCGTGAAATAATTATTTTTGGGGCCATCAGTAGTCTAGCTAGCAAAGCTAACTTAAGTAGTTGGACACAATATTTCCATTAAAATAGTACAGTGCACTTTGCCGTTAACATCCCTCATCTCGAAAATAAAATAAAAACACTTACCTTTTTAGCCAAACAAATGTTTCGGAGTCCGACTAACTTGAAAACTATAATTAGTCCAACAATTGCAAATCTTTTTTTTTTTTTTTTTTTTACAGTGCATAAACCTCCATTAAATTTCCAATGCTATGTTATGCAGTATGTGCTGTGGTTTGATAGCTGTTGCTTTAAAATTAAAAATAGGCTACTTTGTACGTACCTTTGCTCAATGTGCTTCTCTCCGTGGTGGTCTGGAATAGACATGTACTATGCTGCTTGATTTAGGATCAAGTGTCACCGCCGCCATCTCAGTCCCTCAGCTTGCTTGGTCACCAGATTTTCAAGTTTCACCAACTTAATACTTATTCATTGTCAGGTTAAATCAAGACTGTTTGTTGAAAATACATACATTATTAAGCTGAGACAGATTTCTATTTTTTCAGTTTGAAAAGCGTATCAAAATAAGTTGACAACTCAATAATACATGTACATGCAACAAACTTAATTTTATTATGGCGAAAATGTTCTTCACTTTAAGTTTTACCCACTAACCTCATGAATCATTTTTTAGAGTGCAGCAACAGCAGCAGAAACAGGATGCCGGGCTGTTGTTCAGCGTATTCCTGCTCAAATCGGCGGACAATCCATAATAGGAATCGGGGGATTACTTTTCACAAGCAAGATTTAACATTACCGTACTATTGGTATAATTAGTATTGAATAATAAAACACACCAAACCATGTGGCCTTTATCATAGCTACACGTATGACAAAAAACCGCATGAAAATCAGTGGTATTCAGTGAGATATGATTAATTAAATGCGCTGACAGTTCATTGCTCCAGCCAAACGGATTACACTGAGTGGAGCGGATGACCACTCCAAGATGGCGGCCCCGCGTCTCGTCAGCGCCAGTAGGCGGTAGCATTCGATGCTCCGTCTATCATATAAGATGTCTATGGTGCCTTAAAGGATGAAGGTTTAGACACGAGCAACAGAAATAAGCCCTCGTTGATAATTGTCTCAAAACAGCAGATTTAAATGATAGGCTTTGGATAGCCTATAGCATTTAGCTGCTACAGCTAAATATTATCATTCTTAACATGTAATGATGTGTTCTTTTATAGTCGTTGCCAAACAACATTACTGAAAGCCCGTATTTGATATTACATATTATAAATATTTATTGGGTACATATGCAGTTAAATGGTTTCAATACTGTTCAGGCTGTGAACTATTAGGTTCAATAAAGCAAGGCTTGAATCACTATCATGGAGGGCCATGAAAATTATTTGTATTTACTTGGTCAATTTAATTATTTTCTAGCAATGTGATTGATTGCTCAAAAAATATATATATTTTGAGCGATATGATCACAAAAACTCCTTAATTTATTTCAAGCAATCACAAATACTCGGAATACATTATTTATTTGTCGCCCAATCAGATTCCTCAAAATAAATACACAATTTTGACCAATCAGCTAGCTCGAAATAAATACATGTTATAAAAAATGTGGATTCCTGCTTCTGTTGATCATCTTTGATACCATGTTGTGTGAATTATTGTTGCATATTACTTCCGGTCAGCTCCTCGTTCCCAACTCTGTAGCGCTGTCCAAGTATGCTATGAGGTTGGATGCTTTGGATACTTAAGTGTTTATTAAACGTAACAATGTTGTCTGAATTGAATGTCAACCTTGAGAAGGTTCCAGAACGTCGGCGCTGGCTCTAGAATGTTCCCTGGGAGACTGGCCAGTGACCTTGAGTCGCCGGTTCAACTCCCACCACGGCGACGTGAGGGCAACAATCAGGCAAACCCAATGATGTCGTGTGAATTATTAAATGTAACTTCTGTTCATGATAACAACTTAGGGCACAGAAAGCTCTTTGCTCTAAACCTCAGGGGGCGGGGGAGTGCTCAAAGCCCAGTTCCCACGGAGACAGCCACCAAGCAGGACACTCTCTGCTGAATGCCTGCCTTGGTCTGTTCAGAGGTTCGACTTCGACAGTACAGTTTTGCGTGACTATAGTCATACTTCCAAGATCTCATCAGTACGGTTGGTTTCCACGGAGACGTCCTCGGCAGGACTTGAATCCCGCTGTGGTGCGATGGGCCCTTGCGGCATTCCGCTCGGAGGTTTAAACCCGACATAAAAATTCATGTGTCATCGTTAGGTTTCCAAAACCACATCACCAAAACGATGGCTTCATGGAGACTGGTTCAGCAGGACTTGAACCCTTGTGTCCGGGGCTGGAGGCCGTTGCAGCCACCGAAGAGATCGGTTGATGTTTAGTCGGGGGTAATACTTGTCTACAGAAATTCATATAAAATGACGATAAAAAAGAGGGGCATAAAGCGCCACCGAAACACCCGTGAGGAAGTGGTGGGAGGTTTTGCTTGACCATATTATTTTCTTCCCCTTTCCTCACCAAATGTTGATCCCTGTATTGGATCAACGGTACTGAAACAGGCTCACAGGTTTGGAAGGAGTCTCTCCTCTCTCGCTTCTTTCTCTCCATCTCCAGCTCTCAGTCTCTCTCCCACCTCTCTTCTTCTCTCACTCTCTCTCTCTCTCGCTTCTTTCTCTCCATCACCCTCTCTCTCTCTCTCTCTTTCCCATCTCAAGCTCTCAGTCTCTCTCCCACCTCTCTCTCTGATGATGATGATGATGATGATGAAGAGGAAGGGTTGGAAGGTGCCTCTACTGATGTCTCCTCTGGTGCTACTTAACCTTCGAAAGAACTTTATTGGCACAGCGGAACGCGACAGGGACCTGAGCCGGCGGAGCTAACCGCTGTTTGTTGATCCCGGTTACCACGGTGACTCATCTCGTCGTGACCCCATGGATATATGGCGGGTGAGTAAGTGGATGTCACACACACACACACACACACACACACACACACACACACACACACACACACACACACACACACACACACACACACACACACACACACACACACACACACACACACACACACACACACACACCTAAATCCAAAGTTCAGTAAATAATGCTAAATCCTTGAAGGCCCCTCTCCATGTTTCCAACCAATCGAGAGGCTGTTAAGCGGGGGTGTACATCTATCATACTTCACTCCTGCCTCGTTACAGACCATACCCTTCAGGTCCTGGAATCAGATCCACCCACCTCCACCCTCGGTCCGTAAACTTCTCCACCACCTCCACCTCCTCCACAGCCTCCACCACCTCCACCACCTCCACCACCACCACCACCACCTCCATCACCTCCACTACCTCCACCCCCTCCACCTCCTCCACCACCTCCACCACCTCTACCATCTCCATCACCTCCACCTCCTCCACAGCCTCCACCACCTCCACCACCTCCATCACCTCCACCACCTCCACCACCTCCATCACCTCCACCACCTCCACCACCTCCACCACCTCCACCACCTCCATCACCTCCATCACCTCCACCACCTCCACCACCTCCACCACCTCCATCACCTCCATCACCTCCACCACCTCCACCACCAGCATCTCCATCAAGGGGATCCTGTCTCTGGGCAGACTTCAGGGAGCCATCATCCCGTGAAAAACAGAATCACCAAATCTACTGTGAATTAATGATGTTCAGGCTCATTTTTATATGTATATATATATATATATATACATAAATGTTATATGCAAGTTGAGAACATATAACTCTGCAGATATTTTGTTGATCTTTTTGTTTATGAAGTTGTGTACGAAGTCTTGTGATGTTGTGAACCCTTTTTATGAAGTTTATAAAAAAGTGAAAATGCCCTGTGGCTTGGCGAGCATAAAGGAGATGAGGGGGGGGGGGGGGGGGGGGAGACAGAGAAGAGATCCAAGAATGAGGAGGGAGAAGAGGAGAGAGGAGACGATGAGGAAGAGAGAAGATGAGAGGAGATGAGAGGATAAGAGGTTGAGAAGAGAGCATAAGGGGGAGGGTAGATGAGAGAGAAGGACAAGAGATGAAAAGAGGTGTCATTAGGGCTCTACACTACAGGACAGATGTGCATGGTTTAGAAGTCTGGTGCTCCGGGGAGGGAGGCCGGTCCTGCGGCTGGGACAGAGGCCTCTCGTCTGGGTCAACCTCCTAACCAAACCCCCTTACAGCCCCAAGCTCCACTTACAGCCTCAACCACACACACACACACACACACACACACACACACACACACACACACACACACACACACACACACACACACACACACACACACACACACACACACACACACACAAATCCAAATTGACACGCAAACTGTGCTTTCACACATACACCAGAAACATGCCCTAGAGCTCTGGGCCCCTGCATATTTGGCTCAACAGGTAACTTAACACACACATAATAACACACACACACACACACACACACACACACACACACACACACACACACACACACACACACACACACACACACACACACACACAGATACTTTTGTTATTATGTCCGAAGTGAGTGACATGGATCTCACATGTCTCCTCTCTCCTTGTCTCCTCTCCCCCTTCTCACCAGTACCCCTCCTCCCTCTCCATATCTCTCAAATGCATGCACACACACACACACACACACACACACACACACACACACACACACACACACACACACACACACACACACACACACACACACACACACACACACACACACACACACACACACACACACACACACACACACACACACACACACACACACACACACTCACATGATCCTGGGGGTGACGAGAGAGACAGTGCACCTTTGATCCTGGCATGGCCACTAGAGGGAGCTGTGGGTTAACATGCAGGCCGGTCCGCTGGCTGAGCTGGGGACAACATGAGGAAAACACCTGATGAAAACACCAGGGAGACAGACAGACAGGCACACCCAGATACAGGGAATAATAAGGGATTGAGAGAGGAGAGAGGTAGTACAAACAGAAAGAGAGAGACAGTGGGAGTGGAGGGGATGGTAGGAGAGGGAGAGACCAACTAACAGATAAAGAGAGAGTAACAAACAATAGGCCGAGAGACATTTTGTGAAAGACAGATTGACAGACGAAGAGAGAGAGTCACAGACAAAGGTAGAGAGAGCTGGTTAGATAGAGAGAGGCCCCTGTATTGTTCCAGTGGTACTTGGTTACAAGTCGGATAAGAGGGCGAAATAGAGATTAGAAGGATGAGAACATGGACTTAAAAGTGTTGACAGGAGGAGTTAGTTGGAGGGGGAGGAGGAGATGAATGCACAGCAAGCTATCCAAGCTGTATGAGGAGTTGGAAACTCACCTGTAGTAAACTAACTTGCACTGGTAAACTCAACTACAGGTATACTCAACTACAGGTAAACTCAACCACACAGGTACACTGAACTACACAGGTACACCCAACTATACAGGTACACTCAACTACACAGGTACGCTCAACTACACAGGTACGCTCAACTGCACAGGTTCACTCAACTAAACAGGTACGCTCAACAAAAATTAAACTGCAGTCCCCTGCACAATTAAAACTCACCGGCAAAGGTAAATCGAACCACACAGGTAAACTCACCTGCATGTATACACTCACCTGCATAGGTAAACTCACCTGCACTGGCAAACTCACCTGCACATATAATCGCGCCTGCAAAGGTCAATTCAACTACAAAGGTGAACTCAGCTACACAGTTAAACTCAACTACACTCACCTGCTTAGGCTGAGGTAAGGCTTTGTCTGGCTCAAACACACATTGAATGACATTTATCAACAGTGAGGGGTAGGAGGGGGACGAGGAGGAGAGTGACAGGGAGAGGGTTGGAGAGGTAATAAATTATGTGGAGGATGAGGAGAGAGAGAATAAATCAGAGAGAAAGAAAAGGTGACCAGGAGAGGGGTGAAACTGGATGTGAGTCAAGAGGAGAGAGAAGGGAGGAGGAGAAAATGGGGGAGGAGAGGAAGAGATTGTAGGAAGGGAGGTGAGGAAGAGGGGAAGAGAGTGGGAGAAGAGATAATGAGTAGAGGGTAGGTGGAGAAGAGAGGAGGAGGAGGAGAGGTAGGGAGAAGGAGAAGAGAAGAGGAAGAGAGGGGAGGAGGAGAGGAAGGGATTGAGAGAAGAGAGTAGGAGGAGAGGAAGGGAGTGGGAGAATATACTAGGTGGAGTGAGGAGGTACGAGGGTTGGAGGGGAGGGAGGGAGGAGACGAAGAGAGGTGAGGAGGAGAGAAAGGGGGAAGGAGAAGAGAGGAGAGGAAGGGAGTGGGAGGAGAAGAAGCCTCATTTTGGCCGTTTTTAAGTGGTCTCTTTGTCCTCCGATTCCTCCTTTTCTCTTCCTCTTTTCTCTGCATCTCTCCGTCTCCCTTTTACCAGAAACCAGAAACCAACTGGACAGAGGGAGGGAGGGAGGGAGGGAGGGGGAGTAAAAGAGGGGTGGTTAGAAGATAAAAACTGTCTCCTCCTGGTAAGAGAATCCCTCGTCCCTTTCTTCCTCTTCTTTCTTCCCCCGCATTTTTTTCAGGGAAGAAAAAGGAACAAGTTTATCTCTCCATGCTCAATTTGGGTGAGTGAGTGTTTGTGTGTGTGGGTGCGTGCGTGTTTGTGTCTGTGTTTGTGTGTGTGTATGTGTATGTGTGTGTGTGTGAGACAGTTTCTTTAGTTTGGTTTCTTGCTCGCCCTCTCTCTCCTTCTCTCTCGCCCATGTATTTATATACAGTTTCACAAGGTCAGACTGACTCTTTCAGTCGGCACATGAACCCTTGCTCTCTCTCTCTCTCTCTCTCTCTCTCTCTCTCTCTCTCTCTCTCTCTCTCTCTCTCTCTCTCTCTCTCTCTCTCTCTCTCTCTCTCCCTCTCTCTCTCTCTCTCTCTCTCTCTCTCTCTCTCTCTCTCTCTCTCTCTCTCTCTCTCTCTCTCTCTCACACACACACTCAAACGCACACACCACACACACACACACACACACACACACACACATATGAATCCATGCCCCCCCCCCCCCAAACAAAGACACACAAACACACACACACACACACACACACACTCACATTCACGTCCCCCAGGTAGTGGTGTGTATGGGAAACAGACCTCTCAGAGTTCAACGAGAGGTTGGTCAGTCTGACGCAATGAGAGAGAGAGGGGAGAGAGAGAGAGAGAGAGAGAGAGAGAGAGAGAGAGAGAGAGAGAGAGAGAGAGAGAGAGAGAAACACATCACAGTGAGAGACAGAGAGAGAGAGACAGAGACATTGAAGGGGAGAGAGGGAAGAGAAAAAGTTGAAAGAGATGGGAGAAAGAGATAGAGGTATAGGGAGAGAGAGAAAGTGGTGCAGAGGAAGGTAGACATAGGGGGAGAGTCAGAGAGGTACAGATGGAGAGAGACAAGGGAGAGAGACAGAGTGGTACAGAGGGAGAGAGACAAGGGAGAGAGACAGTGGTACAGATGGAGAGAGACAAGGGAGAGAGACAAAGTGGTACAGAGGGAGAGAGACAAGGGAGAGTCAGAGTGGTACAGATGGAGAGAGACAAGGGAGAGAGAGAGAGTGGTACAGAGGGAGAGAGACAAGGGAGAGAGACAGAGTGGTACAGGGGGAGAGAGACAGAGAAAGACAAAGGAGAGAGACAAGGGAGAGAGACATGGGAGAGAGACAGAGAGGTACAGAGCGAGAGAGACAGTGGGAGAAAGACAGAGGGAGAGGGAGCTAACATCAGGTGAAACCCAAGAAAAGTTGAATACATACAATCGTTTTGACGTCTCTATCAGTGAAACCCAGTTCAAAAGGGTATTTTAAGCTGAACTAAATGAGCCGATCAGCTGTCCTCAAAGACACCTATAAAGAGCTCATCCCTCTCTGTGCCGCACTGCGATCTGCGGAAAGTTCACGACCCTGTCCCTTTGCTGAACTGTCAAGAACAAACAAGCGGCGATGGCTCCCTCCGCCTCGGTGTTCACCTCCTCCTGCACCTCCTGCTCTAGACCTGTCCTCCCGGCTCCTGATTGGCTACAGGTCCACAGAGGGCCTGTAGCCTCACTCCGCTGAGATAACATCAACGCAACGGCTCAAACTGGGAGGCCTTTGTGTCGCGATGACGTACGTGCGTGTTTTGTGTTGCTGGATGCGGATTTAGATTCAGAATAAAAAAGGACCATTTAAATGAAAGCTTTTATTTGTCGAAGGAAGATGACAAATAAATTCAAACGTATCTTATCTCTCCCTTTTTTCTATTCTTTATCTGTCTCCCGTTTCTCCTCTCCTCCACTTCCATCCTGTCCTCTTGTCTCCTAGCACCCTCTCTCCTTCTCACCGCTTCTCCTCATACCCTCTCCTCACCTCCTCTCCTCACCTCCTCTCCTCGTCTCCTCACGTCGCCTCCTCACCTCCTCTCCTCACCTCGTCTCCTATCCTCCTCTCCTCGACTCCTCACCTCGTCTCCTCAGCTCCTCTCCTCACCTCGTCTCCTCAGCTCCTCTCCTCGCCAACTCTCCTCACCTCCTCTCCCCGCCACCTCCTCTCCTCACCTCCTCTCCTCACCTCGTCTCCTCTCCTCTCCTCGTCTCCTCACCTCCTCTCCCCGCCTCGTCTCCTCACCTCCTCTCCTCACCTCCTCTCCTCCGCTCCTCTCCCCGCCTCCTCTCCTCACCTCGTCTCCTCTCTGTTCACCGAGGTCTTCCACTCTGCCTGCTAAGTGGTGAGTTCCAGGCTGACCCCTGGCTTCACTCTCTCCTTGCCCCGGTCAGAGCACCTCTCCTGGGACGTGCCGGCGGGGAGGTGGGCCTCTCTGTGGGGCTCTGGCTGGGGATCTTGTGCACTGAGTAGGAATGTGTTGAGAGTGAATAGACACCAGTAACACACAGAGACACACGTACTGCACTCAAACACATGCGCTCACGAACACACACGCATACACACGCACACAGGAACACACAGTAACATACACACATGCACACGCACGCGCACACAAAGACAAAAAACACACTCACTTTGAAACGTACACACAGAGATACAGGCGCGCACACACTAAAATACACACACACATACACACTAAAATAAACACACACGCACACACACACACACACACACACACACACACACACACACACACACACACACACACACACACACACACACACACACACACACACACACACACAGTGTTGTTCTGTCCATCTCTGGGGGAAGCGGATGGTCTAGATTGGAGACCAGTAGAAAGGGTTTATTTAGTGTCTGAATGGAGACAGATAAGGAGTGTATGTGCTTATTCATACCCAGGTATTTGTGTGTTTGTGTGTGTGTGTGTGTACAGTTAAGCTACCAAAGTTCACTAATGATCCCCTTGGGCTGTGGTGGTGCCACTTAACACAAGCACATGTCTACACACACACACGCACGCACGCACGCACGCACGCACGCACGCACGCACGCACGCACGCACGCACGCACACACACACACACACACACACACACACACACACACACTCAGACACACACACACACACACACACACACACACACACACACACACACACACACACACACACACACACACACACACACACACACACACACACACACACACACACACACTGGCTGACCTAGAGAACATGCAGCGCTACATTCTCAGGGGGTCAGGGGTCAAAGCCATTGGCACCTTGTATAAGCTCCGAGCGTGCATGTGAACATATGTGCACACATGGTGGTAACACACACACACACACACACACACACACACACACACACACACACACACACACACACACACACACACACACACACACACACACACACACACAGACACAGACAACACTCCACTACCAGTCGATACTAACGGTTTCAAACAGTTACCAGCGGTTATCGAGAGTTCTCCATTTTACCAACGATTGGCAACAGTCACCAACGATTGCCAGATGTTCTCAACGGTAACCCAGCGTTACCAATGGTAACCAACAGTTCCCAACGGTGAGCAGCAGAGTGACAATGGTTGCCACCTTTTTCGATGTGAAATGCAAACATTGTAATTGATTGATAACCCTTACTAGGTCGCTTTTGACGTGATCAATCATAGCAAATACATTAATCATACCCATCTGCATCACCCCTAATCGCTCTCTCTCTCTCTCTCTCTCTCTCTCTCTCTCTCTCTCTCTCTCTCTCTCTCTCTCTCTCTCTCTCTCTCTCTCTCTCTCTCTCTCTCTCCCGTGAACAGATTAGGAACGCCCGCTGGCTCGCCCTGAAAGGAAGTGGCGGATGGACAAAGACCAGGAGCCAGGAGGAAAGATGGAGAGGCTGAGAGAGAGAGGTAGATCTATAGAGAGAGAAAGAAAAAGAGCAGAGAGACAGAGAGAAAAAAAGAGAGACAGGGCGAGAGAGGGAGTGGGACAGAGAGACACAGGGATTGATGGTTCAGGAGAAAGTGAAAGAATGTACGACTGTGTAACATATTGAGAGAGAAGAAGAGCCAGGTGAGGAGAGACGGGGAGAGAGCGAAGTTGTGCACAGTCACAAGAAGATCCCATGTCTCCTCCTTCAGAGAGAGAGAGAGACGGAGCTACAGGATGGAGAGACGAGGGGGAGGAAGAGGGGGGGGGGGGGGGGGGGGGGGGAGAGAGGGATCAGAGAGAGGGTACGTGTCGCGCCGGTCCTCAAGCAGATCCCAGACCCGCTCTCAGGCCAGGGAGTCGGTGGGCGTGGAGAGACGCCAGGTCTTATGCAGCCGTCAGGACCGGTCTCACTGGTCCCCTGAGGTCTCATATCCAGGGTCTCACACACACGCCAGCTCAATCACACACCAGTTCACACCGGTTCACACACACACACACACACTCACACACAGACACACACACACACACGCCACACGCACGCACGCACGCGCGCGCGCACGCACATACTCACACACACACATACACACACACACATACACTGACCCAACCACGAGACTATCCACTTAACTCGCCAAAAGCCGCATCGTTTATTGAGTCTAAATCACTCTGTAAGGACTTTTCATTACATGACTTGAAAGCAGAATGGAGAGAAAATGACCCCTGAATTTGTTCTGGTTGACACACTGATCCATGTTTGTAGATTTATCAACTGATCAATATGACGTTTGAAGTAGATGAGTTTATCATATGATCCATGGCCAGTTGGTGTTATTGATATCAGATCAAGACGTAGTTCCTCAGAGGTGAACTACGTGGTGTTATTGATATCTTACCAAGACGTAGTTCATCAAAGGTGAACTACGATGGTGTTATTGATATCAGACCCAAGACGTAGTTCATCAAAGTTGAACTTCGGTGGTGTTATTGATATCAGACCAAGACGTAGTTCATCAGAGTTGAACTTGAGTGGTGTTATTGATATCAGACCAAGACGTAGTTCTCAAAGTTGAACTTCGGTGGTGTTATTGATATCAGACCAAGACGCAGTTCATCAAAGCTGAACTACGGTGGTGTTATTGATAGCAGACCAAGACGTAGGTCATCAGAGTTGAACTTCAGTGGTGTTAATGATATCAGACCAAGACGTAGGCCTAGGTCATCAGAGTTGAACTTCAGTGGTGTTAATGATATCAGACCAAGACACAGTTCATCAAGGGTGACCTTCGGTGGTGTTATTGATATCAGACTACGACGTAGTTCATCAAAGTTGAACTTCGGTGGTGTTATTGATATCAGACCAAGACGCAGTTCATCAAAGGTGAACTACGGTGGTGTTATTGATATCTAACTACGACGTAGTTCATCAAAGGTGACCTATGGCGGTGTTATTGATATGTCAGGATGGGGTTAGAGGGCCGCGGGGAGAGGTAGTTAGCGGCTAATGAGGGGATCAAAAGGGACGACGGCTGAGCCTCCCAAACCTCAGCCCTCTCTTAAAACATCCATTAACTGGAAACGTTAAAAGGAAACGCTTGGCCAAACATCAGAACTCTCTAGTCTTCCTCGTAGATGACTTAGCAAGGTTTTTTTTTTTCATTTCCACCCATCCAACAGAAGCAGAGTTCTCTTTTCCTTTCTTCTTTCCTTTTTCTCTAAAGTTGGCAGCTAACGCCCACATTAGCGCTTGCTAGCAACGCTAGCCGGAGCCAGCGAGGGAAGCGAACCAAGCTGTTTTACTAATTTAGCTCTGTGAGTTGCGTCCCGTTTTTCAAGACGAGGAATCTGTAACCTAAGCCCCTTGGACAGATTTGTGTTTCATTTGAACAGAAATCATTTGGCTCTAGCGTTTCAGCCCAGGGTCACGCAAATGTCCATAAAACCAAAACATTAAAGTTAAAAAAAAACGTAAAACTTAAACACGCTGCGTGTCTTTTGAAAAGTCTGCTTTTGCTGCAGAAAGCTGTCTCCGGTCATAGCGCACTACAACTAAACTATTATATATAACGATTGGGCCCTCTAACCTTCCACTCTCCACCTAACTTTAAGGATCTGGAACTACACTATGGATCAAACTTGCATTTATTATCTATGTTTCATATGATAATATTAAAAACTACTGCATGTGTGTCTATGTACCCATCAATGACATTTTTCTCAGGGTAATTGTCTCATGAACCCACCGTGTTTTGCCTATGAAGGGTGAGGGGAGTGAGAGACACATGAGAGACGGAGAGAGAGAGAGAGAGAGAGAGAAAGAGAGAGAGAGAGAGAGAGAGAGAGAG
>NC_082398.1:8298936-8301436 GCF_031168955.1 Gadus macrocephalus | reverse complement strand
TAGCGGGAGCGCTATGTGGCCGCTCGCGCAGCCAAGTTCAGACAGCTGGGAGCGCGAGGAGGAGGAGAGGAGGTTAGAGGGGAGAGGAAGAGGGGAGAGGAAGGGGGGAGAGAGAGGAGTGGATGAGAAAGAGAGAGAGGGAGGATAGTAGATAGGAAAAGGAGGAGAGGGGGGAGAAAGAAAGAGAAATATAAAGAGAGGGATGCGGAAAGAGAAAGACGGAAATCTTTACCCTCACCTTAACCCCCTAACCGTTCCCCGAACTGCAGCTCTTATCACACACACACACACACACACACACACACACACACACACACACACACACACACACACACACACACACACACACACACACACGGAAAACACACACACACACACACACACACACACACACGGAAAACACACACACACACGGAAAACACACACACACACACACACACACACACACACACACACACACACACACACACACACACACACACACACACACACACACACACACACACACACACACACACACACACACAAACAGAGCACTGAGATGAAGAGCTGAACAACAAACTCCAGATGTGTTGATGTTGAACCAAGATGACCTCCTCGCTCTAAATGAAAACAATATTCTGGTAACTGTGATATATTCAGCCCAGTACACCGGAGCGTGAAACGGATTCAGCTACCGACCGTCCGCGCGACCTCAACTCGACCCCTGCGGGCCGGGGGGTCATTCCCTTGGCCCGCTACCGCGTGAGACAGAGCGAGAGCCAACAAGCTGATCGGATCGGCGAGATAGATCGATAGATAAGGGGGAGAAAATACTATTTCTATAATCTCGTCACCCACTTAGTTAAATACCGCGTTTGTTTGTTTTGGGATCTATTTTTTTCAACGACCATGTTGGTGGGCAGGGCACTAATCAATGTAGCGCACGGCTCCTTTCCTCACTGAATTACTCGTGGGTTTGATATGAATAGTATATCATGATGATAGAGTTATTATAAGTTATATACGTTATTATATGATGATGATTATGATCGACAATTATAGTCGAGGCATGGAGCATCACTCGGCGTCCCGTGACGGATCCAATTGACGAGCCGCCGGAGAGACACTGGGGACCCCGAGACCCGGGACAGCGCGAGAAGAGTATCAAAACGGGAATAAAAAGATGAAAAAAGAAAGGAGGAACAAAATAGAGAGAGGGAAAGAAAGAACGATATAGAATAACAACGATGAGAATAAACGTCCAGAGCAAACGCCTCTATAAATCACCGGAGACCCGTGAGCTCCGTCGAACCGGAGGGACACGCGAGCCCTGGCGCCACACGCAGCCTTGAGTGCCGGGAGCGTCCCAGACGCACCGGAGACCCCTAAGCTCTGGCGCCACAGACCCGTGAGCAGCGGCTCCTCTGTGACCACACTTCCCCATCCCCCCTTCCCCATCCCACCACCCCCGAAGGCGCGCGCTTACCTGGAAGAGCCAGTGGCAGGTCTCGCCGATGACGGGGAACCCCATGGAGCCCTTTGGCATGGGCAGCTTGCAGTTCTTGTCCCGCGTGGCCGTCCACCGGAGCTGCCACAGCTGCTGGGACACGAGCAGCAGCAGAGCCATGGACACCAGGCACGCGGCCAGGGTCGCGAGCACCGACACGATGTCGAAAGTTTCAAACAGCATGATGATGGTGATGGTGTGGGGGGGTGGATGGAGGATGGAGAGAACTCTAGGGCTCTCAGCCCGGGGTAAATGTTCAAGTGTCTCGGCTGATGGAGAGGATCGATGGATCCTCTTGGTTAGAGGATGATGATCAAGGAGAAGAGGATACGGTCGGGGGGTCCCCTCGGGCGATAGAGAGGAGAGTGGGGGGGTTCGCGGCGGAATAGAGGCAGCGGTGTGTGCCCAGCCTCCAGAATGAATGGCGCGAAAGAGTCCAAAAAACTCTTCAAATCGCACAGAGCGTCTTTTTTTTTTTCTGTGCGTAAAAGAAGGGGCAAAATGAAAGAGGGTTCTTATGAGGCTTCAATGTTCCACATGCCTCCAAGGCGTCCCGTGTTTCTGCCCTCGATGTCAGACCTCGGGAGTCGACGGCGACAACAACAACGCGATGCGAACAGTGGGGATGATCGAGCGGCTAAACTTGGTGCTTCAGTGCGTTTTGCGCTCCTGAAAACAAGACACCATCCAGACCGGGATTTGACCTGCCGCTGGACATCTCATGTTGACCTCCCCGCGAAGGGTTGGAGGTCGCTGACCCGGAGACATGAAAGGGGGTATCAACGCGAGAGAGTGGAGGTGGAGCGCATGGACTAGAGGTCGCCGACTTACTATGTATACATGTGTGTGTGTGTGTGTGTGTGTGTGTGTGTGTGTGTGTGTGTGGTGTGTGTGTGTGTGTGTGTGTGTGTGTGTGTGTGTGTGTGTGTGCGCGTCCGTGGATACACGTGGAAAAGGTGAAAAGAGGGGCTTCTGAAGCACGTCCCGGTGAAGTAAAAAGGGGGGGCTTTA
>NC_082398.1:8278936-8286436 GCF_031168955.1 Gadus macrocephalus | reverse complement strand
TTCCTCAACACATAGAGTCAAGCACGACAAAGCAGGAAGCAGGCGTATAGGCTAACAGGCTAACACACAGGTTAGAATACAGCCACCAGGCTAACACACAGGTTAGAACACAGCCACCAGGCTAACACACAGGTTAGAACACAGCCACCAGGCTAACGGGCTAACACACAGGTTAGATCACAGCCACCAGGCTAACAGGCTACCACACAGGTTAGATCACAGCCACCAGGCTAACAGGCTAACACACAGGTTAGAACACAGCCACCAGGCTAACAGGCTAACACACAGGTTAGAACACAGCCACCAGGCTAACAGGCTAACACACAGGTTAGAACACAGCCATCAGGCTAACAGGCTAACACACAGGTTAGAACACAGCCACCAGGCTAACAGGCTAACACACAGGTTAGAACACAGCCACCAGGCTAACAGGCTAACACACAGGTTAGATCACAGCCACCAGGCTAACAGGCTAACACACAGGTTAGATCACAGCCACCAGGCTAACAGGCTAACACACAGGTTAGATCACAGCCACCAGGCTAACAGGCTAACACACAGGTTAGAACACAGCCACCAGGCTAACAGGCTAACACACAGGTTAGAACACAGCCACCAGGCTAACAGGCTAACACACAGGTTAGAACACAGCCACCAGGCTAACAGGCTAACACACAGGTTAGAACACAGCCACCAGGCTAACAGGCTAACACACAGGTTAGAATACAGCCATCAGGATAACATACTGGTAAAGGTACAGCCATCAGGATAACATACTGGTTATGATACAGCATACAAGCAAACAGAGAACGCGTTGAAAAGCATCATGATAAAACACTTCTTAAAAGGTTGGGGTCAGAGGTCAAAGGAATAGGTTATCAGGGGTCAAAACTCTCTGGCTACTGTTGGACTCAAAACGCAGAACAACCTTACTGTCACACACACACACACACACATAACTTTTCCAACCCTACTCATCAGGAAAGTAAATAGAGACAGAGCGAGAGAGAGAGAGACAGAGACACAGAGACAGGAAAAGAGAGAGTAAGAGGGTGAGATAGATAGGCAGTTAAGAGTGCCGTTGGTTCAACCAAGGGTCTGAGCTGTCAATTAGACACTACACAGAGAGAGAGAGACACAGAGAGAAAGAGAGAGAGAGAGAGAGAGAGAGAGAGAGAGACAGAGAGACAGAGAGACAGAGAGACAGAGAGAGAGAGAGAGAGAGACAGACACACACAGAGAGAGACAGGCAGACAGAGAGACGGACAGACAGACAGACAGAGAGACGGACAGACACACAGAGGGAGAGAGAGAAAGAGAGGTAGAGATACAGAAAAAGAAATGGAGACGTAGAGAGAGCGAGCGAGAGACGCAACACACACACACACACACACACACACACACACACACACACACACACACACACACACACACACAAGGAAAGAGAAAGAGAGGTATAAAGAGCAAGGAAGTGAGAGAGAAAGACACACATACATACAGTGGGAGAGACAGAAAGAGAGGTAGAGAGACCAAACTGCTAAGGAGGGGGAGATCAGATCGTGACATCATTGGTAATGGTCTCTTAGGGTTCGACTCCAAGTCCGAAGCTTCCAGCCCTTACGTTGAACTGACATTGGACGGTAATCCTAATGACGGTGAATAGATCATCAACCTTCAAAATAATGCATGCATACAAAAAAAGGGGTTCAACAGCTCCCTCACTCACTGTGTGTGTGAGTGTGTGTGTGTGTCCCTCTTTCTCTCTACACAGGAAACCCATGAAAGGTGAGAGTTGTTGGGGGAACTGACTTGACCATAGAGTTCACACACACACACACACACACACACACACACACACACACACACACACACACACACACACACACACACACACACACACACACACACACACACACACACACACACACACACACACACACACACAAGCAAACAGGAAGGGAAGTACGTAAAGGTCGTAGCTCGGACACGGGGGTCGAGACCCAGAGCAAAACAATGTCCCGACCCCCTCCCAACACCCCCCTCCCATCATACACACCATATGTGTTTCTAGTGATTACCAGAGTTGTTGTAGAATAATAATTTGAGTCAAAAGCATTACACGTACTTCAAGAATGTGTGTGCGTGTGCGCATGTGCGTGTGTGTGTCTGTGTGTGCGTGTGTCTGTGTGTGCGTGTGTGCGTGTGTGCGTGTGTGCGTGTGTGCGTGTGTCTGTGTGTGCGTGTGTGCGTGTGTGCGTGTGTGCGTGTGTGTGTGGCGCACCACCTTGACCCCAGCATGCACCCTCTCACTCTCCCTCCTGACCGCTGCTTGACCATTGGTCGGAAGTTCAGGAGTACCACTCCCCTTCTGGCCAATCAGATTACAGGAACAGCTCTGTTGCTCTGACCGCGGTCTAACCCGTCGTCTCGGAGATAAGCCGTCCAGCCGCAGACAGCACCGGAAGGTGACAGAAGGTGCAAACACACACCCACACACACACACACACATACTTAAAAGCACACATGCACAAACACACACACACCCATTTGTAAGCACACCCACCCACACACCCACGCAAACACTTTAAAGCACACAGATTCAAACACACACACACACACACAGAAGTCCACAAACACGTCAGTATAAATAAATAAATAGCATCTATTTTTCCACACACGCACATCCATCATCCAACCTAGTCACACTTTCCTTCTGATAAGTTACGTGTACACACAAGCATCCTTAAAAAACACTTCAGGAGTCACAAGCCACTACACACACACACACACACACACACACACTCTCGCTCACACACACACGAGTATTGATATTTTGCTACAGTGATTTCATCTTTTGTTTGGACAATGAGCACTCCAAGAACGCTGTGCGTGTGTGTTGGATCAGATAAGGTGTGTAAGGGGGTCAGTGTGTAGGTTCTCAGCCCTCCCTAGTCCCCATATATCCTCTCTTCTACTGACCTCCCTCTGCACCGAGAGAGAGAGAGAGAGAGAGAGAGAGAGAGAGAGAGAGAGAGAGACATTTAGTTAACTGTGTCTCTGTGTATTTAATCTTGTTTGTGCTCTGACAAAAACAGAAGTTAATTGAATTACTTTCAGACACTTTTATCCAAAGCAACTTACAGTGACTTCAGAGACAGACGGGGAGGTATGGTGAGAGAGAGTGAGACTGAAAAGAGTGAGAGGGAGACAGAGAACACACCCGTCCAGATAGGATGATGTGTCAAGGACTTCAACCATTAAGAGCTCAGCCGCTAGCTCCTGTCTCTGTGCTAACTATGAGAGTGTGTGTGTGTGTGTGTGTGTGTGTGTGTGTGTGTGTGTGTGTGTGTGTGTGTGTGTGTGTGTGTGTGTGTGTGTGTGTGTGTGTGTGTGTGTGCGGTGTGATGCGTGTTAGTGCATGCGTGTTAGTGCATGCGTGTGCACGCCTGTTGCATGCCAAGGCGCTAGCCAACTTGATGCTGACGGCAAATAAACTTTCAGCCCTCAGTGTCTCTCTTCTGGATGTTAGAGAGCGTGTGTGTGTGTGTGTGCGTGTGCGTGTGCGTGTGTGTGTGTGTGCGTGTGTCTTCTTCTCTCCCCAAAAGATCAACGGGGTGAGCATTTACATGTCTGTCTGGTGCTCATCCCCTCCTCTCTCTCTTTCATCCCCCTCTTTCCGTCTCCCCCCTTCTGAGAGCGGTCAGACAGACCAAGGGAAGTGTCAACCCTCCTGGGGGGAGTGGAGTGAAAGGGTAGGGAGGAGAGAGAGGGAAGGAGGAGGAGATAGAGAGGAGAGAGAGGGGATGAGGGAGAAAGGAGAGAGAGGAGAGAGAGAGACCACCCTGTCTGTCTGTTTCAGCGCTCCATCGTTTTCACCTGACTGCACTCTTTCTCTCTTTCTCTCACTTCCTTTGCCCTCCATCAACACATTCAAGCCATGTTCCTCGCTGTGGTCAGACCTCCCCTCTCTCTGTCCATCACTTACGCTCTCTCTCGGTCTCTCCCCCTGTTCCTCCCTCCCTCCCTCTCTCTCTCCCTCTCCCCCTCTCTCTCTCTCTCTCTCTCTCTCTCACACCAACACTCTCTCCTCGTCTCTTTCTGGTCATCGTCTCATCCTTCCTTGTGTGTTTACTGAGAAGGGCAAAAGTCACACACACACACACAGCCAAAGACAGGCGATTTGTCAAGGTTCAGAATTAAGATAAATTAGGAGGTTGTTTCGCAATAAATTTGTACAAATATTAGAAATTAGATGAGAGAACCTCTGCACATCCCTGATTTCTCCCCCATCTCCTCCATCCCCATTGTACCTCTTCCCCCTACCTCCCCCATTCTTCCTCTCTCCTCCTCCCCAACCTGCTCCTCCCTTGGAGAGGAGTCAACTCCATGTGAATGTGGTGGCGGTGGCTTTGTTCTCCGGGACCCGAAACTCAAACATAATGCCTAGTGAGGGTTATTCTATGCCTAGATCATTTATTCTACCGGACTCTTATTTTGAAAAACACTTATAGATAAAGCCTAGTGAAGCAAAAATATTCTAAAGCCCAGAACAGAGAGAGAGAAAAAAGAGAGAGACTATTAGAAATATGAATGGATGGAATTTCTTCTTCTGTGGTCAACCAAAGGAATGGAAAGAAGAAAGCACACACACACACACATACAAACTAGTGCGTGGTAGAGGAATGTTTGTGTGGCATAACAAAGAGAGGACTGGGATGAGTGGAACTCTACTGTTGCAAGCACTTATCCAAACCGCATAGTGCAACCACACACACACACACACACACACACACACACACACACACACACACACACACACACACACACACACACACACACACACACACACACACACACACAGTCTGAAGCAACTAGAGATATTACAGTTCTAAATATAGGAGAGTAGATCTGAAGAATAAAACACACCAAAAATCTCTTTCAATCTCTCTCCTCTCCTTTCTTCCCCTCTTTGTCTTTCCTTCTGAATCTTTCTCAACATCACTCTCTTTCCCTCTCTCACCCCATCTTTCTGTCTCCATGACGACTGTATTTGTAGAGCGGAGGGGGTGCCAATATGGTCTACCTCCAGATTCTAAGTTAAATCAAAACAAATAATGAAATCCTCTCCCAATGAATATTGTATTGTATACATTGGTGGCAGTCTTTATGGCAAATATAAAGGAGAGAGAGGAGACACACATTCACATACAAGTCAGCCTAAAAGTGTCTGGTTAAGGCTGTGTTAATTTATGCATATGGGCGGCAGTTGCTCAGAAAATAGAGCGGGTTGGCTGGTAACCGCAAGGTTGCTAGTTCAAACCCCGGCTCCTCCTAGCTGACGGTGTCGAGGTGTCCCTGAGCAAGGCTCGTAACCCTAACTACTCCCGACGAGCTGGCTGTCGCCTGTCGTGGTAGACTCCGTCGTCAGTGTGTGAATGTTTGCATGACTGGGGGAATGTTAGGTAATATTGTGAAGCGCTTTGGATAAAAGCTTGATATAAATGCAGTCCATTTACCACACACGCGTACAAAATTACACATGCAAATAAACACACCAATAAGCACATTTGTACACTGAGGAGATTATTATTAGTGTTAGAGAGATTTAGAGAAAGAGAGATGGAAATGGACATGGAGAAATAATAGGAGGAGAAAGACAAGAAGACAGGAGATAAGAGGAGACCAGAGAGAAGGTTAAAAGAGAGGATAGAAGAGACGAGCGAAAGGACAGGAGGAGAAGGGATGAGGAAGACGGGAAATGAGAGGAGAGCGAAGGGGGAGAAGCAGTGAAAGAGGAAGAGGTGAGAGAATGACAGGCAGACAAAAAGAGGATAGGAGGAGGAGGAGGAAGGCCAAGGGAATCGGAGGAAAGTGAGGGTGACAACATCAGGGGAGGAGAAGAGGGGGGGAGGAGAAGGAGGAGGGGGAGGGGTGTCCCTTGAAGAAAACATTGATGCCAGATGAATGCAATTTTTTCTTCTTTTCTCTCCCTCTCTTTCTCTCCCCCTTCCTCTCCTCCTCCGAGCGACAGAACAAGAGGCAGTGCATCATCCAGACAGGCGGAGAAAGGGAGGAGAGAGAGAGAGAAAGAGGGATTGTGACAGAGGGATAAAGGCCTATCCGTCTCTGTCCCTCACCTCATTCATCCTGCAGACACCACGTTGCAGGCCATCTGTCATCCGCTGTCTCACACACACACACACACACACACACACACACACACACACACACACACACACACACACACACACACACACACACACACACACACACACACACACACACACACACACACACACACCGGTCTCTCTCTCACACACACACGCGCGCGCGCGCACACACAACGACAAACAACGGCGACATACTAAAACACATTCACACACCCAACCTCAACGATGACAATCACATGCCGAGGAGCATGGTCACACACATACTGACACACACACACACACACTGGCAAACATTCTTTAGTCCCTTGATGCCCGATTTCTCAAACACACACACACACACACACACATATATATACAACAAAGGCGGTCAAGCACAAAAAGTTTGTTTGAAAAAAACAACAATGTCAACCGAGTTGCTGTCACACGCACACCCACGTGCACACCCACGTGCACACGCACGCCACCACCCAGTTTCTCACACATATACACACACATCAAACACCAAAGACTGCAAACACAGAATGCGCACACACATACCGACCGATACACACACACACACACACACACACACACACACACACACACGCTCAAACACACACACAGGCTCCGCCCTGTGTTCTGGGTTCCCAGCCCGGTTACAAAAGACCCAAAGCTGCTGGTTCAGCCGGTCCCGCCCAGTTCCGCTCGGTTCCCCTCGGTTCTGTCCTGGTCCTCAACCCAACACCCCCGTCCCGATGGGAGACCCGGCCCCCCCAGCACCACGCACCTCAGACCACCGCTCCGTGTGTGTCCGGGGATTTGCATTTACACGTGAAGTGTGTGTGTGGTTTGTGTTTGCGCACGTACATCTATTCATGTGTCTCGCCGGTGAATGTGAATTGATGTGTATGTCTTCCCAGTGTGAGACCTGTCTGAGCAGAGAGACCATCTACACCGTACGGGACCGGAGAGACCGTCTACACCGTACGGGACCTTTCCGAGCAGAGAGAGACCGTCTACACCGTACGGGACCTTTCTGAGCAGAGAGAGACCGTCTACACCGTACAGGACCGGAGAGACCGTCTACACCGTACGGGACCTTTCTGAGCAGAGAGAGACCGTCTACACCGTACAGGACCGGAGAGACCGTCTACACCGTACGGGACCTTTCTGAGCAGAGAGAGACCGTCTACACCGTACGGGACCTTTCTGAGCAGAGAGAGACCGTCTACACCGTACGGGACCGGAGAGACCATCTACACCGCACGGGAACAGAGAGACCGTCTACACCACACGGGACCAGAGAGACCTTCTACATCATACGGGACCAGAGAGACCGTCTACCCGATAC
>NC_082398.1:8216436-8276436 GCF_031168955.1 Gadus macrocephalus | reverse complement strand
TACAGAAGGAATGGTGGTCCAACAGCACCCCCTGTGGTCATCCAGCTTACTACACTAGTTACAGACGGGAGAAGTGGGCACTCACTCTCGCACTGCAGCAGGTCCGTGTTGACCTGATGTAGGGCTCCTATAGAGACGCTCCTGACGTCCGGGTCCAGCAGCAGCTGGAGCAGAGAGCTGCTGATGTGCTTACACACAGACATGCAGGCTGTCTGGGCGACTTTACCCTGAGAAGGACACATTGAGGTAGAGTTAGAGAGAGAGCGGATCAGAGACCTTACCCTGATCTCTACCTGGGTACCACAGAGTCAAGGTTAGAGAGAGAGAGAGAGACCTTAACCTGGGAGAGAGACATAGAGCTACAGTTAGAGAGAGAGACAGAGACAGAGACAAAGACAAAGAGAGAGAGACCCTACCCTGGGAGAGAGACAGAGTTACAGTTAGAGAGAGAGAGACCTTAACCTGGGAGAGAGACATAGAGCCACCTTAGAGAAAAATATATGGAAAAGAGGATGAAAATAGAAAATACACACACATACACAAACAGCTTAATGTTCTTCCATCCTTTATAATTACATATTGATCTCATACACAAATATCCACTCAACGGAACAAACACACACCCTGAATTAATGCACATGATACAACAAACACACACAAACAAAACATGTAATGATCAGCCAGGGTAGAGGTTAGAAGACTCATTATCTGTGATTGGATGCCCTGCACACACAAACAGACACACACAGACACACACGCACGAACACACACTCCCTCAAAAAGTCAGACATACACACCTTTAAGTGTTTTAACAATAAACACAAGTCCTCTGCTCGGACGCTGTACATTTAATTACCTTCATTTATCACACACACCTTTAAATGATTATAATCAGTGGTGTGTGTGTGTGTGTGTGTGTGTGTGTGTGTGTGTGTGTGTGTGTGTGTGTGGGATTCTTCAGGAAAAACAGTGGCAATGAATTTGCTGGGTACTCCTCCATTGACATCATCATCAGTGTAATACAAGTGTAGTAAGAGAGTATAATCCATTATACAATCACTCACTGTGTATATACTATAACAAAAATACGTCATATATAAGTCGAAAAAAATTAAATAACAAACACACACATCTATCCCACACAGTATGCACATGTGATCACATTTGTAAAGTAACACACACCTTCTAGTGTCTGGATATCCTCTGACATGATGCTGAACCTCAGACCGACCACACACACACACACACACACACACACACACACACACACACACACACACACACACACACACACACACACACACACACACACACACACACACACACACACACACACACACACACACACACACACAGCAGAGTTCAACGACCAGGTGGTGTGATTGACCGTGAAATGGGTTAATTCTATTTACATGTCCTGAACACACCCACACAAACATACACACACAGGACATAAAAACACACACACACACACACACACAGGTGTGTGTGTGTGTGTGTGTGTGACAAGGGCAGCTTTGTCTTTGATTTCAACACACGACTGGAAACAATTAGCTAGGAGAGGAAACAGGAGAGACGAGAGGAGAGATGCGAGAGCAGAGAGAATAGAGAGGAGAGATACCAGTGGGCAAGGTGAATATATATTTAAATAAAGTCATTCTCATGTTAATGACATAAGACTGAATAATGCATTTGTTGTGTGTGTGTGTGTGTGTGTGTGTGTGTGTGTGTGTGTGTGTGTGTGTGTGTGTGTGTGTGTGTGTGTGTGTGTGTGTGTGTGTGTGTGTGTGTGTGTGTGTGTGTGTGTGTGTGTGTGTGTGTGTGTACGTGACCTGGAGACATTCCTGCCTGCTTATCCGTGTTAAGAAGCAATACCGGTAAGGACATGTAAGGAACAGCCTGACACAGAGAACTGGCTGGTGCAGAAATAAACAGAGAAACACACAACACACACACACTGCCTCAGAGACTTCTAGACTACTGAAACACACAAGTACAGACTATGTTAATACAGCAGTAGGTACAGGAGATTGACCCAAGACTACTATGCTCTGCTGCCATGATTCAAGTATACAATGAGAGTGGTTATTGGTTTAGTTGTGGCAGATTAAAAATGGGTTAAACCAACCAGACCAAATATACGACTAGGGCTGGCAAATGTGTGTCCCTTTGCTTAAACCACTGGCAACCATAACAGTGTCCGGTTTCACATCAACCACATCACAAGGGAGCAAGGCACCCCAGAATGCGTTTTAGTTACACACTCTCAACCCTGTTGCAGATATGCAGTGTTGGGTTACCTGACAGGGACTGGCATTACCCAGCATGCAATAGGTGAGTGACTTAATGGCCACACGGAGACATCCGAGTACTTAGTGACGGACGTGCCTCACCCCTGTCACATGCTGAGGTCTGGTTCCCTACGGTTCAAAAGGTCAAGGGTTAACAGGGTCGATCCTGGGGGTTCAAAGGGGGCGGGGTGAGGGGGCCAACTCAGTTCACGGCACTCTGCTACCACGGCAACGCAGGCGTGTACTCACCGGCAGCGTGGCGTGTTCGACGGGCATCCCCTACGGTACGACATGCACAGCTATCAATTCAACAGTCAGCAAAGTCAGTGTTGAATCATTCTGTCGATCGTGGTCACGACAACAAGGAAACACACCAGGAAGTAGGAATCCTTCCGTTGACCGTAGTCATGCAAACACACCAGGAAGTAGGGATGATTCTGTGGACTGTAGTCGTGACAGCCACCACACCAGGCCACACCAGGAAGGAGGGATCATTCGGTTGAACGTTGTCATGACGACACACCCAAACAACAGGAAGTCCAGACATCAATCTTTTCACTGAGGTCATGACAACACAACTAGTTGTTCGACATCATGCCAAAACAACGAGTGTGTTGGTAGTCGACCCAGCCAGTTTTGGTTGGTCCTTGACCACTCTGGAATAATCTACTATTGGTACTATAACTCTAGGGACTATAACTTTTGTATATTTTACTATCGGTTATATTAGGTTACTATTAGTTATAGTTAACTAGTATATCCTCCTATCTGAATTATAACTCTAGTATATTCTACTATTGGTACCATAACAAGTTTATTCTTTATTGGTACCATAACTATTATATTCTACTAGTCTTCTACTTATCTCGTTGCTGAAGGGTCAGCTGCTCTCTGGGGGCCAGCTAGTCAGGTGTTTACATCCTCTTGACCTACTTAAGGGGCCCTGCAGGGTGTGTGTGTGTGTCTATCTGTACGTGTGTGTGCATGCGTGTGTGTGGGGAGGCTAGAGAACACTTAGCTCCATCACTGTGTGTGTTGAGCCTTATCGCCTCTAACCGACTTAGAGCTAATCTGCCAGGCTGATCCGCTACAAGCTCACCCAACCTGACTGCGAGAGTGAGAGTGTGTGTGTGTGTGTGTGTGTGTATGTGTGTGTGTGTGTGTGGTCCTAAGCCAGTCATCTGATAGAGGTAGGGTTGCATGGTACGGTATTAAAGTATTTCTATTTTACCTAACAACAGAGACACTTCCCTGGGTGCATATATGTATAATAATCTTTTAGATCCAACATTGTACGGCTGTTATATATCAAAACAACATACATCCCTCCACATCCATATACTACATATTATGTACGTAAGTATGTACAATATGTATGTATGTATGTGTGTGTGTGTGTGTGTGTGTGTGTGTGTGTGTGTGTGTGTGTGTGTGTGTGTGTGTGTGTGTGTGTGTGTGTGTGTGTGTGTGTGTGTGTGTGTGTGTGTGTGTGTGTGTGTGTGTGTATGTATGTATGTATGTATGTATGTATGCATGCATGTATGTATGTATGCATGCATGCATGTATGTATGTATGTATGCATTAGGGGTGTAACGATACATCGATGTAGATCGATACATCGATTGATTGGCGAACGATCCAACTGCATCGATGCAACGGCCAAACATCGATGCATATCGCAGTATTACACCCTTTTATTATTATATATCTCCTTTCGCGGGTGTTTGTGAAACTATTTCTGCGCAAAGCGCCAAGCCGCTCGTATCCATTCACCGGTTAAACGAGGCAACAGCGAGCACGTGTGAGCGCGAGGATGTCTAGTTTCGGTTTGTGTTGCCAGATTGGGCATATGTCCCGTTTTTCCAGCCTAACGTGATTAAAAGTAGCCAAATCGGGCTGAAAAATGTGCCCAATCTGGCAACACGGACGGCTTATCTTAACAGCCAAGATGATTCCGAGGGATGTTTTGTTTTTAGAAGAAAACTATCCACACAGATAGGTTGGGAATGGTCTACGTTCAAAATGAAAGATCATTACAGGCTCTTTAATTTAAGCCATAAAAAACCTTTGGCACTTAAATGCAATTATGTGGCACTTTATTATTTGTATTAAAAATGGATTTTTTTGTTTTAAATATCCGGAAGAGCAAAGAAATAAAATTGTGTTAAATGGGCATATGATATCGTCTCATATCGATCGCATGCCCCTGAATCGAAATCGTATCGCGGCAGACTTTTGATATCGGCAAATATCGTATCGTTGTCCAATGAATCGATATAATATCGTATCGTGATGAAACCAGAGATTTACACCCCTAGTATGTATGTATGTATGTATGTATGTATGTATGTATCTATTTATGTATCTAAACGGTGTATGATGTTTGATGAAGTTTTATGACAAAGTGATTCCATTTGTCTTACACGATTAAGAAATCCTCCTCATCACGCAGATTTAGATCTGTACGTACGTAGATTATCGATTAGTGGAAGCGACATTGGACAAACCTGATGCATTGTGGTTTTTCCAGCTATCCATACTGATATAGATATAGATTCAGGTCTTTATGAAGCACAACGAAAGGATTACTTTTCTGAGTTCTGTGTGTCGTCAGGCCGCCTTGAGCTGGGTCACAACAACCTTCCTAGGTTCCCGACCTGCAGTATAAGAAGCCCTGGTCTATTGTCCAACACTGAGGGGAACGTCCGCACAACGCAGACCTCATAGAACGCACACACACTGTTACAAACACATGTGATTCCATCACATACATGTGAGCGTATACGCTCACATGTACCTGCACTACAATGTACTTTACTCATAATATGCTTGAAATGTTCTGGGGATATATTTCAGGGAGTGATTGTGCGCATTACTCTGATATTACTGGCAGGTTTGTGAGGACAGTGAAGGGGTGTGTGTGTGTGTGTGTGTGTGTGTGTGTGTGTGTGTGTGTGTGTGTGTGTGTGTGTGTGTGTGTGTGTGTGTGTGTGTGTGTGTGCGTGTTTGCGTGTGTGTGTGTTCTAACCGGCAGGTTTGTGAGTACTTTGAAGGTGTGTGTGTGTGTGTGTGTGTGCGTGCTCTAACCGGCAGGTTTGTGAGGACCGTGAAGGTGTGTGGGTGTGTAGGTGTGCGTGTGCGCGCGAGTGCGTGTGCGTGTGTGTGCTCTAACCGGCAGGTTTGTGAGGACCGTGAAGGTGCTCTGCAGGAAGGTGATCAGGTCGGTCAGGTAGTCGCTGGGCGTCATGGCTCCGCCCCCCTGCGCTGCGGTGGTCCAATCGTAATCCGCCAGCTGCAAGAACTGGTCTATCTTGGCGTTGAGGTTGGTGTAGATCTCCGCCTCCGCCGCATGCCGGGTGTCCTGGGGGAGGGGCCAGAGTGACATCACAGCTTCGATCAGCACAGCAGCATGGCATGGAGACGGGGTGTTTATAGGAGTACAGTAGGGATGGGTCGGTCGCGACCGATTCGTTCCCAACGAACGAATCCCGAAGGTGAACGACAAGAACAGACACCTGTGAGATTCCCTGTCAAGTTACGTAATCTGACGTAACGAACGAATCAAAACGAACGAATCAAACAAACGAATCGTTATAGTGAACTGAACTGAAAGAACTGATTCCCGGAAAGGAAGGCGGGTTTCACCTTGAAGGTGGAGGTGCCGTACAGCTGGGTGGAGTTGGCCGTGTCCGGGGGCACGTTGGTCAGGTTGGAGATGAACTCCTCCAGGAAGGTACAGGCCTGCTCCAGGTGGCTGGAGTTGATGATCACCTGGACCAGCTACAGACACAGACACAGACACAGACACAGACACACACACACATTAAAATAACACACAAGCTTCACCTAGAGATGTATGCACTAGTCACTTACTATAGATGTTAAATACTTGTGTGTGGAAGTATTTAAAATAGATCATCTAAAGTTTCCCACTTAAAAAGGCACTCAACACAACAGACACTTTTCATCATTTGGCATCTTCATGGCAAGTTATCTAACTATAATTAGATTAGTCTCGGTCCGTCCGTCCGCCTGTCTGTCTGTCTGTCTGTCTTCAATTTTCAGGTCATCCGATCGACTCCACACTTGGCGGGTGCGTTGCTGAGCTTCCAAGGAAGTGCATGGTCAAGTGTGTTTGGGGGGGGGGGGGGGGGGGGTCAGTTCCTGAGAAGGCATTAAGCAGCCACACGCGGCAGGGCAAGGATTTGGCCCATTTTAAAAAGGGACAACACACGGTTTTAAATCATTTCAGGTTGTAACGTTCTTTTTAGGAGCACCTTTTAAGTTGGACCCGCCATTTAAGTTGCACCCGCCGAAACACAGTGGTGACTGTGTTTCGGCGGGTGTATTGCTGAGCTTCCAAGGAAGTGCATGGTCGAGTGTGTTTGGGGTGGGTCGTTCCTGAGACAGCAACACACGGCAGGGAAAGGAACCAGCTGTAAGGTTCTTTTAGGAGCACCTTTTAAGTTGGACAAAACACACACACACACACACACACACACACACACACACACACACACACACACACACACACACACACACACACACACACACACACACACACACACACACACACACACACACACACACACACACCTCTGGCAGGCCAACATTCCTCTTCTTGATGGCGTTCTGAAGACAGTGGCTGAGTGTCCGCGTCAGCAACAGGTTGGTGGACTTGCGTATCATGTCATCTACCTCTGTAGAACTACACACACACAACATATAATTATATAAATGCACCACTGTAGAGCAACACACACACACACACACACACACACAACACATTATTACATGATGTACCTTTGCAGAGGTACACACAAACACACATCATAATATATCATATAATGTACCTCTGTAGAGCTACACACAAGCAAGCAGGGCAAGGCAACTTTATTTATATAGCACTTTTCATATACGAGGAAGTGCTTCACATATAAACATATGACAAACATTGTCATACAATAATATAATAGATGAGTAAAAGAAAACATATGAAGTATATGAGTAAAATAGATTGAAAATAAAGGCAAAGTTAAAAAAGCCGATTAGAAAGTGCAATGTATTTAAGATCAGATCAACAGTCTCTCTGGTACCCAAGTCGGGACTCCAACCCGACCTAAAGTAAGGAACTTGGTCCTTTCTCTGGGACTCCAACACACCACATTATATCATATAATGTACCTCTGTCTGTAGAGATACACACACATAAAGCATATTTTGGTCCGAGAGGTACCATGGAAACAATGATAAAAACTGCGAGAACTCAATCTCTCAAGGACACACACACACATGCAAACAGTATGAGGGGTTCCACACAATACGGAGACATACACACACACACACACACACACACAAAAACACACACACACACAGTCTGAGGGGGTCTACATAATATGTAGACACACACATAGTCTGAGGGGGTCAACATAATTTGCAAAGGATGGGAAAGAAATCACAGATCATTTTCTTATTCCAGCTTTTAAAGTAACGATCTGGAGCTGTGTGCGTGTGTAATTCCAGAGCCCTGTGGGTACAAAACACATTCCAACTAAATCAGCAAATTGTCCTTGGAACCTTAGCGCGCGCACACACACACACACACACACACACACACACACACACACACACACACACACACACACACACACACACACACACACACACACACACACACACACACGTCTGTGTGGGGTATAAAATATGGAATTCCTAACGTTCCAGTATTTCTACAGGGAAGCATTTCTTGGGCTCCATATTCACAATTATACAACAACTGTCTAAGACCTTATTGTGTGACCTTAGAGAGAGACTGTGTGTGTGTGTGTGTGTGTGTGTGTGTGTGTGTGTGTGTGTGTGTGTGTGTGTGTTTTCCAGGCTAGTCGTAGAAGTGCATACGGATGTGGAAAGCGCTTCTCTCTCGCCATCCGTTATCCGTTACTGACAACGGACCTCACGCGGTGTCCTGCTCCTCATCACCGCGACAACCATCGCCATGGCAACACAATCAGCAGTTACACTGCCAGGAAGCATGTGCAATTGGACACCCTCAACTTTAAAACACACACGCAAACACTTCCGCCTATTCTGCTGACCTCTGACCTCTGATCAGAGGTCAGCCGTATCAATAGCCTGAACCCACCGCTGTCCAGTCTGCATCCGGACGTGTGTGTGTGTGTGTGTGTGTGTGTGTGTGTGTGTGTGTGTGTGTGTGTGTGTGTGTGTGTGTGTGTGTGTGTGTGTGTGTGTGTGTGTGTGTGTGTGTGTGTGTGCAAGGGTATCTTATTTTCCGAGGGCTCTTAGGTATCAAAATTAATACAAACCGATACATCCCCCACTCCTCAGAGAATAACAGACACAGACACACACACACACACACACACACACACACACACACACACACACACACACACACACACACACACACACACACACACACACACACACACACACACACACACACACACACACACACCATCAGGGTCTCAAGTGTGAATATTGGATCAGCATACTTCTCAACCACAGCTACAACCAGATACATGTCAGTGTGTGTGCGTGCGGGCATGTGTGTGTGTGTGTGTGTGTTCTCCATGATTTCATGAAAACAACTTAACACCAGTGAGAGAGGTTTTAAGTCCAACTGCTGTGAACCAAAATGCACTTTCTGTACGAACAAGTTGAGAGAATAGCTCTGAATCACGTGAAGTAGTACTATTGGTGGACCGTCCTGATCACTACAGTGTGTGTGTGTGTGTCTGTGTGCGTGCGGGCGTGTGTGCGCATGAGTGCGTCTATACCTGAGGTGCAGGTCCTCAGAGTACTTGAGACAGGCGTAGATGAACTCTTTGATCTGGCAGTAGACCCTGGGAACCAGCTCGGAGAACGGCAGCTTCTTGGGGAACGCAGCCTGGGAACCCAATCATGGAGAGAAAAAAAAAAAAGGTCAGGATACTGTGGTAAGTGTTGAGACAGCCGCGTAGCGAGCCCTTCTATCCATCCATCCCCACCTCCACCCATCAACCGCCACTATCTGCACCACCCAGGCCTCCACCCGGACCCTGGCGAGGTGTAGTGTGGACATGAAGTGGAAGTTTTGGTCTGAACTCCTGTCCATGCCAGTCCAACCAATCAACCATCCCTCGCTCATCCCTCATCTCTCCATCCATCCCTCTTTACCCAATCCAACAGTTCTCCCATCCCTCCTTCCCACTCCATCAATCCCTCTATAGACAGTACAATTGTGTGCTTGTGCTTGTGTGCGCGTGTGTGTGTGTGTGTGTGTGTGTGTGTGTGTTTTGAACTAATGGGATGAGCATAGTTGTGGGAGTGTGATTTGAAATAAAGGGTTGGTTATAGTTTAGTCTTTGATATGGACTAAAGGTTTGTGTATAGTCGTGTGTCTGATTTGAACCAAAGGGTTGTGCATGGTTGTGTTTGTGCTACGACGCGGAGGGCTGGGTACCTTGTCCAGCTCCGGGTCCTGCAAGGGAAACTGGGAAGTGTAGTTTTTATACTCCTGTTCCGTTGCTACGGGGATTGGACTGTAGTTGTCCTGGTCCAGGATCTGCCTGCAGAGAGGAGGAGAAAGAAAGAAGGAGAGAAGGGAGAGAGAGGGAGAGAAAGAAAGGAGGGAGGAGAGAGGAAGGAGAGAGAGAGAGAGGGAAAAGGAGGGAGAGAAAGGAGGAGGGAGAGGAATGAAGGGAGAGGAGAGAGGAAGGAGAGAGAGAAGGAAAAAGAGGGAGGGAAAGAAGGAGGGAGGAGAGAGGAAGGAGAGAGAGAGAGAGGGGAGGAGAGGAGAGTGGGGAAATCGAGAGTGGGTAGAGGATAGAGAGAAGCGGAAAGAGAGCGGGTGAGGAGGAGAGAGTGAAGAGGAGAGAAGAGGAGAAACACCACAGGAGGAGAGAGGAGAGGAGAGAGAAGAAGAGGTGAGAGAAAGGAGGAGAGGAGTTAAGACAAGGAGAGAGGAGGAAGAGAAGAAGGAGGGCAAGGAGAAGAAGAAAGAGAAGGGAAGAGGAAAAAGAAGAGAGGACCGAGGGAGAACATATTATTTTCATTTTCAAGCCTTGGCCACATCAGAGTTACTGGAGGTCACACACACAGTAGGGGGTCATACTAGTGCCTGTGGTTGGACCCCCCTCTGTTGGAAATCTCACACCTCATGTTCAAACGTTCCATACAGGTCGGTCTCCCTCTCTCTGCCTTACACACAACATCACATTCCTAAGGCCTGCACTCAGATCTGTGTGTGTGTGTGTGTGTGTGTGTGTGTGTGTGTGTGTGTGTGTGTGTGTGTGTGTGTGTGTGTGTGTGTGTGTGTGTGTGTGTGTGTGTGTGTGTTTGACGGATTCCCACTGTAATCCTTGGACAGAAGCGGTGGTAAAACAATGGACTTCGATTGGCACGCAAGACACACACACACACACACACACTCTTTGAGCGGTGTTGGGAGTGCTCTGGTCTGGTTTAAACACTTCCTCTCTCTAGCTGCTCATAAAACTTCAAAAACCAACATTTTTCCCACAAACCCACCATGTGTGTGTGTTTGTGTGTGTGTGTGTGTGTTGTTTGTCACACCCATAAACCAACCACGTCCCTTTAAACTATGTAAGGGGCAAGGTCAGTCTGAGTGCACACACACACACAAACACGTGACCTTTCCACATGACCCCAGTGAGAAACAGGCACGCTGACATGACTATCGTTTAAGTGTGTGTGTGTGTGTGTGTGTGTGTGTGTGTGTGTGTGTGTGTGTGTGTGTGTGTGTGTGTGTGTGTGTGTGTGTGTGTGTGTGTACCTGAAGGTTTGTGTCCACTTCTTCAGTAGGATCTCTCCATACTGATCTCTCATCTCCAACATCAGCTCAAACAGCTGGGACACTGGGAACCCATAGCCCTGGGCGAGAGACATAGAGACACACAGGGAGAGAGAGAGAGACAAACACATGGAGAGAGAGAGACACACAGGGAGAGAGAGAGACACACAGGGAGAGAGAGAGAGAGACACGCAGGGAGAGAGAGAGAGACACACATCGAGAGAGAGAGAGAGAGAGAGAGAGAGACACACACAGGGAGAGAGAGAGACGCAAGGGAACAAGAGACATACAGAGGGAGAAAGAGACAAACAGACAGAGAGACAGAGAGACAGAGAGACAGAGAGACAAACACATGAATGAGGAGACAGGAGAGAAGAGGAAAACATGAGAAAGTTGCTCAGGAACACTAAATCCCAGGAGGAATTCATCCTCCTATCCACCTACCTTCAACTCACCACCTGACTGGACGGACTAGTGGTCTCCACAGTGTATCTCCCCCTACGTATGATGTAACATGGTGGTGCTGCAGGAGGTTTACTGCTGGGAGGTTGAACCTGGCTGGACACGGCCCCCGCCTGAGCACCACAGCCAATATCAGATACCATATCTGTCACTCCCTCACACACACACCTACCTGCAGTGTATCAGCAAACAGGACGATGAGGTTCTTCAGGTCCAGTACCAGGTCGGGGTCGTCACAGTAGGACTGGAGAGACACCAACACAGTTAGTGTGTGTATATGCGTGTGTGTGTGTGTGTGTTCCATGTGTGCATGTGCTCTATGTGTGTGTGTTCTATCTATCTATATATACATATCGTGTCTGTGTGTGTGTGTGTGTGTGTGTGTGTGTGTGTGTGTGTGTGTGTGTGTGTGTGTGTGTGTGTGTGTGTGTGTGCGCGTGTGCGCGCGCGCGCGTCAATATGTTCTATGTGTGTGTTTGTTCTATGTGTCTTTGTGCATGTGCCTGCGTGTTCTATGTGCGTGTGTGTTCTATGTGTGTCTTTGTGGGTGTGCGTGCGTGTGTGTTCTATGTGTGTGTGTGTTCTACGTGTGTCTTTGTGGGTGTGGGTGTGCGTGCGTGCGTGTTCTACGTGGGTGTGGTTGGTCTCACAGAGTGTGTTCTGAGGGCTGCGATGGTCTTGGACAGGGCCAGCTCCCACAGCTCGTCCACATAGGCCGTGTTGACCAGTCCCTGAGTGGTGTGGAGGATGTGGTCCTCCACCACAAAGAACCTGCACAGAGGGTCCTGCTTTACACACTCGTGGATCAACAGGGTCTCATCCATAGACAGACAGGCAGACTTGTGTATGGGCAGAGATGTGACAGGCAGACCGGTAGATGGATATTGGTTCTTACCCCACTATTTGATTGAAGTAGCAGCGGTATCCCTCCAGTGTTTCATGCTGTCCCGAGAAAGAAAAGACAGATGGATGGACATACAGAGACAGACAGACAGAAAGAGAGCCAACGAGATGTAGAGACAGACACACAGAGACCGACAGACGGATATACATACAGCCAAAATGGCAGACGGACAGAGAACGATGAAGGGGAGAGAGCAACAGAACATCTCTCAATGGGTTTATTGTTCAAGGAGTGACAGGTAAGAGGTGCTCAAGGAGAACCAAGTACTAAACCAAACGTCTCGGCCATGCTTTAGTAGGTTTTAGCTGTGCGTCGTCACATGGGTGCCCAGTACAGAGTGAGTGAGGGTCGTACCATGTTAGACTGTGGTTGGAGGGCGAGCCGTGCCTGTTTCCTCCTCTGCTTCCTGTAGTAGTTCTCAAAGACGTCACGCAAACCCTACAACACACACACATTGGTGGTTAGAACACACACACACACACACACACACACACACACACACACACACTGTTGTATCCACACAACCTGGATGCAACGTACGCATACAAAGACACACACACACACACCTGGCTAAAACATACACACACTGCTGGTTACACACAAACACACACCACTGGTAATAAAACCACAACCTACTGGTTAGAACCTGTGACCCACTGACTTGGGCAAGAATGGAACGCATACACCAGCGTGGTGAACTGGTACCTCCAGTAATTCCTGGGTCAATGAAGGGATGGAGAGACGGATGGATGGACGGATGAATGGACTGATGGGGGGGGAGGGATGGACAAAGTGCTCGGCCACATCGTCAACAACCTGTCCTGCACGTTCTCCTTGTCTCGCTCGCTCCCCACACCTCAGGGCCTTCAGGACCCTCCAGTAACAGACTGCTAACCAACACCCTGTCCTAGACTAGAACCACCCAGTCCTGGAGAACCACCCGGCACGGACCCAGCCCAGCCGGCCTGGTGAAGGACATCATAATGGGCTGTTAGGACTGAGACTGGAGTCCCAGCCACAGACTGGGAGAAGAGAGGAGACACAAATAGCCTGGGATCATGGGATGGACATGATGGAGTGTAGAGAGGGAGGGAGGGTGGCGGAGAGAGAGAGAGAGAGAGAGAGAGGTAGAGTTCAGGTCTATTATCAACTCTTTGATGGTCTACTGTGGTTTGCTGTGCAGTTGTGGCTGGCCTTGCTCTACTGACTTTCAATATGGACACACACACACACACACACACACACACACACACACACACACACACACACACACACACACACACACACACACACACACACACACACACACACACACACACACACACACACACACACACACACACAAACCTATTTCCTACCCTTTGACTTGAAATAACAGAGTCCTCTTATATCTCCACACAATGTGTGTGTGTGTGTGTGTGTCAGCAGAGGGCCTGGCCTATCAGTCCTCCAGACCAGCGTCTAAAGTGTGTAGCCTGTCCAGAGATAAGCCACCAGAGGCGGTGTGAGATCATGGCTCAGTCAGCGACCCCACCTCCTGACACTGCCAGGCTAAAACAGTGTTCAAGTTAAGGCCAAGATATGCCTCAACAGCAGCCTTGGGTCTCTACGTCCCAGCCGCATGTCCACTCTGGGTCTCGGCGTCAATGCTGTGGCCAAAAGAGGCCGTTGCCGTACGCGACGCAAGCTTAAGTCTCATTTATGGTTCCAACGCGACAACACAATGACCAAGCGGACGCTTCGACGCAGTCGTGAGCCCGTTTCGGTTCTGCGTCGGGTTTTAGTGAGAGGACCAATCACAGCCCATGCAGCTGCGTCGCCTGGACGCATGGTTACAATTTTTGGGAGGCGCACGTCAAGCCCTCGCGGTGGACGCAAGGAGGGTCAGTGAGGACCTAATGAGTCTGTAAACCCCCTTGCGTTGCGTCAACGTGGAACCATAACTAAGCCTTTACCCGTTACTCCCCAAACTGTAAAACCGTACATCAGGGCAACAGAGGGCACCGCCTTATCTCGCCTGCTACGCCTTATGGTTAGTTTGGGACAGATGAGACGACGAGGTTCCCATACATCAGTCCAGGTGTATGACACATCCTCTGCACATTATAAAGATCCCCAGATGTCACTGAAGCGGTGACTCTTGGAGACTCGGAGCCGTACCTTCTGGTCTGATGCAGGATACTTTTTCCTGGAATCTGACCAGTAGTCAGATTCAGTAGGACAGAAAGAAAGGAGAAAGGGACGAAGGAGAAAAAGCAGAAAAAGCAGAAAAAGAAAAAAGGGAATGAGAGAGAGAAACAGAGTGAAAGACCGAAAGACAAAAATAAAAGGAGAGAGAGAGAGAGAGAGAGAGAAGCCTGATTGATGGCTGTCCTCTGCCCGGCTAGTGAAGGAATCCCTGGCTCCATCAGAGCAGCTAAGCGATCTCCGCATCATCCATCACTCACAGCCTCCGCGGCTCCACCAGCTAGTCTGGAAACCCTGGGCCCAATGCCCATGTTTACATTCATCACAACCCCGCCAGCGCGCCACGCGGCCACGGCGCACGTGTGTGTGTGTGTGTGTGTGTGTGTGTGTGTGTGTGTGTGTGTGTGTGTGTGTGTGTGTGTGTGTGTGTGTGTGTGTGTATGTGTGTGTGTGTGTGTGTGTGTGTATGTGCGTGAGTGAGTTGGTTAACAAAGGATGATTGTTTAAGCCTGCTGCCACTCTCCACGGCTCAGTGAATACACTGTAAATATGGAGGAGGAGGAGGAGGGAGTAAAGAAGTTGGGGACGAAAAGAGAATGAGAGAGGAGAGAGGGATGAAAAGAGGAAGAAGAGAGGAGAGATGGAGGAAGGAGAGAGAGGCGAGAGAGGAAAAGAGGAGGGATGAAAAGAGAGTGAGGGAGAGAGGGATGAAGAGGGAGAGGAGAGAAAGAGCACAAGAGAAAGCAGGTCTTGATTGCAGAATGGATTGAACATCCAAGTTTACTGTATAAATAAATGCTGCGAGTGCGTGCATGTTGTGTGTGTGTGTAGTGTGCGCGCATATTTGTGTATGTGTGTGTGTGTGTGTGTCTGTGTCTGTTGAAACGAGAGTGTGCATGCATGACTAATACATTCTTGATGTTCCTACAAGAACACTAAATGGGAAAATAAACCAGACTGGAGCACTTTATACATGTGGAAGAAGTAGTAGTCAGGACTATACAGGTACTATTACTAGTTCTACTATTAGTACTTCTGTGAGAATGAAATGGGAGTGACTGCTGGGTCTATCGTAACCTCTCTCTAACCTCCCCCCCCCCCTCCCCCCACACACTCACTTTCTCCTTCCTGTCAGGGTTCATGCACTTCCTGTCCCCTAGGAGAGCCCCGACACACACACACACTCTCCCCTGGGACAGAGTTAACCTGGTCACAACCCCAGCCAGTTGGGTGCACGAGCACACACACACACACACACACACACACACACACACACACACACACACACACACACACACACACACACACACACACACACACACACACACACACACACACACACACACACACACACACACACCTCTCTGTGTCAATCTGGTGGGAGAGAAGCCAGATTCAAGGCGTCCTCTTACAGCACCAAACTCCTTCTTATGTTATGTAAAACCTGTTGACTTTTCACTCTCTTCCCCTCTTCTGCCTTGTACGGTTACAGTCCATCCATCCCTCTCTCTCTCTCTCTCTCTCTCTCTCTCCACCCCGGCAAGATATCATTACAGCGCACACGTTTTCCACATCTGCCTGGTCGTTATAAACTTCCATCGGGTTCCATCAGACTCAGAATCATCCGACTCTTGTTGATCCCGGCCCGCTGGATGGACCGGGGAGTTGCACCAGCATGGAGGCAGGGGGGGCGAGTGTGAGGGTAGAGGTGACCAATGGCGTGATGGGGGGAGGGGTCTTGGTGAAAGGTTATGAGGGTAGGGGAGCGTAGTTTCAGGGTGAAGCATAGCATAGCATTACATTACATTACATTAGAGTACAATACAGTAGAACTCACCAGGACTGTGTAGATGTGAAGACAGCGATACACCGGAGAGAAGTCCACCAAGTCCTGAGCACCTGGTATCTAAAGGACAGACAGACCGACAGGTAGACAGTAAGATCCACAGGTAGACAGGCAGACAAACAGGCAGACAGGCATAAACCATCAAAAGCACTGAAATAAATGTTCAGTGTTTTCTATTTTCTATCTTCTATCATCCCAAACTGTCTGTCCCTTTTCACTTTGAAAGTCTGTCTTACATCACAGTTGGTCTGAACAGTATTGCAGCTAGTCTGCACTTGATCACAGCTACAGTCTGTCCATTATCACAGCTGGTCCTTTATCACAGCTACAGTCTGTCCATTATCACAGCTGGTCCTTTATCACAGCTACAGTCTGTCCATTATCACAGCTGGTCCTTTATCACAGCTACAGTCTGTCCATTATCACAGCTGGTCCTTTATCACAGCTACAGTCTGTCCATTATCACAGCTGGTCCTTTATCACAGCTACAGTCTGTCCATTATCACAGCTGGTCCTTTATCACAGCTACAGTCTGTCCATTATCACAGCTGGTCCTTTATCACAGCTACAGTCTGTCCATTATCACAGCTGGTCCTTTATCACAGCTACAGTCTGTCCATTCTCACAGCTGGTCCTTTATCACAGCTACAGTCTGTCCATTATCACAGCTGGTCCTTTATCACAGCTACAGTCTGTCCATTATCACAGCTGGTCCTTTATCACAGCTACAGTCTGTCCATTCCCACAGCTGGTCCTTTATCACAGCTACAGTCTGTCCATTATCACAGCTGGTCCTTTATCACAGCTACAGTCTGTCCATTATCACAGCTGGTCCTTTATCACAGCTACAGTCTGTCCATTCCCACAGCTGGTCCTTTATCACAGCTACAGTCTGTCCATTATCACAGCTGGTCCTTTATCACAGCTACAGTCTGTCCATTCCCACAGCTGGTCCTTTATCACAGCTACAGTCTGTCCATTCCCACAGCTGGTCCTTTATCACAGCTACAGTCTGTCCATTCCCACAGCTGGTCCTTTATCACAGCTACAGTCTGTCCATTCTCACAGCTGGTCCTTTATCACAGCTACAGTCTGTCCATTCCCACAGCTGGTCCTTTATCACAGCTACAGTCTGTCCATTCTCACAGCTGGTCCTTTATCACAGCTACAGTCTGTCCATTCCCACAGCTGGTCCTTTATCACAGCTACAGTCTGTCCATTATCACAGCTGGTCCTTTATCACAGCTACAGTCTGTCCATTATCACAGCTGGTCCTTTATCACAGCTACAGTCTGTCCATTATCACAGCTGGTCCTTTATCACAGCTACAGTCTGTCCATTATCACAGCTGGTCCTTTATCACAGCTACAGTCTGTCCATTATCACAGCTGGTCCTTTATCACAGCTACAGTCTGTCCATTATCACAGCTGGTCCTTTATCACAGCTACAGTCTGTCCATTATCACAGCTGGTCCTTTATCACAGCTACAGTCTGTCCATTCCCACAGCTGGTCCTTTATCACAGCTACAGTCTGTCCATTCCCACAGCTGGTCCTTTATCACAGCTACAGTCTGTCCATTCTCACAGCTGGTCCTTTATCACAGCTACAGTCTGTCCATTCTCACAGCTGGTCCTTTATCACAGCTACAGTCTGTCCATTCTCACAGCTGGTCCTTTATCACAGCTACAGTCTGTCCATTATCACAGCTGGTCCTTTATCACAGCTACAGTCTGTCCATTCCCACAGCTGGTCCCAGCAACACTGCGTCCTTGATTCCAACAACCGTCTGTTTTTACGCAGATAGTCCATCATTATTCGTTAGTTTGTCATTCATCACAGCCAATTTTATATCAGCTACAGTGTGAACAAGGCTAGCCTGACCTTGATCCCAGTCTGTTCTATGTCCGTCCTAAGCCTTTATCACAGCTAAGCTGGTTTCGCACCGCCGCGCGGCAACTCGCGGCCTCCATACATCTCAATGAGGGAAGGGCGGCAGAGGGGAGGCGGTTACAAAAGCGGCTGTTGACCACGAAGCGGTTGCCGCCCACGTGAACGCGCACAGATCTTGCCCTACCGCTCAGCTTTCCCCGTGTCGAAACTTTTGGCGGCAGCCGCCCGGCGGCAGCAGCAGCAGCCGCATCTGAAAAGGCCTGGCCCTTCACACCGCCGCGCTGAGCCCTCCGGCAGCGAGGCGGTTATCAGGGCGGTAGCCGCGCGGCGGTGAGCAAGCAGTGTCCTTCCTTTATCACAGCAACAGCCTGTACTTTATCAGTTAGTCCTTTAGCACAGTTAAAGTCTTTCCTTCTTTGAGTCTCAAAAGCCTCAAAGGCTAAAGGCAGTGAGCGCCAAACACATTATATATAGTATATTGTTTATGTATCGCATTACTAGTCTGTAAATTGCAGTCGTATTGGTCTGGTACATTGTTACCAGAAACTTCCAATCCTTGGAACGAACACACACACACACACACACACACACACACACACACACACACACACACACACACACACACACACACACACACACACACACACACACACACACACACACACACACACACACACACACACACATCCTGCCCTGTTGGAATGTGTGCCCTGTTAAAATCATTTGAAACAAACACAATGCCAGCTTTGATCCCAAACACCGAACATATGAACGCTTGTACGCACACACGCGCGTTCCACAACAATGATCAACGCCCATGGGATGCGCCGCAGAGAGCAACCCCCGGTCATACGTCGGTGTGTGTGCGGGTGTGTGCGTGTGTGCATGTGTGCGTCTCAGGGTGGTTCTCTGGCTGGCATCGCCGCCAACAAGGTCGTAACCTTGGCAACCGGGGGGGGTGAGGCCTTTGTTGGGGGCCAAGGTGACTTCCAGAGGAGCGGGCTGGGCAGAGTTCTCAGGAAGTGGACGGGCCAATGGGGCCACGGCGTCCTGTGTGATTGCTCTAAGAGTGTGTGATCTGGCGTTGGTGTTTCCTGCAACAACAAACATCAAAACAAGGGAGTTCTGCTCGGGGCAGAGCAGCACAATGCGTCGCCACTTTAACGCCCCTAACGACCTTGGCGCCCGGCGGGCCATGCCAGGCACTGATGGAGACGCCGCACTCTGGTGCAGGTTGCATGATTCTTCATGCTGGACCAATCAGGGAGCAGGATGCTTTTATGGTGGACCAATCAGGGAGCACAATTCTATTATGTCGGACTAATCAGGAAGCAGGATGCAATTATGGTGGACCAATCAGGGAGCAGGATGCTAATAAGGCGGACCAATCAGGGAGTAGGATGCTATTATGGCGGACCAATCATGCTATCATGGCAGACTAATCAGTGAGCAGGACGCTATTATGGTGGACCAATCAAGGTGCAGGATGCTATTATATTGGACTAATCAGTGAGCAGGCCGCATTGATAGTGGACCAATCAGGGAGCAGGTGCTATTATGGTGGACCAATCAGTGAGCAGGCCGCATTGATAGTGGACCAATCAGGGAGCAGGACACTCTGGGGGTCAGGTCTTCTTCAGAGAGCATGGTGTTCTGGCGGTGGACCAATCGGTGAGATGTTGTGTACACATCCCAAGCTCATCACTGATTGGTTGTTCTCAAACAGATTTTCAACCACATCTGGGTTCTCTCTGATTAGGGAGATCAAAGCGACAAGAAGATGTTTTTTGAGATGCTAAACTAATTATGAACAAATTGAATATAATTGACAGGATGATCTACATAGGAAAACAAAATGCGACCACTTTGGGTGTTGACCTCCTCACCTCCTCTTCCTCCTCCTCCTCATCATCTTCTACGTCCAGGATCCCAGAGTCCTGCTCCGACAGTGGACTGCCCCCCTGTCCGTTACTCTCGGTCCCCGCCCCTAACGACAACTCCTTCCTGATGCGTCGGCCAATCAGGGCCCTGGGATGTACGGAGGTGGAGCTGTCCAATGATCGCTGCACCTGGGCCTGACGGACAGACATAAAACAGACAGATAGACAGAGGTTAGAATAACCAAGATGGTATATATAAAGGGCCAGAATTTCAGTCTGTTTATTATTTATTAAATTCTCGCCAATCTAGCGCTTCTAATGAAGGAAATAAAAACACACATTCAGAGAAATGACATCATCTTTGTTATAAATGGCAATTTCACTCCGGGATAAGAGAGTGAAATGTTAGAATATCTGTTTCCCAGTTGACTGTGTTGTATCAGACGTAGCTTTTAGACCACTCCTGATTCATTTCTGACCAATCAGGAGATCTCTTCTCTGATTGGTTGGAGGAATTCTGTCATGTGCTATTATAACGCATGATGCTTCCAACCCACGATTGTTTGATTACGAGAGTCTACTTTGAACGATAATTCAACCATTACAATTTTAGGGTACAGCCCTACTGCTTGTCCACTGCTTGCCTCTTCCTCAGAGGCATCTCCCCCTCCACTAAACCTCTTCCTGTGGGAAACCCTGACTGCTTTCAATTATGTGAACTTGAAGGAATGCAAATACAGACCGCTGACTGAAACTTAAATCTAACGTAACATCACCTGAAGTGGAACCTGCTTGGATAAACCGTAAAGCTTGTGGCAGCGCCATTCATGTCAACCGTAACAACATTAAGCCCTCAGGTTCCTCAGACAGGTAACGGTAAACTTACTGTAGTTCAAAGACAAGTTTCACGCTAACTGGCTAAGGATATATCCAGGGCTTGAATTTAACAACGGTGAAATTAGCTGCTGAACCCCCAAAGTGAACTTCCCCCTATGTGAGGCATTTAAAAAGCATTTTGGAAAAATGGGTGGAATATATATATAAATATATATAGGAGGGTGTATTGCCGGTAATACCAGCCCCTCACCCCCTCACGTCCGGGCCTGTTTGAACAAAGCGAGGATACAGGGTATTTTAGACCCGTCTGTGTCCTGGTCGGACCAGAGCAATGCCCGGGTCAAACGGATCCACGGCCACCCCGACTCCTAAGCACACCGTCTCCACACACGCACACGCACACACACACACACACACACACACACACACACACACACACACACCTACTTAATGAGGAAAACCGCTGGGTTTGTTCGCGTCTGTTTGTGTGTGTTGGGCATCAGATCAAAGATGGCATTGTTTTGCGTTTCCATGCTGACTGATATACACACAGGCACACATGCGCACACACACACACACACACACACACACAAAAACACACACACTCTCTCTAAATGAGGGGAAGCTTCCTCGGTTCAAACAGATAACTGCCATGGGAACAGACAACAACATAAAACTACACACACACACACAAACACACACTGACGCATACCTCTGTGAAACCAGTCAGTGGATTGTTAGGAGTCTGTAAGAGGGAGGAGGGACAAAATACTTTTCTCCTTAGAAAACACCTGAGTCTGCTTCAGCCACCTGAACCCTCCACACCACGATGGAGGGAGGAGGGGAGAGAGGAGGAGTAGAATAGAAAGGGGCAACAGAGGGAAAAGGTTGGAGGGCGAACCACGTATGTTGGCGATTCAAATGAACCCCACTGCGTACCCAGAATAGTTCATAAAGAGAAGAAAGGAGGAAAAACATGAGGTCGATCCGCACGGGATCCCCGGGCCCCGAATGGGCTCCCACGGCCACCGACGTCACTACCTCCGTCACCCCACGTCAAACCTGTGTCGGAGTGGGTGAGAGGCAGTGCGTCTGTGACGGCGAGAGAGGAATAAGAGGTGTGGGATGCGTTAATTGTCAAAGGCGTTGTGTTGCATTGTGGGTCCACTTCACTGTTTACTGGGGCGACGGGTAGGAACCGTTTGTCTCGGGGGGGCTTTGTTCCCCCAGGGGGAGCGGGATCAGAGCGGGAGGGAAGTGGTCTTCAAGAGGACGACTGTGCGTCATCATGGAGCGGGAGAAAAAGAGGGGTGAGGGGAGGGATTTGGAAGGAACTTTTGGAACAAGTGTAGGGTTTTGAAAAAGTGAGAGAGGGATGGGCCGAGAGGAGACGGAGAGGGAGACGGAGAAAGTGAGTGAGAGCGAGAGTGGAAGAGGCAGAGACAGACAGAAAGAGATTAAAAAAAAAAAAAAAAAGCCAATTGACGGTCCGGGTATGTAACCGCAACATGCGATGCACAGCAACATGGCTGGAATGCAGCTGGCTTCACGCTAATTAGCCCCGTGTCCAGCCCCGCCCCCTCAAAGTCAACACCTTTGATTTCAATTAAATCAGCTTTTAGTTTTAAGATAAGTTGACCTTGTATTACTCAAGTCATAGTAGCAGTTTAGGTTATTGAACCAATATTTCAATAATGAAACATTTAGAAAACATTTCAAATAACAACAATTCAAAGGAGAAAGTCCTCATTCCAAGATTTTCCAAATGTCTTAAAAAACCTGCGCTAGGTTAATTTGATGAAAATGTGTTGTAAAGACACTTCATTGTCATTTAAAACTGTAAAATATTGTACCGTTTTCTACATTTATAATTGTAGTAGAGTTAGTCAAGAAAAATCGAGGGACGACAACTACAGTAGACCTGGAACTGGCATGGCTCACCTTCTGGCAGCGCAGACACGCGCACGCACACGCACACTCTATTTTGGTTTGTCTTGTGATGGTTCAATACACTAACCCAGCATGGACTCTTCAGCCACTCTCACCCTGTGTGTGTGTGTGTGTGCGTATGTGTATGTGTGTGTGTGTGCGTATGTGTGTGTGTGTGTGTGTGTGTGTGTGTGTGTGTGTGTGTGTGTATGTCTGTGTGTGTTCAGTAACTAGATATAGGTAATCAATCTTATTCCACTTCACAGACGAAGCAATCTGTTTCCGATTAGAGAGTGTGCGCCAGTGTGTACGGGCGTTCTCGTATATGTGCATATGGGCCTCTGCATACGTGCGCGTGTGTGTGTGTGTGTGTGTGTGTGTGTGTGTGTGTGTGTGTGTGTGTGTGTGTGTGTGTGTGTGTGTGTGTGTGTGTGTGTGTGTGTGTGTGTGTGTGTGTGTGTGTGTGTGTCCTACAGGAACCACAGAGAGGGGATTAAGGGAGAGAATCACAGGAAAACAGAAGGAGTAAAAAAAAAAAATGTGACAGAAGGAGAGATGAAAAGAGAGATTGAGAGAGAGTCCTCTACAAAGATATACATCTCCTCTCACCATGACAACACCTCTCCTCCCTGTCACAACTCTTGATACATATGATGGATGGATTTCCTCCAGCGCTCTGCCTGCTGCTCTGCCTCTTACCCTCCACCTTCCTCTCTCTCACTCCATCTCTATCCCTCCATCTCTCCCTGTTTCGATATCTGATTCTGTCCATCTCTCCCTCCATCGATCTCTCTCTCCCTCCACATTGATCCTCTTACCATTCCATCCCTCCTCCAGTATCCCTCCCTCCATTGGGCAGCAGACAATGGGTCCATTGTAAGTCCTCCTTTCCTCTCAGACTTAATTCTCTCTCTCTCTCTCTCTCTCTCTCTCTCTCTCTCTCTCTCTCTCTCTCTCTCTCTCTCTCTCTCTCTCTCTCTCTCTCTCTCTCTCTCTCTCTCTCTCTCTCTCTCTCTCTCTCTCTCTCTCTCTCTCTCTCTCTCATATATGTATTTTTACATCTGGGATGCTGTTCAGAGAATCCTTATTTTGGAGGAAGAGAGGGAGGGAGAGAGGGGAGGATTGGTAGAGTAACAGACAGAGGAGGGAAGTCAGACGTAAAGCAGAGTTTTAAGATTTCAGATCCCAGTCGAAGTGGTCCCAGTAATTTTGGTGAAGGCTACTGTTGGTTAGAGACTGAATGGTTCTGCTGACACCTAGAGGCCGGCAGGAAAACTACACCAAAACACAGTGTGTATGTGTGTGTGTGTGAGTGTGAGTGTGTGTGAGTGTTTGTGTGTATTACCTGTTTTATGGCGGTCTCCCCCAGCCTGTCAGAGTGCTTGCGGATACTCTCGAGGAAGTCTCGGAGGTGGGTCATGGCCGTGTCTCTGATTTGTGAGCGGAGTAGAGGGGTGCTGTCGGCCATCAGACCACAGAACCGGTACTGTCCGGCTCTGGGCAGACAGGTCTGCTCCAGCTGGCCCAGGGTCCTCAGGGCTGGGTAGTACCTGACACACACACACACACACACACACACACACACACACACACACACACACACACACACACACACACACACACACACACACACACACACACACACACACACACACACACACACACACACACACACACAATGAGAGTAAACCCAATAAGAAAGGCAGTGGTTCCCAACCTGTGGTTCGGGGCCCCTCTCCGGTCACCTGATATGCATGACTTATAAGCACTTTTGGTCCCCAATTTGGTCATTGGTTTGTGTATGGTGTGCTGTTAAATATTATTAGTAACTTTATCTCTTGTCAGGTGTGTGGTCTCTCCTGTTTTTTAAATTTGTTAAGTGGTCTGGTGTGTGCCCAGCATCAACATCTGCCACACGTAATACCCTTTATCTGTAGCGTGGGCCTTTCCTCCACTCTGACTCCACTCACTGGCGCTGCTCAACGCTTTCTTCACAGTAATTCGTGCTATTTTGGAATCGTCCCCTTATTTTCCGCACTTGTTATCTGATCCCAATGGTCAGCGTCATCATCATGTAAGTAGTAACTGATCCAATCTGATATTACAATAATTGTAGCCAGACCAGGGGCAGGCACTAGAATGGGAACCGACCCGTCCCAGTTGATGATAATAAGATGTGGACCCTAACCTGTGCTGGTCCCAGGCCGGCTCGGGTAGACCTACGAAGACCTCTAGTTCCTACCAAGTTCAAGTCACTGAACTACAAGAACTCATAGTGCTTTGGCTCCCCCTAGTGGTCAAACCGAACACTGTATGTATATCCTAGTGGTCAAACCTCCACCAAGTTATTATTCATCCTTCATCAAAACACACACACACACACACACACACACACACACACACACACACACACACACACACACACACACACACACACACACACACACACACACACACACACACACACACACACACACACACACCTACCTACCTACCTTTTGGCCTCCATCTGCTCCTGTAGTTTGCTGTACATCTCCAGAACTGGAAAATGAACAAATACGTTTCTGTATGAGTGTGACAGTAACATTGCGTGTGCATTTAAATATGTGTGCGGTGCGTGTATGTTGGTGGCTATTACCAGGTAGACACATTTGTAGCTTGTCAATGGTGCTAGCAATGTTTTTCTGCTGTATACGACATTGTCTTAGTTCCTCCATAGAAGCCATCAGCTGAATAGAAACAGTGATGTACAGACAGAGACAGAGAGAGAGAGACATTGAGGTTTCTTCAGTTTGTTCATTTTGGTGACCTGATTGGTTTAATAGCAACATCCATTAGCCAATCAACTCACCCCTTTCCCATCTTGCTGGAGGCGTCGGTCTGTCTCCGTCACCTGACTCTGGAGGTGGGGTATGGATTAGAGAATATCGGAGCAGGAGTGATCGACTCAACCTGTGTTCTGACTGGTCAGTGATGTTAATAAGCCATAACAATCTATTTTAATGTTGACCTATAAAAGTGACATCCCAAGTGGGAGTGTCCACCCAGATGCATCATGGGACGATCAGCCAGTCTAAGAATGGACCAGATTTGAATGTTTTATTAAAAACACACATCGTGGCGGGTTTTTAGAGGGGGACCTTTGACATGGAGATGATGAAGAGGTGGACGTTTAAATAATAAGAGTGTATGAAGACACTTTTATCTTCATACACACATTACACCAGACCGTGGTGATGGAGAGTGTGTGTTTTTAACGTGTGTATGTATGTATGCATGCAATGTTGTGAATCAATTTGGTCGAATTAAACTAAACCAAACTCAACTAAAAGTAAAACTCTGGTATAATTGAATCCTCTTAATACATAGGTCATGTTTGTGAAAGGACTGAGCCTTAAGCTCGTCTTCACTAGACTGTATAGGTTGAGTATTATTATTCCTCGATTATCATGCATTTTAACATGCATTACAAGCACATTCTGTTATAAAATACGAGTAGGCCCAGGCGATAAGCGCGAGATTCGCTTACGATGGCCAAAACATTTATTTGAATAGTTCATTTATATTTGAAAGTTTAAAATGTATATAGAGTATAGAGATATTTGTTTTTATTATTGAATTAATATTTGATGCCCAAAATGTGTTCAAGCGGTCCTTACACACACACACACACACACACACACACACACACACCCCCACCCCTCCCTCACCTTGAGTTTGTGTGCCTCTCCGCGGACTTTGAGCAGCTCAGTGATGGAGTCCACAAAGCCCTGAAAGTGGTGGTTACACATCCTCTCAATGTCCCGGTCATGGCTCCGGATCCTCCCGTCCAGCTTCCCCATGAACACACCATGCTCCTCTCCATCGTACACTGACCTGGGGAGAGAGACTATGTTATAGACAAGGAGGGAGAGAGACTATGTTATACACTGACCTGGGGAGAGAGACTATGTTATAGACAAGGAGGGAGAGAGACTATGTTATAGACCAGGAGGGAGAGAGACTATGTTATACACTGACCTGGGGAGAGAGACTATGTTATACACTGACCTGGGGAGAGAGAGACTATGTTATAGACCAGGAGGGAGAGAGACTATGTTATAGACAAGGAGGGAGAGAGACTATGTTATACACTGACCTGGGGAGAGAGACTATGTTATACACTGAGCTGGGGAGAGAGACTATGTTATACACTGACCTGGGGAGAGAGACTATGTTATACACTGAGGTGGGGAGAGAGACTATGTTATAGACCAGGAGGGAGAGGGACTATGTTATACACTGACCTGGGGAGAGAGACTATGTTATACACTGAGCTGGGGAGAGAGACTATGTTATACACTGACCTGGGGAGAGAGACTATGTTATACACTGAGCTGGGGAGAGAGACTATGTTATAGACCAGGAGGGAGAGGGACTATGTTATAGACCAGGAGGGAGAGGGACTATGTTATAGACCAGGAGGGAGAGAGACTATGTTGTAGACCAGGAGGGAGAGAGACTATGTTATAGACCAGGAGGGAGAGAGACTATGTTATAGACCAGGAGGGAGAGAGACTATGTTATACACTGAGCTGGGGAGAGAGACTATGTTATACACTGACCTGGGGAGAGAGACTATGTTATACACTGAGCTGGGGAGAGAGACTGTTATAGACCAGGAGGGAGAGAGACTATGTTATACACTGACCTGGGGAGAGAGACTATGTTATACACTGAGCTGGGGAGAGAGACTATGTTATACACTGACCTGGGGAGAGAGACTATGTTATACACTGAGCTGGGGAGAGAGACTATGTTATAGACCAGGAGGGAGAGGGACTATGTTATAGACCAGGAGGGAGAGAGACTATGTTATAGACCAGGAGGGAGAGAGACTATGTTATACACTGAGCTGGGGAGAGAGACTATGTTATACACTGACCTGGGGAGAGAGACTATGTTATACACTGAGCTGGGGAGAGAGACTATGTTATACACTGAGCTGGGGAGAGAGACTATGTTATAGACCAAGAGGGAGAGAGACTATGTTATACACTGAGCTGGGGAGAGAGACTATGTTATAGACCAGGAGGGAGAGAGACTATGTTATACACTGACCTGGGGAGAGAGACTATGTTATAGACCAGGAGGGAGAGAGACTATGTTATACACTGAGCTGGGGAGAGAGACTATGTTATAGACCAGGAGGGAGAGAGACGATGTTATAGACCAGGAGGGAGAGAGACGATGTTATAGACCAGGAGGGAGAGAGACTAGACCAGGAGGGAGAGAGACTATGTTATACACTGACCTGGGGAGAGAGAGACTATGTTATAGACCAGGAGGGAGAGAGACTATGTTATAGACCAGGAGGGAGAGAGACTATGTTATAGACCAGGAGGGAGAGAGACTATGTTATAGACCAGGAGGGAGAGAGACTATGTTATAGACCAGGAGGGAGAGAGACTATGTTATAGACCAGGAGGGAGAGAGACTATGTTATACACTGACCAAGAGGGAGAGAGACTATGTTATACACTGACCAGGAGGGAGAGAGACTATGTTATAGACCAGGAGGGAGAGAGACTATGTTATACACTGACCTGGGGAGAGAGAGACTATGTTATAGACCAGGAGGGAGAGAGACTATGTTATAGACCAGGAGGGAGAGAGACTATGTTATACACTGACCTGGGGTGGGAGAGACTATGTTATAGACCAGGAGGGAGAGAGACTATGTTATACACTGACCTGGGGAGAGAGAGACTATGTTATAGACCAGGAGGGAGAGAGACTATGTTATACACTGACCTGGGGAGAGAGACTATGTTAGAGAGAGAGAGAGAGAATGTTAGAGAGAGAGACTACGTCAGAGAGAGAGAACGAGAGCGAGAGAGAGAGACTTATACACTGACCTGGGAATAATAACTACAGTATATTATAGACCTAGAGAGAGAGATTGGAAACCAAATGTCTACTACAGTCTATTCTGTTGAGAGAAACATGCCTCTAATCCCTACCTGCTCATAAATGTCTATCGGAAGTCACTGTGGTTTAAAAATGAAACAACTGTGGGTACAGCACAAGTCCACTAGGGGCAGTGACAGGTAGGTATGCAACAAAGCTGCCCAGTACAACCACCACAGTCGTCTACTGTTTATACTGGGAGCTTCCCAATGTATAACCACAGTATTCTACTGGTTATACAGGGGAGCTTGCCAGTACAACAACATTATTCTAATGGTTGTACTGGGAACTGCCAAATACAACCAGTCTCCTAGTGGGAGCTGCTTCGGAGAAGGACTCTTTGCTCACTGGCTTGCTCTTATTGTTACTCTTACGCAAAAGTTGAAAGACAGTGAACCAAGACAGGGGATACGTCTGATATTAGCTCAACAGAGAGAGACAAAGAGAGAGAGCAATCCAGTAATACTTTAATAACGACGGGTATGTCAAAGAGCTCTGTGGTGGACGTGTTGCAGCTGGCAGGGAGACTCTGCTGTTGAAACCCTTGGATACACACAGAGAGACTGCTGTGAACCACCACTGAGAATAACACCACAGTGCCCTGGTGACACATTAGAAAAGGCCGGACCTCACCCACACACACATCGAAGATAAGTGGTGCGGGTTTGATTTGTTATGGAATATTGAGTGTGTGTTCCTGTGTGCTTTTCTTTCCAATGACGTTGTGCGTGCCACACACACACACACACACACACACACACACACACACACACACACACACACACACACACACACACACACACACACACACACACACACACACACACACACACACACACACACACACACACACACCTGAACATGGCCTTCCTCTTGTTGACAAAGAAATGACCAACCTTTACAATAGCGCCAGACTGACGCCATGAACAGCTTCCTTTACACACAAAGACATAAATACAGAAGCAGAGAGGAACACAAGCACACGCCAAAACATTAAAAGGATGCCTTGAGGAGTTTATGTTTGGGTTGAATGTCACTTCTATATCCATTGTACGTTTTGTTGCTGCAGCGAAATACAACGAAGCCCTTTGAATTGAAGAGAGAAATAGAGAGGAAGAGAAAGAGAAATAGAGAGGAAGAGACAGAGAAATAGAGAGGAAGAGAGAGAAATAGAGAGAAAGAGACAGAGAAATAGAGAGGAAGAGAGAGAAATAGAGAGGAAGAGACAGAGAAATAGAGAGGAAGAGAGAGAAATAGAGAGGAAGAGACAGAGAAATAGAGAGGAAGAGAGAGAAATAGAGAGGAAGAGACAGAGAAATAGAGAGGAAGAGAGAGAAATAGAGAGGAAGAGACAGAGAAATAGAGAGGAAGACAGAGAAAGAGAGAGAAATATAGAGGAAGAGACAGAGAAATAGAGAGAAAGAGAGAGAAATAGAGAGGAAGAGAGAGAAAGAGAGAGAAAGAGAGAGGAAGAGAGAGAAATAGAGAGGAAGAGAGAGAAATAGAGAGGCAGAGAGATAGAGATAGAAATAAAGAGGAAGAGAGAGAAATAGAGAGCAAGCGAGAGAGAAATAGAGAGCAAGCGAGAGAGCAAGCGAGAGGAAGAGAGAAATAGAGACGAAGAGAGAGAAAAAGAGAGGAAGAGAGTGTGAACGAGAGGAAGAGAGAGAGAAATAGAGACGAAGAGAGAAAGAGAGCAGAAGAGATAGATAGAAAGAGAGGGAGAGAGAAAAATAGAAAAAGAGAGAAACATATATAGAGAGAAGAGACAGAAAGACAGAGAGTAGGGCTGGGTAAAAAAAAAAAGATTTTGGATTGATTTCATTTACATTTTGCAATATCGATTCATAGGGCATGATGAGATCAATTTAAAAAAAAAGGGTTAGGGTTTTTTTTTGTTTGGTTACCATTATTATATTTTTGCACTTTAATAAACAATACCTTCATGCAATTTGCAGTAATGGAATGTCGTAGTTCATTCAAGTACACTTTCACTTGCAATTCCTTTCTAATTTCAAAATTGCACTTTTGAGATTTGAGACAGTTTTGTTTACAGCTCAAGTTTAAACTGTCCAATATACAAGTTTTCACTTAAAACCTGTTGTTTAAGATGAAGAGAAAAAATAAAGTACATTTGTATTTTGTAACACGGTTGAGCCATTTTCATTATTTAAGAGCAGATTGAATCGAATCGAATCGTGATTAATCGATTCAGAACCTTATGAATCGAAATCGAATCAATTTAGGAAATTGGCCACGATACCCCGCCCTAACAGAGAGAGCTGCTTGTCAGCATTCGTCTCTATCATCACTTCTGAGGAATTCTGGCAATTAAATATTTCACAATACAACTCTGAAGAGAGCTTCTACAGCTCATCCAATCAGGAAGTGTGTGGGCGGTTCTACTGCACCTCCACCTTTATTTGATTTGTCCTGCATGGTTTTTGTTCGGGTGGAGTCAATTATGCCAAACAAATGGGGGGGGGGGGGGGGGGTAGTCCAGTCGCATAGTAGCAGTAAGTACTTTACTGTAACCTCTAAAAGTCCTTCCTCAACAAGTTTCAGTATCTCAACATCTCATAGGGAAGCTGTTTGTGAGAGAGAGAGGGAGGGAGTACACAGACCAGTGGAACACACCCTGCTGAGTCATCAGGCTAGCTTTGGACACACACACACACACTTTATGACAGCTGGCAAAATAACGTCTTGGACCGCATCACACAGACTGAGGAGTGTGTTTGTGTGGCTAGGCATTAATGACAGGGAAGCTCTCTGTTCCCTGTGTATGGTCCGCGCGCGCGCGCGCACACACACACACACACACACACACACACACACACACACACACACACACACACACACACACACACACACACACACACACACACACACACACACACACACACACACACACACACACACACACACACACACACACACACACACAGCCTGTCTTAACAGGTTGGTCGCTCCACATTCACCCAACAAAACTTATCAGGCATGATGAAAAAATAAAAACATACTGCTTTGGTTTGAAACTACTACTAGTTATCTAAAGAACCATTAGAGAGACAGGCAGGCAGGCAGATAGATAGATAAGGAGGCAGACAGTAATGCCGCTTTTCCACTGCATGGTACCAGCTCGACACGACTCGACTCAGCTCGCATTTTTTGCGTTTCCACCGCGAAAACATGGTATCTGGTACCTGAAGTGGCTGCTTTTTCTAGTACCGCCTCGCTCTAGGTTCCAAGCGAGCTGAGCCGATGCTAAAAGGTGACGTCGGCAGACGGCCGGCCACTGATTGGCCAGAGAGTGTGACGAAGTCACGAGAGCGACATGGCAACCATGCTGGTAACAGCCATAGCAGCGCCGCAGCCAACATGTTCCACTTCTTCAACTTCTTCAACATGCCAGCTAATTATACGAACACGAATACCATCGCATCGATGTCCTCCATTGTTGTTATGTGGGTTCTGTCCATGTGTGGGTTGCGTAGGTGTTGTTTGCGTCGCGTACAAAAATACGTCACGGCCCTTTCGCGCAGCCGACCCCGCCCACGTCCAGGAGGTACTATTTGCGGTGGAAAAGGACCCGTGCTGCTACCGTGTCGAGTCGTGTCGTGTCGAGTCGTGTCGAGTCGAGCTACATGTGCGGTGGAAAAGCGGCATGACAGGCAGACATGTAGGCTCAGCAGCAGGTGACCAGGGTATAAATAGTATTCACATTAGAAAGTGACAGACCTGAGAGGTGACATCACTGTAAGGAGGGGGAGAGGTGAGGAAAGGGGGAGGGGAGTGAGGAACGTGTGGGTGAGGGGGGTGAGGAGGATGTCTGACAGGGTGAGGGAGGGAAATACTTGAGACTAAATCCAGAGTTGAAGAGCTGAAGGTGATTCAGATTCTTATCATTAATATAATATGTATAATTTAATACACACTTTATCCAAGTATTTTTGGTTGATTCTGGTGTTCGAGTCTGAAGCATCGCCCTCAATCAGATTCGAACACCAGAATCAACCCAAAATTCTTGATTGACCAAAAATACTTGATTGATTTTGATTGTTGACCTATAAAGAGGTCAACAATCAAAATCAATAGGAAAATACCCACCACAAGGGCATTTTCATATACAAAATCCCTCATTGACGCTCATACAAAACGACCCAAGACAACTAGGTTGCTGAGTTGAAAGCGTGGGGTTAGTGTACACCTGGAGGAGAAGGTAGAGGTGGGACAGTACAGAGACAGGAGGACCCGGTAGAAGTAATGGTAAACTTGCTCTGGGATGCCGACAGGTAGTCTGCGGATGTAGGGGATTGAACCAATATACACTTATGCTTAAATTACACACACACGCACACGCACACACACACGCACACACACACACACACACACACAATGTCTTATAAACAACATCAAGATCAACAGCTGGAGAGAGAGAGAGCGAGAGAGCGAGAGAGCGAGAGAGAGAGAGATCCATACACAAACAGCCTCTTGTTTCCTATCCAAGACCAGCACATTGAAATTGGTGTGAAGATGCTTCCTGCTACCACTACACAATGCAACAACTGTTTAGAACTGATAATGATGACTTAGATCTTGGCCCTCACTGAATCGTCTTGCTGTCTTGCGAGACCGTGACTTCACTCTTCCACTACTGTTTAAAATCAATTAAAAACAACACACCAGCCAAAAAGTTGTTTTGGTTAGAGTTGATACAAGACACACACACACACACACAAAGTGTTTAAGTGCTTTGCATTGACTTATATGCGTCGGGCCTCATACATTCCATCAGCTGAGCGATGCTGCGTGACGTCACGAAGAGGTCTACGGGGACCCTGTGTGACGTCACGAACACAACGGTCAGTGGTTAGGAGTGATCGTAGAGTGTTTGGTTTCATTTCACATCCACTGTCAAACAAATCCCCTCTTCCCGAAACAAGTAGTAAGCTTGACCGTTTGTGCTAACCACTGCAGCCTTTTAGCTTTACTTCCCCTGATGAGTTACTCCAAACACAGTGTACTGGAGTTCAGAGAGAAGTTGAGTTAACTTTCAGCCTTCTCACCACAACGAGACAGACCAGCTCCCCTCACGCATCAAAATCGTGAAACGTAACCGCTCAACAACAGTACTTGGGGGTAACAAGTAAATATTATTATTGTTGTTAGCGGGACATTAGCATGGCTGGAACAACACTTAGTTTGGAGCCGCAATGAGCAGCTAACTTGTTAGGCTAACAGCTAGCCTCATTCTGTCAGTCTGGTAACAAACCGGCTGACAGCCCGAGTGTTAGTGATTATTCTCCCCGTCTTACCGGAGGGTAGGCCCGATACAGTTGGTGTCGGTGCTTTCGATCTCCCGTAGGATCCGCTCGTGCTCCGCCGCGGTTTCTACGCTCGACATCCCGAGTGTTGATGCGACCTGGAGGAGTCGCTCCGAGCTACACACACACAGGGAGGCGCTCCATTACTCGCCAACACGCAGTACGGCCGGGCGGGGCCTCGCTCGCTCTCTTTCTCTCTCTCTCGCAAAAAAATAAATAAAGTTTATCACATGTATAACATATTCGGGTACGGCAGGTGGCGATGTGTTCCTTCAAACAAAGCTAGCAAAAACTGGGAATTTAAGAAAAATAATCCAGGGGTATCATTCGACAGTGGTTCTTTGTCTAGCGCTCTTTAAAATGTGACTGACCAACACAGGCACCCTAAGCAAAGAACATTGCAATTATTGACTTGACCTGGGAAGATAAACAACAAATGTTTGGAAAGAATCTCACAGAGAGGCATCTAGAACCTGATTGGGAAACCTGAATAGGGCATATCTAGGGTATTTTTATTTATTTTTTACTGCCATATTGATTGTTGCTAATATCAAATAAGATTAGATATTTCTTGATTGTATACAATGATGTGGCATTATAAATCTCAGTCAATCTCAATCAACATAGTTTGCACAAAAGGTATTCATTAATGAATGTAGCCTACCTGATTTGTCATCCGTGAGGAGCATTCATTAGACCTCAGTCTAATGACCGAGGAGCAGAGCTACACTGGGGACTGGGTCAAATCAATACATGCTAGGGAACAGGCCATCAGGAGGTAACAACCGGTTAGAAAGTGTGTGTGTGTGTGTGTGTGTGTGTGTGTGTGTGTGTGTGTGTGTGTGTGTGTGTGTGTGTGTGTGTGTGTGTGTGTGTGTGTGTGTGTGTGTGTGTGTGTGTGTGTGTGTGTGTGTGTGTGTTTGCGTGCGTGCGTGCCTGCATGCGCGTGTATGGGTGGCTTTGTAACGCGTTTACATTAAGCTGCGTGTAAACGATGGTATAGTGTGCGTTCTGTGTTAACCAGGTACGGGGGTCCGTTCCTGGAGCCTGGTGAAAAACAACGCTGAAAGACAGCTTATACTAATCAGTCAGCCTGTCAGTCTGATTATCTTTGTGCCTCTTTGTCAGTTGGATCCTTCCTTGTGCCCAGCAGTGAATTAACTGCTGAAGGTAACAGCACACCCTCTGGTGGTAAGAGGCCAGTACCGCAGGATGCTGTTAAAGGTACGGCCACACCAAACGCGTTACCCGCGTAACACGCGTATAAAATCGGCAATTTTTCCATAGGGAACCATTGGTTTACGCGCGTATGAGGTGCGTACACGCGTATCATGCGTACCAAGCAACATTTTACTCGCGTTAGGGGCGTATGAGGCGCGTACATATACGCGCGTATATATATACGCGCGTACATATACGCGCGTACGCGAGGAGTTCAAAAAATTTAACTTTTTACGCTCATACGCGTGATACTTAGCCGCAATAGCCAATCAGCGTGGAGCTTGACCCGACGTCACTGGCAGAGAGTAGTGACCCTTGCACAGAAGCATACGGCCGACATCTTTCTTTATTCTGGGTGGAAATAGTAACATAGTTACGCCATTAAATGCGTTTATGGAAACATTTTTAGCGAGAAATGTGCATTTTACTTTCATAATGTTCACTCGGTGAATGTGAAGGATGTTTGGTTTGATAGTTATGACGAAGAGTGGTTGCTAAGCAACCTCAACGTCTTGGCGGACTATTTCTCTGCTGATCAACACTACGTATGCTGGAAACACACCAGACACACCATGTGAAGTTATTTAACCCGATTATTGTTATTTATATCCGAGATTATTTAATCTAACCCGATCCAAGCTCTATCATGCACCCAAACACGGTGGCGTTTGGGTTTCCTTCCTCGGACTCCACAGGCGCGTAGCTGCGTACGTAGGACCATTTTTGACACAAAATGGTCAAGCAACATTTTAGCTGCGTTAGGGGCGTATGAGCTGCGTATGGTACCCGTTTGGTGTGTTCGTACCATTAAGGTACAGTAATGATTTATAGACACGATATATTACAGTACCTTTTTCACAGAGAAAACAGTCATCTACAGGTTTAAATACCATCAACAGGTTAGTAGTAGATAGTCCAGTGTTTAGGATGTTTGACTCCCAGCTGAAAGGTTCTGAGTCCAAGTCCAAATGTTTAACTTAACCATAATATAATGTGTATCCTATTTCTTTCCGCTCCCTCTTCTAACCTTGTTGCAAGGCAGCAGAGTTTGGGTTGCTAGAGGGACAGTTGTAACCTATAGAAACAGGGCCTGGCCAGCCATTGGACAGATTGAGGATCATTAATGTAGCTAAAATAAAAATCACTATATTATATATAATAATACACACTATATTACATAATACTTAAACGTAATTTATAGTGAGTTTCCTCCCTAAGTTTCTCCTTATTTTTTGTAAGTGCATTTTTACATGCTAGTGGAAGATTACTTGTGACGGTTGAGGTCCCTTCATATTAGCTACCGTTTCATAAAAATCGCTTGTGATCTGTAGCTTTTGATCCATGCTATGACTTGTTTGCAGCCATACAATATTAGTTTCTCCAAAAATTATCTTGGATTTTATTCTATTGTATTCTATTTATATTTCTATATAAATAAAAAATACAGAGTATGTCACACACAAACATTTCACTGCACATCCTGTATGAGTATGTGACAAATAAAAACCTTTGATTCTTGATCTTGAATCTTGTATTTTGTGATTGAGTAACTTTTAAATTATCCTCAACTCTAACTATAAATGTGTGAGAACCCTGTGGGCTGTAGTGTAAAATAAGTTGAGAAATACTAGTGGTCGCTGAGTCTTGGATGAGGACGGATGGAGGGGCAGGCCTTGGAAGTAGCCCAAAACCATGCTGCAAGAGGGGAAAGGAGAGGAGGCCCATGTTCCAAGGGTAGGTGCGGGCATCTGAGCCAGAAGGATAGTTGGGATGTGTCCCAAGGGAGCTGGACATGATGGTAGCAAGCGGTGGATCTAAAGGTGTCCAAGGGCGAGCTTTGGAAGCTGAGGCCCACAACATCAATTGTCGGATCCAGGCTGGGCATGACATTCCACCAAGCCCAACCAACTCTTATCTGGGGGAAGGTCGAGTCCCCAATGTACCCTGTGGGCCAGAGGATAGGGACCCAGTATCCTATTCACAAAAAATATGTGTTTTTTCTTAAGTTATGTGTTATGTAAAATAATAAAGATGTTTGGATGAATGCAACACATTTTTTCTGAAATTTGATAACTTTATTTGTCATCCTTGGGACCCTATTAAAAACAGGTGGAATTTCCTCGAATTTGCCTCTTATAGACCTTTCACACATGCAAAACAAATCACAACGGTCAAGTCTACTAAACGTACCGAAAGCCGACCATTCGGTGGATAATCCCCGGTTGGGCTGTATGTGTGGAAATGACTGAATCCGCCCCTCCTGAGTTTACCTCGAACTTGAGAGCGAATTCACAAGGAGCGAGTGGGCGTGTTGCTGACATATCGATGACGTTTCTATCATGCGACTGGCACGAAGCCGGGAGAATACGAAGCGTGAAGAACAAAAGACAACAACAATAATGGTTCATTGGCAAGACGAAGAGATTCGTCAACTTCTGAGGGTAAGGGCCAAGGCTGAAATCTCCAGACAAATAGTAGGAACGGCAAGAGACTCTGTTGTTTATGACCAAATTACGAAAGGCCTACGCGAAAAGGGAATAATCCGAACCAAGGCTCAGGTAAACACCAAATTAAAAGCTCTTAAAAAGCAATACCAAACGTTCGTCGACCGTAGAGGCCGTAGTGGAAACGGCGATGAAACATGGTGCTATTTAGGTTTGTGCGAGTCTATATGGGGATCGAGTCACTCGCCGAGACCTGTGGCTTTGGGCTTGGGCCAGGAAATGGCGTCCACCTCCAGAAGCACGGAGGAGGCATCCTCCCCGAGTACCCCCGAACCACCAAGCAGTGACAATGACGAGAAGCCTTCAGTAGCTGATCTGTCGATCAAGGATTCGGGTTGTAGTACAGGTACGATTCTATTGGACCATTTAATGCCGTTATTCATTCGTGTAGCCTAGATAGTTGCATTATAAAGAGCAAAACATAAGTTATGGATCATGTTTCTTCACCCCCCGCATGTGTTTTAGTGTGCTCGCCACCTACTGCGAGTGTATAAATGACTGTAGGCTGCATGATGATTAAAACCGATCTTATCTTACAGAATGGACCGTTCCTGATGAAGAACCTCCTAGGAAGAAGTCGAGGAACAAGACAAACTTGGAAAGGCAATCGGCAGAGGTGAGGCGCGTCTTCAACGATATGGACAAGGACTTCCACGAGCGAGAGCGGCTTCGGCTGCTCGAGGAGCGGGAGTACGAGGAGCGCTGGCGGCGAGAGCAGCAGGAGCGGGAGGACCGCCGCCACAGAGAGGAGATGGCCGTTCTTCAGGACATGACCTCTATACTCCGACAAATGGCCCAAGCCCAGCAGCAGGCGGCGGACGCGCAGCCTCCACCCCTTCCCTCGGGGAGCCACTCCTGGAGCCCAGAACGGATCCGGCGGCTGGAGGAGCGGGACTTTATGGAGCGGCGCCGCAGAGAGGAGCAGGAGCGCGAGAACAGGCAACGGAGAGAGGAGATGGCGGTTCTTAAGGACTTGACCTCGACACTCCGACAAATGACCCAGGCCCGGCAGGCGCCGGCCGCGCAACCTCCACCCCTGCCCCCGGTAATCAACCCCTGGAGTCCAGAACAGCTTCAGCTGTTGCAGGAGTAGGTGGAGCAGAGGAGGAAGAGTGGCTGCGAAATGCTCTAAGATGAGACTGTCCGTCAATTTCAGCCGGGCTGAGCCGGGCTGAGCCGGGCTGGGCTATTCATGTCCGCTGGTTATTGTTGTTACACATAGACACAAGGCCATCAAACCGTATAGCACCTCTCTCCACATCTGTTCGTGGCTAGTTTGTTTTTGGTTTTACAGTTCTCTATTTTATGCTATTGTAAGTGATGTACAGTACCATGAGTTATGTCATGGGATGAATAAGGTTTTGAGATAAATGCACAAATGCGACACTTGTTGTTCAAATATGACACTTGTGTTATATCTATACACATGGGGATGATACTGTACTCTGCCATTTTCTATTTTTCACTCTGCACTTGATAGATAAAATACGTTGTCTTGAGACAAATTCGTTGTCCGTTTTCTTCGATGCATCTTTTGAAAATATTGGAAATGTATAAGCTATTCATATCTAGCATCTCAGGCCAAAACCAGTTAACACTATGCCTCAAAAGTTGCCTTATTACGAAATTGAGATTTTTCATCATTGAGGAGCCCTTAAATTCCCTCGACAATAACAAGTTCTTCCCAAGGTCGAAACCCCTTTGAAACCAAAAAAGGAATCGCATGTTCCTCATATAATGCTAATTTAAAAGTCACAAATCCTTCAGCGATGCAAAAAGGTAACGGGTGAATAATAAAATCCAATTATTTTATTTGATAAATTGTTTGTACAAATAAAAAAATCTATACACGGATGGTTTCAATTTGTATCAACAAAGATTTTGGACCAGTTTTATTTACAACTCTCAGGTGGGCGTGGCTACGCCTGCAGTGAGGTTCAAGAGTTCACCTGCAAGTCCGACTCGGAAGGGAAGATATAAAAGCGACGAGCGTTGAAAAATGGAGGTAAACTTTATTATTTAGCACTAGAACAGATCACACGAGGGCTGGAGTGTTGAAGTAAGCGCTGACACGTAGCGATGTTCACTAATCCATAGTTAATTCATACGTAGTTCAATGGTCGATTTCGAGCTAACGGATAAACAACATCAATCAAGTTGTATAAATGACTGTCAATCTCTATTTACTATTAGCATATTAGGTACTTTAATCATTAAGTCTTTACCCAAATTGACCTGCTGTAATTGTTATGGGTTAGGGCTTAGGGGAAGTGGAGCATAAACACTGATCTCGCTGAAGCCTGCAGTAGAGAATGTTACGCTTACAATACGTAAGTAAGTATTTTATTGTCTCTCTCACGAGAGAAATTTGCTTTGGGCAAACAGAGAGAGCGTCGGCGACACATACATAAAGGTTTTACATAGACATACATAAAACATGAAACATGAAACCCATTGCATTACCCAAAACATGGCCTCACCCAAACACATGGCCTAACCCCCACCTTGAAACCCATTATAATACCTTACGCATCCAGTAGAGGAACGCGCTACTTATGATGCAGAAAGTAACCCCTATTTCACCATAAACCTCACGTTTAGTCCCAACCAAAAATCTCATTATTGAGTGATGTTGACCTCAATCGTAAAGGCGTAGAGGACATATAGAAGTGGTTCCGTGTACTTTATAAGTTTGGACCATTTGTCCTGGGTCATTTAGCCTATAATATTTCCGAAATATTCCATGTACCTTGGGGCCTGATGTCTCCATGATGATCCGGCCCCCATCTTTCGGTCTTTCTGTCTCCACGTACCTGGCTCTCTCCCAGGCCCAGAGGAAGCTGTTGAACAGTACAGAGCTGTGTGTGGACGAGGCTCTGTGCGGTCTGGTGCGGTCAGCCAGTGGTCTCTGTCTGCTGAGGGGTCTACGAGTTGTGGTGCGGTCTGACCTGAAACACCTCAATGGGAGGGTGGGTCTGGTCTCTGGAGGGGGGTCCGGCCACGAGCCAGCGCACGCAGGTAGGGGTTCTGTCTTTCACCTGTCTGTTTGGCTCTTCACTATGAGGGAAGTGGTCATGTCTGCAAGCAAGGCTGCAACACAGTTTAAGGAATCTACACCACAAAGAAGACAGTTGGCTTGGCCTGAGTTTCAGACTTCGTGGCTACAATGGCAAAGGCAAATGACAGCGACCTTAATAGCTCCGTCAGAGAGAGGAAGGGAGGCATCTCTATGTACAGGGAGAATGTATACAATTCCTTTTGATGTGAATAGTAATTATGTAAACAAGATTAATATAATTGCATATTATAGTTGTGATTGATATTTCCACGACACTCTCGCTCTCTCTCCGTGCGTGTCTCTGTCTCTCGGCCCAGGTTACGTTGGCACAGGGATGCTGTCCGCAGCGGTTGCCGGGGGCGTGTTCGCCTCCCCTCCCCCAACCAGCATCCTGGCGGCCGTCCTCCACCTCCACAGCGCGGGTGCGGCCTGTGTGTGTGTGTGTGTGTGTGTGCAGGTGTTTGCGTGCGGTGTGGGTGTGTGGTCGTCGAACTGCTTTCTGTTGTGTGCGACGCATCATCTTTACATTATGAAGATCGCCAAGATGAGGTCAATTAAAGGAGTGCCTTTTGGGTTGGTCTAGACGCAGAATCATAACAACGAGCACCAGCGTGTACAGTATATATGAGAGTGTAGCTAGGCGGGATACTACTATGTAAAGAGTAAGCACTATGTTTACCAGTAAGGGTTGTGGTTGTGGACCTCTGCAGGTGCGTCGGGGGTCCTTCTCATTGTAAAGAACTACACCGGAGACCGCCTTAACTTCGGCCTGGCCGCCGAACAGGCCCGTAACCGCGGCGTCTCCGTCGCCATGGTGATCGTCGCCGACGACTGCGCCTTTGAGCGCCCCGGCAAGGCTGGGAGGCGGGGCCTGTGTGGTACCGTGTTCGTACACAAGGTCAACAAAGTGTTTTACATTAAGCAAGGGACACGTCTTTATTAATACGTGTACCTGTATATTTACCTGTACAGATAGTGTGTATAAAAACCCTAATCAACCCACCTTGCATTCTAATTTCTGCAGTTGCTTAATTTTTAGAAATTAGGTCGTTCAGCACCTTTTTTTTTTATGTGTCTGCTCCAATATTGATTCTAATGTCAGCCATCACTTTAGATAACAACATCCGTTAAGTGAATGAATGTAGTCGCCTATCGTTAAAGTTTGTATACGTTAAAGTTTGTATACGTAAAGTTTGTATACGTGTGTTAATGTGTGTGTATACAGTTGGCAGGGGCCCTGGCAGAAGAAGGCTGCCCATTGGACAAGATTGTTGCCAAGGTGACAGAGGTGCTGAAAGGGATTGGTGAGTCTTCCTGTCACCATTTCCTCTTTTATAGTGTATTCAGCCGGCATTAAAATACTGGATCATAGAGAAAGTGTTGTTGTTGTTATTTACTGTACGTGTGTTTGCAGGTACTCTCGGGGTCAGTCTCTCTCCCTGCAGTGTTCCAGGATGTCTGCCCTCCTTTCAGCTGCCCCCCGGAGACATGGAGCTGGGCCTGGGTGAGAGAGAGAGAGAGAGAGAGAGAGAGAGAGAGAGAGAGAGAGAGAGACGTTTATTTATTTAGTTTAATTACTATTTTTGTAGATATATCTTTTATATTTTTCTAGGCCTACATTGCTATTTTTCCAGTAAAATTGTTAAATATTGTTGGCAATGTACATTATCCAGGGCAATAGATAATAAAAAAAAAAGAAGGAACAAGAGATGGAGAGAGGAATTGAGAGCGGAGCAAGAGAGTGTTGCAGCTTTGATTGACAGCTATGTGGTTCTTTCAGGTATCCATGGTGAGCCCGGAATCCAGAGGTCAAAGGTCGGCATTTATGGAGGAGGATATCTATTTTTAACAATATATACAATATATTATATCATAATCTATTATGATATAATAGATTATGATATAATATGTATGCCATATGCGGTGATCTTTAGGTGGCGTGTGCAGACCAGGTGGTGAACACCATGATAGATCACATGACCAACCCCAGCAGCCAATCACATCTGCTGCTCAACTCAGGTAAGTCACCTGTGTATCTATACGTGTGTCAGTATGTGTTACAACCCTTCTCTCCAGGGGACATTGTGCATGCGTGTGTCTGTGTTATAACTTGTCTCTCTCTCTCTCTCTAGGGGACAGTGTGGTTCTGTGTGTCAACAATCTGGGAGCTCTGTCCTGTTTAGAAATGGCTGTGGTCACAAGAGCTGCACTCTCTACACTGGGTAAGTGTGTGTGTGTGTGTGTGTGTGTGTGTGTGTGTGTGTGTGTGTGTGTGTGTGTGTGTGTGTGTGTGTGTGTGTGTGTGTGTGTGTGTGTGTGTAGACATGGTGGTGAGCTTTGACAAATGAATAACAAAATACTAGGAAGGAAGCCCAAATCAAAAATCACAGTCTAAATAATGAACACCAGGTGAGTGAAATCAGTGTGCCATGTGATGGGGGGTTTCCATGGTTACAGAGGCCCGCGGAGTGGTGGTTGCCAGAGTGATGTCAGGGTCGTTCATGACATCGCTGGAGATGGCCGGAGTCTCTCTCTCCCTGATGAGGGTCGACCCTGAAGTTCTCCGACTGTTTGGTAACACATACCCTTACACACACACATACCCTTACACACACACATACCCTTACACACACACATACCCTTACACACACACATACCCTTACACACACACATACCCTTACACACACACACACATACCCTTACACACACACACACATACCCTTACACACACACACACATACCCTTACACACACACACACATACCCTTACACACACACACACATACCCTTACACACACACATACCCTTACACACACACACACACATACCCTTACACACACATACCCTTACACACACACACACACACATACCCTTACACACACACACACATACCCTTACACACACACACACACATACCCTTACACACACACATACCCTTACACACACACATACCCTTACACACACACATACCCTTACACACACACATACCCTTACACACACACATACCCTTACACACACACATACCCTTACACACACACACACACATACCCTTACACACACACACATACCCTTACACACACACATACCCTTACACACACACATACCCTTACACACACACACACACATACCCTTACACACACACACACACATACCCTTACACACACACACACATACCCTTACACACACACATACCCTTACACACACACACATACCCTTACACACACACATACCCTTACACACACACATACCCTTACACACACACATACCCTTACACACACACATACCCTTACACACACACATAGCCTTGCACGTAGATAGATAGATAGATAGATAGATAGATAGATAGATAGATAGATAGATAGATAGTAGGGCTGTCAAACAATTAATCGCATCGTACTGGTAAGTTAACTCGCGATTATTTAAAAAAATATATATATTTTAAATCCAATCCATTTGACAATCGCTTATGCGAGATTATCAAAAGGAATGACACATTATCATTTATACCGAATGTACTCAATATATAAGCAATAATAATAAGCAAAAACTAGACCAAGTGATCTTGAGGGAGTTTTATTGACTCGGTGTGGGTTGAAGATGGGTTCTACTGTATCTACTCACACGCACCCACTGTGCTCCTGGTAACGTCCCTGATTACTGCAGATGCCAAGACGAGCGCTCCCGCGTGGCCCAACCTCAGCAGTGCGTGTGTGAGTTCACGTCAGTACACCGTGGAGGCCCCCGCGCTGCGCACGGGGGCCCAGGGGGGCAACGCCCCCTCTGAAGGTAGGAGTGATATGATATGTGTTCTACGTTAGCTCATGGATTTCATTACGTTCTTAGATCCTGTGTTGTCTATCACTTTAAGAATGAGCATTAGCCACTTCTTCACTTTGGGTATGTTTGTTTTGTTCCCCAGGGCCGCTGAGCCCTGTGATGCGTTCAGCGCTACAGAGGATAAGCTCCGCCCTGCTGGACAGACAGGAGGAACTCAACGCTCTGGATCGGGCATCTGGGGACGGAGACTGTGGCAACACACACGCACAGGCTGCCCGAGGTGAGACACGCACTCAAACACGCACGCACACACACAAACACACACTATATGATGAACGTAAACCTGTCATAACTGGTTATACTGCTAGATTGTTTTGTCTAGTTTTTTTTGATTGATTGAAGTATCTGCTAAATGCTTATGTAAGGTCAGAGGTGAATGGTGCTTACATAGTATGTCATAAAATGCTCTATGCTTTGCTCGATGCTTTGCATCGAGCAAGTATGATTCAAAGCTCAAAATGTCAACTTTTCACTCACAGCCATTCAGGAGTGGCTCTGCATTCATGTGGTGCCTGGTTGCCCGGGGCAACTGCTGTCTGTCCTGGCCGGATTGGTGCAGGAGAAGATGGGCGGGTCTTCAGGGGGGGTAGGTTATAAAAATGTTTGAGGTTTGTGAGGTGTTTTTTTTTGGAAGCTGGGACAGACCAAAACCACCATACACACTCGCACACAACTAGAAAAATACAGAGTTTGCATCTTTGACCTACTTAAAATAGTTATGTTGTGACATTACAAGATTGACATATGGCCGTTCAAATTGTCGTTCAAATTGCAATGCAGTGGCATAACTGTCTTTCCCTGTCACACTCTTTTATACACATACCCACCGCACACACAGATATACAGTCTCTTCCTTACAGCGGCAGCAGGACATTTGACCGAGGGATTGAGCCATGCCGGGGCCTGGGCCAACGCAGTGCATGCTGGGACACAGGCCATGATGAGGTACCAGACCAGTTAGAGAGAGTGTGAGTGTGTGTGTACGTGTACGTGTGTCTAACATGTTTTTTGTGTTCTGCATTAACCAGGTACGGAGGGGCGGAGCCTGGCGACAGAACCATGGTGAAAGCTTTATTTATTATTGTCGGTCTGTCTGTCTGTCTGTCTGTACGTCTGTCTGTACGTCTGTCTGTACGTCTGTCTGTACGTCTGTCTGTACGTCTGTCTGTACGTCTGTCTGTACGTACGTACGTACGTACACTTGTTTGAATGTCAGTCTGAAAACCTGTTTGAATGTCAGTCTGATTATTGGTATGCCTTCATCAGTTGGATGCCTTGTGCCCAGCTGTGGATGAGCTGCTGAAGGTGAAAGCAGCTCCTTCTGGTGGTGAGATGGCAGTACTGCAGGCTGCTGTTAAGGTACTGAGACGCAGTAAAGAGTCATAGACACAATACAGTACAGTCCTGTTTCCCTGTGCTCACAGTCCAGTGATAAGGGTGTTTGACTCACAGCTGAAAGGTTCTGGGTTTGAATCCAAAAGTTTCAAACCCAGAACCAGTAGAGCAAGACAACCTCTAAAAATACTCAAAATACAAATTCACTGTTTCACCGTTGCTGTAAAAGTGATTTACATCTTAAAACATGGACCGTCAAGTAGGGACACTCGTGCATGCGATGTACCATAATTAAATGTATGTAGATCTTAAATATAACGTGTGTGATCTATTTCTCTTCCCGCCCTTTTTGTACCTCGTTGTCAGGCAGCAGAGTTGGGGGCGGAGTCGACCCGTGACCTCACAGCGAGAGCAGGGCGAGCGAGCTACATCGCCGCAGAGCGAGTGACCCTCCCCGACCCAGGGGCCGTGGCGGTAGCCGCCATCTTGAGAGCCGTGCTGGAGTCGCTAGAGGAACAGTCGTAACTTAGCAACCAGGCCCTGGCAAGCCATAGGAGAGACTGTGGCCCAATAATATAGTTCAAATACAAATCACTATATTATGGTAATATACACTTTCTAACATGGTTATATAAACTAGACTATGAGGTTAGACTATTTAACAGGTAATAAATTGGTCTTTTCCCCATAAACAACAATTACAACCCAAAATATGCATCAATTTGTTATCAATAATTTTGCTACATTATTATTGGTGTGTTCAATAAAGGGGATACATGTAATTGTTGGTTTCAGAAGACATTTCTTAGTTGTAATGTATGCATTAAAGAGGTAATAATAACTGAATGACTTTCACTGAAGACGATGGTTATATTTACATTAATTAACAACATCTTAATGAGGTATTTAGGCTCTGTGGTTTCGCTTTTTTTTGGACTTTGTACTATTAGAGTTAATAAACAAGTATCACACGTGTATCTATGCTGATTATGGTAAGCTTACCCTAACACTGACCTTACATTAGGGTCAGGGGTTACTACATTAGGGTAAAGTTTCTATAATAGGGGTCAGGTGATTCTACATCAGGGTTAAGTGTTTACCTCTGGGTTAGGTGATTCTACCGTAAAGTGTTTCTATATAAAGGTTAGGGGATTCTACATCAGAGTTTAGGTGATTCTACAGTGGGATTATGTGTTTCTACATGGGGATTACGTTTTACTTAAGGCACCCAGTGCAATTTTCGAGGCTTAAAAATAAACATTCAATTTCTAGTCTTTTTTACACGTAGTAAGTTTCAATAACTCCATACCATTACATACCGACATTTAAGCAGCAAAGATGAGACGTCGTTGTGTGGTAAGAACTGATACAAAATCGATAACCACAACAATGCCGCCATTTTCTTTCTTTTTTGTAACCTACAATAAATAAAGCAGGCTTCCAGTCAATGGAAAATTGGCTTCTCCCCACCGGCGATTGTTGTTGTTTACGATTTTCTATCAGTTCTCACCACACAACGACGTCTCATCTTTGCTCCTTGAATGTCGATATGTAATGGTATGGAGTTATTGAAACTTACTACGTGTAAAAAAGACTAGAAATTGAATGTTTATTTTTCATTGAATGTTTACATAAAGTTGCACTGGGTGCCTTTAATGAAGAGTTTTAGAGATTGGGTTGCGTAATTCTATAGGTTATTCTACCTTAAGGGATTTTGAGGACAAAGTTAGACAAATATTCAACTTGCTTCACAACGGCTGGCTATGGGCATTCACAAAACAACCCTAAACGTTTGTTTTCAGAAATGTGCAACTCACCGAGTGGTTAGTGGTGTTCGCTGATGTTCCAAATCAGGTATCGTTGCGATAAACAGTTTTTGTCGTGTTTTATTTGGCATTTTGTTAATTTATTGATTTCGGTTGGAAGACTCATTGCTTGTTGTAGTCTTTTTGCTCCGTTCTAGCCCTACTGTTGAGTCTGAGAACCGAGCTAAAAGACTACAACCAGCACCCCTGGATTCCGCTGCTGCCGTGATCTTCTCCTCAAGCAGTAGAGGTATTCAACATTTGTGCCGATTTTTTTTCTCCTCTACGAATCTCGCGGTATGTTTAAAAAACAACACACAAGTTAATTTCGGGTTTAAAATGCATTGTAACGCGCGTTACTGAGATTCCTAACAATTAAAATATTACCTTTACAGCAAAAAGTAATGCAATCCAGTAATTGCATTACTTTTCTAAAGCCCAGTTCAGACCAAAGATTCACCATTTTAATTGACCAAAGATTCCATTTTGGGAGTAACGCGTTACTCCCAAAACGGACTGTATTATTATAACAATATATCGCTTGGTAGGTAAATCATTGACCTGCCAATAATGCCCATTGGCAGGGAAGTCTGTGCAACCAGATTTGTTCACTGAAACACTCAAAACATTTTGAATTGTTAACGTTATAATGGTGCACTACTGAACACGGTGATTCATGTAGTGAGACAGAACACGGCACCGCCTGGACTACTCATCCCATGTGTACAACCGTCAAAACAATGCGTTGTGCTTCTGTTTTTTTTTTTATTAGATAAGCTCCTGTATAATTGGTCATTGCATTGGTGGGAAATTAACTCATCATCCGTCTCACAAATGACGGTATCCCAGACCGAGCTATTAGGTAGTAGTACAAACATTGACAGAATGGGCTGCGTCGCATTAGTCCCCTGATACAATTATGTTCACGCCCTTAACGTGTTTACCTTTTTGATTAAGTTGGATTGCCGGAATATGATGCAAGCGGCATGATGAAAGTGCTCTGTGGACTTCTTGGTAGGCTACTATCAACGTCACAAGAAGGAAGTCTAGACAATGGATGACATCATCTATGGACGGTTCCATCGCGTGTTGGGTCAGCATAAAAAAGATCGGGGGACCATAAACTAAATCATTTTATTTCAATTTCATAATTAAAATGTACACTTTACATTCATAATTTATATTGTTTATACCGACAGTTTTTTCTGCCCTACTTGTTTTTTCTGTTAGTCTTGTCTTGTCCTTACTTTAGCATTAGTTTAGCATTTACCTTAACGTCTATTTTCGTTTGTATTAGTACTTTGTATTTGTATTGTATTGTATTTCTATCCTGTGTTTTTCCACTGCCGCAACAAACAAATTTGTCCTACGGGGGATTAATACAATTGTATCTAATCTAATCTAATCTAATCTAATCTAATCTAAATGACAAAGGCGGGCACATCACGTCATGTAATCGTGTAATAAAATGATTTTTTTTCACCTTAAACAGTGTGGTGTGGTCAGTGTTTTAGGCTAGGCTATAGGCATACAAGCTTTCAAATTTGACATGACTTTTTAACATCCTGGTCATTAACATCGTCGGTAAAGCAGGATATTCATTATAGGCTATTTAATTTAGGGCATTACATTTTCGTATACTCACTGTCTGTTTAGTCTAGAATATGGATGAACAAAACGTGACTTGGCATTACAACATTTTTCATAACAGCATTCCCAGGGGCAGCACATTTCACAATCGCACTTCTTCGGTAGGGCCCAAACATTACTAGTCTCAGAGACAGTAGAGACAGTATATAGAGCTGTTTCACTGTGTTTCTCATGTCACATGTTAACATATTAACAAGATCAAGGGATTTCTAAAGAATTGTAGTGGTCAGGGATAAGGGATAACGAGTAATAAATCAATGGGTGTGCAAATATGACGTGAATACACACATACAAAGTGGCATTCCTACACTTATCTCTGACTTTCTATTTTCTTCTGGGCCTAATGGTTTCTCAGGTGTTACCCTGTTGGGCTGATAACTTGATCAAATGTCAAAGCAGCACTCTAAACAGATCACAACTATGTGATATTTTAACAGTAAAGGTCAGAGTCAACCTAATCCGAATGATAGCCCTCCATATAGGACTGGAAACCTCCACTGTGACGATCTTGTCATCCCTCCCACTTGAATGAGTTAATGCAATATGTGTAAAGCAACGCAACTAAACAGATGAACATATAGGCTTTTTTCTGCCTCTAGTGCATAGTGTTTTAACTATGACATTTTAATAACTGGAATCACTTGGGCATTCTTTTCTTCTGACGTAATTAACACAGAGATTAATCAACAGAATACAAGAGAGCGTGGCATGTCTTGGCAGTGAGGCATATTGGAAAATGTGCTGGGAACTTACCTCCCGGTTCAGCCAATTTACTCTAATCAACGCATCGGAAGCTTAAATAAGGAAGTTATAGGGTTACTGTTGGGTAAGGTTTGATTTCGGACAGGATGGCAGTGAGAAACAATATTGGTAGAAAACCTGCCATCAGATAAAGAATACAGGTTTCAACTACATTCCTCTACACCTGTGTTTCACCTCGTAGAGCTGGTCACCTTGCAGGACACCTGTCCTCTCTACCTGGTCAGGTATATACTATAGCAAACTCGGCATTCATATATTTAAGAGAGAGCTAGAACCTTTTGCTTTAACTTTCTGTCCCAAGTTTTTTGACCCATGAGTTTTGTTTTATTTTAATTTGGGGGCGGCTGAAATCCTGTGTATATAAATATATACGCAGGATATAAATAAAAAAAACACCTTCAACCAGGGAGGGCTGCGCTCCATGGCTCTCTTTGGGCTGGCCATGTTTTCCAATCAGATCACTCAAAATAAATTAATTTGTCTTTTGTTCAAGTGCAGGTCACCCTGATCAGGTGAAAGAATGCAGGATAATGAGGATAATGATGGTTGCTATTTCTGGCCTCCATAATGTTGGTGGAATTGAGACGTTCCGATTGGAGTCACTAGCACCAATCAGAACGTTTCCCTTCCTTTAGACCTCTTCCCGGACAACAGGAAAGACCAAGATGACCTTTACCACAGTAATGTAACAAGGACCAAAATAACATCCAAGAATGTGATGGTAATCCGAGTGACACTGGTGAAACAAACGTCCCCATAAACTATCCTTGTGGGGAAATTACATTTTCATTGTACCGAGGATAGACATTACGTTCTGATGGGGAAATTTGGTTTAGCCCGTGTGCTTGATTTGCCACACAGTGTTACACCTATGTGGAAAGATTTACTACAATGCCCAAACCAGTATGTCTTTGTTTGTGTGAGTTTGTGAGTGTGAGTGTGAGTGTGTGTGAGTGTGTGTGTGTGTACACGTTTGTTTATAGGATCTTTTCTAAACCAGTCTGGTAACATTTACCTGAATTTCACTCTCCTGGCATTCAGCCAAGTGGGCGGGGCTTAGAAGGGAGGGTAGAAATCTTGAAGGTATAAGTGAGACAGGGTCCTCTTCGAACTTCACGGGGTAGTGAATCGAAAAGGCGGGTATGCAGAGAGGGACAGACTGAAGTAGGGCGAAGAGAAGAAGTTACCCTGTGCACGTACCTGGCTTGGAGTATATCACCTGCATCTCTACACCTGAGCTCACGTCTCACCTCGAGGAACAGGTAATCTCCCGACTCATATACGACAAACTAGACGGGGGGGAGAAAGACGGGGGGAGTTTGGAGAAAAGGTATTTGGAGGGGGGGGGGGGGGGGAGAACAGGAGGGGTGGGAAAGGGAGAGAGAGGGGGGAGAAATAGAGATTGGCGAGAGAGCGGGAAGGGGAGAAAGAGATGGAGGGGGAGAAAAACAGCAAGATAGGGAGTGAGAGGGAGGGAGATAAAGAGGGGGGAGAAGAGTGAGTGCTGGAAGGGGAGAAAGGGAAAGAGGGCAGGGGGGGAGATGGGGAGAGAGAGGGAGCAGATGCAGCGAGAGAGAGCGACAGAGAAAATAAGGTAAACAGAGTAGAAGTATTTGGCAACACTATAATTACAGCTAATCGCAGACAGCTTTAATTAGAACGTGAATTTAAAGAATGCGGAATGAGCATCTTGAAATCTGTACCTGGAATTTTACTGCTCGACATTTTGTGTAATTTTACCGTCATGCTTTTGTTTATTTCTTAAGTCAACTGTTTGGAGTTCATAAAGTTCCACGATTATCCAATGACCCTTCAGCAGCTTTAGTTTAAAGAGAATTTTGTTTTTAACATGGAAATGTGTCTTATATGATCGTAAGCATAGTAATCTATGCCCTTTTATCTGAAATAAGTCCCCAATTTAGAGGTTTTTTTTCGCTATCTCCCCCAAAACACTATGTGAATGTTCCACTCTGCTGAGAACCCAGGTGACGTTCTTTTCGTGACGTCAGACTACCTTCTTTGAGGTAGTCTGACGTCACAACCCAGGGACATCAGCAGTGTGTTGTGTGTGGACATGTGGAGCTCTGTCTCTCTGTCTAACTGTTATGAGCGTTTTAATGAGCAATGTTTTACACGAATTCCGCACGACAGAGTAGCGTTATACTTTAGGTATCCGTGAAGGCTAACCCTCACTCTGACGCGGACAAAAAAGGTTTTGGTTCACTGGCTCTTAAATTTAAGGTTTGAAGTACATTAAAATAAATCAAAGTCAGTCCTTTGCTCTCCATTTAACTTATTCAATAGATTTCTATCCCTGAGTGGGGGGGGGGTAGAAGGAAGAAGCTTTTATCTTTCGTGAAAAAGCTTCTGACTGAATAGTAAATACTCTCTCTGACAGGAAGGCGTCAAGTTTTTCTTTGTTCCCTTGTTTGTTTGTTGGACAAGGGTGATGTCATCTGTTATTGTTATTTTATTAATTAGGTGAGGAAGGCATGCAGTGCTCAACTATTGTTTCTTTCTTTATCATTCTCTACAATCTTTGGGACCTATTTCCTTCCTAAATCTTTCACCTAGAGACTCTATTTTGAAATGTTCACAGCGCCCTTCTTTTCAGATTGTTTTAATATTCTATACTTTTTTAGATATTCTACTTTTAAAATATTATCTTTTTTTTTAACATGGGAGTCAATGAGAGGACGACGGAGCGCTCCTCTGGTACTTCAACTGTTTAAGACGTAACTAAATCAATTTCCAACCGTTTATCTTCGTTCCAACCATTTAACAAATCTACACACTTGTATTTTCAATAATTTTAAACGGAATTTCGATATCATTTAAACTTTCTTCAGAATCTCAGTTTTAGTTTCATACCTGTTTTCATAGAAGACGTCTGCCAATTCTGACAATCCTACTCCCCTCAAACATCGTTACTCAATCATTTTCCAACCGTTTACCTTCATTCAAAACATTTAACAAATCTGCACACTTAAATCTTAAATAATATACAAACGGAATTTCGATATCATTTAAAGTTTATTCAGAAACACAGTTTTAGTTTCATACCCGCTTCGTTTTCAGCTGGTCTCATTGATTACGTTGACCTGGAGCGTGAGGACGTTCAGCAGTGTTGCCAGATTGGGCGATTTTCCCCGCTCTATTGGGCTACTTTTATTCGCGCACCGGCTCACTATTCTCTTAAACACACACACACACACACACACACACACACACACACACACACACACACACACACACACACACACACACACACACACACACACACACACACACACACACACACACACACACACACACACACTTACACATTTACATTTTCTTAAATGGTGCTTAATTAAAAATTGTTTAATCCATTTAGACTTTTGAACGTTTGTTCAAATCGCTTCACTTGATTTAAGCCATTTAACGTTTCTTTATGTCTCAATCTATGTGGCTTTATTAAAAAATATTTTCACCCTCACTTTGTACTACAGCACTCACCGCATTTTCTGCAGGACATGCATTTTCTAGTTTTACTTATTGTACTTAAAAACATACCATTAGCTTTCTTCTAATCAGGTAGTCTTTCTTTCTGAAGCTATTTGAAACAGATTTTAATTCGGAGTTGTGTCTCTTGTCAGACACTCATTGCAATTTGCACGAAAGTGATTGATTGCTTGATTCCTTTTCATCCTTTGAATTTCTTTGAATAGTTTCATAATTTATTTCATTCATACTTTCCCAACCCTTTCATCAACCGGGTGTATCAGAAGTCACTGCGAGTCTCTTTTGAAAAAAGCTTCTGACTGAATTATAAGTACTCTCTCTTTTGTGACAGGATGGCGTCCCTGGGCAGCCTCCTGTCTGATGAGCAGTTCCAGTGCTCCATCTGTCTGGACATATTCACTAACCCCTCATCCACGCCCTGTGGACACACCTTCTGCATGGGCTGCATCAACCGCTACTGGGACGGAGCCAAGGTACCTGTCTGTCTACCTGTCTGTCTCTCTACCTGTCTGATACTCTACCCGTGAGTAAGCCTATGCACATGTCTCTCTACCTTAGTTAGTAAAAGGTTAGTAAAAGGTACATGTCGATCCCTGTCCATCTCTCTACCAGTAAATCAAAGTAATGGTTCAAACCACCACTCTCTCCACCTCCGTTCCATTGCTCTCAACCTTCTGTCGTTTCCTCTCCTCCTTCCTCTCCTCCCTCCCCACTCGCTCCCTCTCCTTCCTCCTCCTCTCCTCTAGGTGTACGAGTGTCCTCTTTGTAAGAAGGCGTTCCAGAGGCGCCCCGAGCTCCAGGTCAACCGGACCCTGAGGGAGATCACTGAGCAGTTCAAGTCCATGTCCGTGCTGGGCTCGGGTGGGGCCGGGTACGGGGGGACCACGGTCATGAGAGGGGGGAGGGGGGGCTGGGTCGTTGGAGACGAGGATGGAGAAGAGGAAGGAGGAGCGGGGGGAGGAGAGGGACTCATGCGTGATGACCGGAAGAGGAGACCTAGAGCCTTGGGGAAGTTTGACTCTGACCCTCAAGACATCGGTGAGTACTGGACTAGGTTCTGTCCAGACTTCATTCTTACATTGTGATAAATATATCAATTTGTATATGAATATACATTAGTAGATCAAAGATCTCTTCAGAGCATCTGTGACCCAAGTTAAATGTGGGCGTCTCTTAAAGATCCCATGGCATGAAAATTTCACTTTATGAGGCTTTCTAACATTAATATGAGTTCCCCTAGCCTGACTACGGTCCCCTAGTAGCAACAAATGGCGTTAGGTGCAAGACGAGCACTAGGTATCCTGCTCTGCCTTTGAAAAAAACAAAGCTCAGACGCGCCGATTTGGAATTTTCCGCGTATGTCGTCGTACCGGGAAAAGGTTACCTCCCCTTCTCTGCTTTACCCCCCAGAGAACTTGGCCCGCCAATGAGACAATGAGCTGCGACACTTCTTTGTTATTTGGATAACCGTTCCGCTGTTGGTGTCACGGCGCATAACACGTCGGGTTCTCTGACGTCTCTGGTAGTTCCACAAGGAGACTCGTAGCGGTGGTTATCTCAGCCATGGTTGAGAAGGGGGGAAAATAACTTTGGCTTTGACTCCCTGAAGTAGCCTACATGAACTGCGACAAGGAGTAGAAAGGGATTGTTGCCCGCAATTATCTCCCGCCAGAGCACCGCTGCCCGCTGCCCAACGCCACGAGGCACTGACGCCACGAGGCACTGACGCCACGAGACACCAACGCCACGAGGCACCAACGCCACGAGGCACCAACGCCACGAGGCACCACCGCCACGCGGCAGGCTGCCCGCTTCCAAGCCGGTGGTGCCTCGTCAGCGGGCAGCGGGGCTCCGGCGGGAGGCAATCGCGGGCGACAATCCCTTTCTCCTCCATGTCTCGTTTCAGTCTACTTCAGATTGATGTGGAACTGGAGATTCGTTTGAGATTCATAATATCGTCTGGAGGCGCACACAGCTTTTGGCCGTGACAATATATATTATATGATATATATATCTATGTATAATAGGATATTACTTAGATATAGAGCTCCAGGACTCCCACCAGAGCACCTGGAGTGTTGTAGAATATTTACAGAACACAAAGGCTGTGTGCGCCTCGCCAATGCGATACATCCACTGTAAACAGAACACACTGTACAGTGGCCGCAAGCTGCTCAGGGCCACACCCCCACCCTCCACCTTGACCCGCCTCTCTCCTCCTCATTTGCATTAAAGCTACAGACACCGAAACGGCGCGTTTGGGAAAAGCTCAATGTGCGACTGGCTCGTAGTGGCTGTAATTCTACACCACGGCTGAATTTCGGGAACGTCTTCAACTACTGTGTTAGGGGCCCACTAATACCTATATTAAAGCATCCATAAAGTAGCCTGCCATGGGACCTTTAAACAATTCCTTGTCTTTCCCTAATTTCCTGTCTGGGGACTACTTTCCCGGCGCTTTTACTTTGAAAGGAATCCCTATTCTGGTGTCCATGTCCAGCTTGAACTCCCCGCTGGCAACATCCATGCCCACCGAGATTCCCCTGCCCACCATGTCCAATAGCCACACCTCCTCCCAGCTGGCCCCGCCCGCCCCGTCCCGGGGCTCCGGTCGCAGGCGCTTCACCCTCAGTCTGGTGGGGGACACCCAGAGACTCCCAATCTGCCAGACCCACGGCCGGGGGCTCACGGTATGACACGCACAGCCAGCCCTACCGCCAAGGGGGTTACCGCGGTGATGATGATGGCTCCATGGTAGCATAGTCGCTGTGTTGTGGTGTTGTGTTGGTGTAGCGGTGGTGTAAATGGTGTGTTATTTTAGCATTGCACCAATTGTGTAGTTGTGTTAGTGTAGTTGTGTAAGCTGCCGTGATTGTGTTATTGTTTGAGTGAAGTTAGTGCGTTAACACAGGCTGGTGTTGTTTAAGTGTAACAGTCTGGTTGCTATAGGGACAGTGTGGTTACTGTGGTGCTGTTTCTATGGTTACAGGTGTACTGCAAGAGCGACGGAGGGGTCGTCTGCCCGGAGTGTCACACCCCTGGGGCTGAGCACCATGGCCACGACACCGTCTCCTTGGAAACGGAATGGATGGATACCAAGGTGGGAGGACCGGAGGAGGAAGAGGAGAGATCTAACTCAGAGCAAACTATTTGTTTCATGTAGTGATGCTCTTTGTTTGTGTGTGTGTGTGTGTGTGTGTGTGTGTGTGTGTGTGTGTGTGTGTGTGTGTGTGTGTGTGTGTGTGTGTGTGTGTGTATGTGTGTGTGTGTGTTTGTGCGTGTGCGTTTGTGTGACAGGCGAGGATGGATATGTTACAGCAGCAGCTTCAGGCTATGATCACACATAGAATAAGGAAGATGGAACAGATAAAGACGTCAGTGACTGAACTGCAGGTAACAACACACACACACACAGGCGCTCACACACACACACACACGTGCGCGCTCGCGCACACACACACACACGCACGCACGCACGCACGCACGCACGCACGCACGCACGCACACACACACACACACACACACACACACACACACACACACACACACACACACACACACACACACACACACACACACACACACACACACACACACACACACACACACTCACCTAATGACCTGGTGGCTGCTTACAAAGTTACAACAAGAATTATAAGCACAATGTAAATATATGATATTCTCATTTCATCGTCAGACACTAATGAGTATTTTAATTACAAACAGGCTATGGTCAAATGTAACTGGATCCAAATTATTGTGGGAATCAATAGGATCAAATATAAATAAAAACATACCAAAAAGTAGTAGCAGTGTGATTTAAACAATGCCATTCTCTATCACTAGATGGCGATGGAGCGAGAGACGGCGGGCAGTTTGTCTATGTTCTCGGCGCTGGCGTCTGCGTTGGAGCAGGCGCAGGCAGAGGTGATGGAGGCGATGGAGGTCCAGCGGAGGGCGACTGAGCATCATGCAGAGAACATGCTGCGTCAGCTGGAGCTGGAGGTGTCCGCCCTGAAGAGCAGGGAGCAAGACCTGTCCCAGCTCAGCCAATCAGACGACCACGTACACTGCATCCAGGTGTGTCTCCATTAATCCTACCTACGCCTATGCTTATCTCCTATTCACCCTCCTCTATTCATCCTTCCTCTTTTCCTCTGTCGCCTCTCCGCTCCTCCTTTCTCCTCCTACGTGTCTCTCCTGCTTTCTCCTCCTCTCGTCTCTTTCCATTCTCCTCCGCCAACTCAATCTCCTCTCCTCCTCTAGTATACACAGTCAACCTTCAGATTCATTCAACAAACCTCACACCCAGGCTCCACCCCCTTCTCCAGAGTTTTCCCGCCCTCTCCTGCCCTCCACCAACCAGAGATTGGTTTGCGGTGTCCCTAAACTCTGACCATGGAACGGGAGCCATCTATAAGAGGCTGGCCGCTCTTTTGGGGAAGTTCCAGGAGCAACTGAATCATTTTGCAGATACCGGTCAGTACATAGAGATATAGTGATGGTCATTACATAGAGATAGACACTATAGAGATGGTCAGTATATAGATAGACACTATAGAGATGGTCATTACATAGAGATAGACACTATAGAGTTGATCATTCAGTAGAGCTACCCTATTTAAATGGCAAATAAATAGAGCTAAAAACCATAGAGATTGTCAGTAATAGAGATACAGTATAGAGATGGTCAATGCATAGAGATATACTCTTTAACGATGTCAGTACATAGAGATATACTCTATATAGATGTCAGTGCATAGAGATATACACCATAGATGGTCAGTACATAGAGATACGCTATGTAGTTGGTCAGTACATACATACACTATAGAGATAGCTTGTATAGAGATGGCCAGTACAGAGATACCCCATAGAGATAGTTAGGATGGAGGTGGCAAAAGATGACAATATAAAGTTCTTCAACTCTTTAGTAAAATTTTAAACGTTCTCTGTAATGGCTTGTCATCACTCTTTGTTGTGGTGTGTACTTCAGAGAATAATGGCATAATGAGCTATCATTATCCTGACCATTGCACTCCGTTGGGTTATCCTACTGTGCAAGAACTGTGACTACATAGCATATACTTGACTTAATATTGCCACTTAAAATATGTATCAACTTTCGGATGTTTGTTTTACTCTACTCAAGGTATTCATCGATCTGTGGTGGAACCCGGTCCTGTTCGATCCCAGCCCAGTAAGTAAATTACAAGTCCAACGTAAAGGAATACTTCAGTATTTTTCAACCTGGATCCTATTTTCCTGAATTTTTTTGGGACCAACTCCAACAATAATGTTTGGAATTTACCAGTATTGAACGAGAACAAAAATGAGCTGAAATGTAATTCAATTTGCCTGTTTGTTATTGTGTCCAACCAAATCTCGCTCAAGAAGAAGTGTCACTCCGAAATCTCTGAATTTTCCCTATTCAAACTCTGGCCGTGACTTGGTTTGACCGAATAACAAACAGATAGTTCAGACAAAGGTAAAGGAATCGTACAGTTGAAAAATCCCTATGTTTTTCCTTAAACATCTATACTGGTACTTATAGGATTGTAGAACTGTTCATATCTTAAATAATATGTTATAATGGAAGTAAATAATAATAGAATAAAGAAATAGTAGTTTCAATATAATGATATGAGGTTCTTATTGCAGAGGTGAAGAGAGTACAGGAGTATGCAGGTATGTTTTTTTTTTCAAACAACAAAAAAAAAATCCTCCCTCAAAGTCTTGCATGTGAATGCGTGTGTGTCTCTCTGTTTGATATTCATCTTCCTCCTATTCATTTTCCTCCTATTCATCTTCCTCCTATTCATCTTCCTCCTATTCATCTCCCACAGTGAACGTGACTCTGGACTCAAGCACCGCCCATCCCAGGCTCGTCCTATCAGACAACTTGAAGAAGGTGAAATGCTTTGATTGACACAACACATTAATATAACTAGACTGCTTTTGTGTTCATAAATGATCTAATTAATATTTAGTTAATATTGAGAAAATAT
>NC_082398.1:8201436-8213936 GCF_031168955.1 Gadus macrocephalus | reverse complement strand
CAGGCAATGTTTCAATATTGATAATAAAACGACCATAATAAAATAACACTTATCCACAGGCTTTGTTTAATTAGCTAAGATGACTGTGGGTTGCAATTGCCTGGTTTCACCGTTAGAAGGCAGGCTGCTGCAAATCATGAAAACACGACAATAACTTGGTTATGAGGCTTTCAACAGGTCTAAGACAAGTCCATTCAAAAAGCACTCCTGTGTGTGTGTGTGTGTGTGTGTGTGTGTGTGTGTGTGTGTGTGTGTGTGTGTGTGTGTGTGTGTGTGTGTGTGTGTGTGTGTGTGTGTGTGTGTGTGTGTGTGTGTGTGTGTGAGATAGAGCCTGCAGTGTTGCAAGCGGCCACATGTGTCCTCTTGTCTGCTGTTGCTCTACGCAAATTAGTCAACGGACCATCCGCCCTAGACACACACACACACACACACACACACACACACACACACACACACACACACACACACACACACACACACACACACACGCAGAAGCAACACACGCAGAAGCAACACACGCAAACACACATATATATATATATATATATATATATATATATATACTGCAATAACACCGCCCTTTCTCTCTCTCTCCTCCATTATATTATATTCAATCCAAGCTTATATTCATTTTTCTCTCCTCACGCAATCCCCGCTCTTTCAACTGGATGAAAAGAATGATCTGTTTGCTCAGTTTCGTGTATGCGCCAGCGTCCCGCTCCCTCTCTCCCTATCTCCCTATATCCATTGTGTCGCCTGGTTGAACCATTGTCTACTATTGCTCTGGCTCCCCTGATGCTGTCTCTATCTCTCTCAACGTACATTTGCTCTTCGATGACTTCGTTTCCACAAAAAGAAAATACGTCTACTTCTGAGATTTAAATCTTATATAACGCAAACAAGCACGCACAGACAGGCGCACGCACACACACACACACACGCACACACGCAAACGCACACACGCACGCACATGCACACACACGCACACACGCACACACGCACACACACACAAACACACAAACACACACACACACACATACATACTCACAGTAATTGTTGCGATCAATTCTAACGGTATTTTCTGACTGCGACCTGCAAGCACAGACACGAATAACTGTCGGTGAGAGAGACAGAGAGGGGGGGGGGGGGAGTCAAGAAGATGGAAAATCAAAAGAAAGTGTTGAGCAAATAAGGAATAAAAATATCAAAGCTTAAAATTCTTTAAGAGAGAGAGTACATAAACAGGCATTGAGTGTCATATTAAAAAAAATCGGTTAATTTCTGTTAAATTTAAACAGGTGTCATAATGAACCAAACTTAGTCCCATCCTGTTACCACTGATTCAGTCTCCTGTTGGCCGCTGGCTCTGGGGACGTCAACAATACACCAACACCCCGGGAACAGCAACTATTACCATGGGCAACAACTATTACCATGAAATCTGCCCGATCAAAATAACACCATGTACATGGCTTCACCATCACCATGGCAACAACAACCTTTACCATAATAATTGCTCCACCATCTTGACAACCACACCAGCCACATCAAAACAACAACTATCACCTGATCAACAACATACATCTTCTCTGTATTTAAAATGAACCACAACATTTATTCAAAACACATTGGGCGAATAGACCCCATCAAATGATTCATGGGCGAGATGGATCCATGAAGTATGCCGTGGGATGAGGTGTCTATAATATGGAGATGGTGTTGAAATGGATGCCCTGGATGACACAGTTACCTTCTCTGTGGAATGGCGGAGCCGAGTCCCAGTGGGCCAGAGGAGGGCTCCGCAACCATTAACATAACAACTGCACCATCACCATCACCACGGTAACACATCTAACGTGTCTCTGCTCCACACCTGAGGAGACCTGAAGACTCTCTCCCTCTCTCTCTCTCTCCCCCCCCCCCCGTGGCATGTTACCTGACCAGTTGTGAATTTCGCGAGTATCTCTTGAGCAATGCTATTAATTATATCTGTGCCAAAACAAACAACAGACGCACGCACGGCTTGAGCTACCGCCCATTACCTGAGTATAAGGAAATCTATTAAAAGATCAACTATGTGGACTAACAGGAGAGTCAGTCAGCAGCCTGCCAGTCAGTCAGAGCGGTGTGCTGTATTACTATGTGGACTAACAGGAGAGTCAACCTGTAAGTCAGTCCGACAGCCAGTGTTACATTATATGGTTTATTTGTGTGGAAAAACCCAGACCCATATGCTATATGTGTCTTCTGAAAGGTGCTTGCACATGGCCTCAACGTACAACACTACCACGCCAGAGCCGTCGCTGGTGGCTTGCTGTCGTCACAGGGAGGTTTCTCGCGGGCGAACATGTTGAACCGTTGTTGGCCAACTCCAGCCAACATTCTATGGCAGGGTGTTGGTGTGGTCGGGGGAAGTGGGCAGCACACTGCGACCCAACACAGGCTGTCATGTTCCCATCCTCATTTGCATAACGTATGTCCCTGAGCAAGGCCCCTGACCCTAACTGCTCCGGACGAGCCGGCCGTGGCCTTGCACGGTCGACCCTGCCATCACCGCCATGACACCTTGTGTGAACGTGTGCATGAATGGGTGAAGGTTAAGCAATATTGTAAAGCGCTTTGAGTGGCCCGTGGTTAGAAAGGTGCGACATAAATGCAGTCCATTTTAGGGATAGTCAGAGAGACATGAAACGTGGAAAGGATCGGTTTGGTGGTTAAGGTGTTAGACTCCCGGCTGAATGTTTCTGGGTGTGATCCCCCCAGAATCTGAAGTCTACCTGCAGCCCCGTAGCGCTCCCTTCACCTTAAAGACATTGCATCCATGTCCGCTTTAAGTGGCTTTTGTTAAAAGTGGCCGCAAAATAACGCAGCACAACATGAAATGGTGACAGAAGGACGACAGAAAGATGTTGTTTCAGGAAACACCTGAATAAAAGCAAGATTGGGGGAGGAGAGGGAAGGAGGAGCGGGTTGAATAGGGTCCATACTCCTCTGACAGCCCCAGCAACATACCACACACGAACCCTGCTTTACACACACACACACACACACACACACACACACACACACACACACACACACACACACACACACACACACACACACACACACACACCCCTAGATGTAATGAGGTGCGGTGTGTTTAACTTTGTGTGTGTGTGTGTGTGTGTGTGTGTGTGTGTGTGTGTGTGTGTGTGTGTGTGTGTGTGTGTGTGTGTGTGTGTGTGTGTGTGTGTGTGTGTGTGTGGTTGTGTCTGCTTGTGTTAGTGGTAAATCAGGATAGGATTGTAACCCACACAACAGAGTGGAGGTGGGATGCATAACAACATGAAGGGACTCATATAACCACGTCGATTTTATTGGTAGGACCCCACAAAGTATGGCATGTCTGTTGACATGATTGATGTTGACAATTCTGGCTCCTAAATATTTACTAGGAGCTTTGTTTGTCTATTATTACTTTAGACAAATAAAGGCACAGATGCATGCACACACACACACACACACACACACACACACACACACACACACACACACACACACACACACACACACACACACACACACACACACAAACACACACACAAACACACACACATATAATTACAAATACAAACAAAGATGTACAATGCTCCACAGACGAGGTCCTCTGTTTCGAGGTGTCACTGATTGAACATTAGCATGATAGCATGTAGCTGTGAAGTCTAGCCTGAAACTGAGTAATGGTTTTTAAACTTATCAGATACTATGTAATACTTGATCTATCTTGATCATCATAAAGCTGGTGAAGATCGAAGTACTTCCATTCATAACACCCTTCACAATCCATTTATCTCTAAGTCCATCCAGCTGAGATACCATTTCTCAACGAGTGACTTGTGAACTAATTGCGATACAGATAAGTACACAAAATAAAATGATGATACATTATTAATTTTGAGGATACTTAGTATTCGGTCGTTTGTACACACAAATGTATTTATATACAAACTTATCATTTGTGTGTTGCCTTGTCATGCTTCTGCCAACATATTGTAATTAGTTACATTTTCCGTCATCTTGAGGACATCAGATAGGCTACATCAGAAATCAATATTGTAACAGAAATCAGCAATCAATAAGTGATGTGATGAGCTGTTATAAGGGGACAGTTAGAAGCGACGGGGGAGGAAAGTTATGCCGTCTAACTAGTCTAGATTGTGTGTGTGTGTGTGTGTGTGTGTGTGTGTGTGTGTGTGTGTGTGTGTGTGTGTGTGTGTGTGTGTGTGTGTGTGTGTGTGTGTGTGTGTGTGTGTGTGTGTGAGCTTCAGGGCATGCGCGGGCTCGCCTCCATGCACGCGGCTGTTATAGTTTTCTCGTGGCACTCTTGTAAAGGCCTGACTTTAAAACGCTTGCTTTCTTTCTTATTTGTTCTCCCTTCTAAGCGTTTAGCCGCCGATCGCTTGTCCGTACGGAAAGGATAGTGAGGAGAGGAATAGGGAGAGAGAGGGGGGAGACAGAAAGAAAGAAAGAACGAAAGAAAGAAAAAATGAAAAAGAGAGAGAGGAGAGAGAGAGAGTGAGAGAGAGCAAGAGAGCGAGAGGGAGAGAGAGAGAGAGAGAGAGAGAGAGAGAGAGAGAGAGAGAGAGAGAGAGAGAGAGAGAGAGAGAGAGAGAAAGACAAGTCGAGAGAGAAAGACAAGTCGAGAGACAGAAACCGGTTCAACAGGTAGCGGCCTCACCCAGCTCCTGGTGGTTGTCACCGTTATATCTGCGACGCATGCGCGGTGGACGCCGCTTCCTGCTTTTAAATAAAGTACCTGAGCCACCGGAGGCGGAGTGTTGATGATAGTCCGCGAGCCGCGCGCACCGCCGTTATATTCCTCTGCCACCTTACCGAACGCGAGCTCACCTGCGCCTCAGGTGTACCCGGGCACACCTGAGCTCACCTGGATCGCAGCCGTCTGGTCAATCCCCGCGGACTACAGGCTGCTGACCGCGGCGGCACAAGTGTGGGGGTTGTTTGTTGGAGCAGCAGCACCTGAAGGAGGCGTCCTCCCTCAGGTAACCAGGAACCGATCCCCCGCGAGCAGCACCCGGTACCCACGGACCCCTTTTGACCTCCCCTCTGGTGTTAAATCATGCCCCGGGCCTTCCTGGTGAAGAAGACCGGCGTGTCTCCCGGTAAACGGAATTGGAGCGAGGTGTCGGACCACGAGCGCGGGGACGTGTATATTCCAGGTGAGCCTCCTCAGCCATCTTGTTTAACGGGGCGGAATATAACGGGAACCCACCCACCGCCACTGGGCCCGGGCGGCGGCGACAATCTGCCTCAGATTCCCCACACAAAGTGGTTTTAAAATGAGTGTTTGGTTGGAATTGATCTTTCAGATTGTCGCTCGGGAAGATGGGCGTACTTTTGATTTCTTTCATGGCAATCAGAAAAGTTACAAGTTGACAAACAGGTTTGAGCAACGGCGGCTGCTAATGATCTAACAGCATTTTTCATAGGGGAGGAGTTGGCCAAATCTATACACAAATATTTAGATGGAGATGGATGGGTTAGTTAGGTATTGTTTTAATTGCTGATTACTCACTATCGATACTGTCCGCGTCTGGTTTTAAAGTGTGTGTGTGTGTGTGTGTGTGTGTGTGTGTGTGTGTGTGTGTGTGTGTGTGTGTGTGTGTGTGTGTGTGTGTGTGTGTGTGTGTGTGTGTGTGTGCGCGCGTGCGCGTGTGCGTTTTCGTGTGCGTGAGCGATGTTAGTGAAGGTGCATACCTGGCCGAGTTCTACCATAATAGATATCTTCTATTGGAGGCTATGAAGCAGACCTTTAACCCCTAACTGCGTCTGAGCACATCCAGCTCACCCGTTTCCCTGAGCGAGACCGCAGGTTATTTTATTGTTTTGAACCACACGGAAATAAATAGGGATGGTTATCGGATAGGTTTTGTGAACGGGACTTCAAATCTGCGTTCTTAGCACGGGACTGAGATCCTAACTGATGCATCGTAGCCTACACCTATCCGTGGAGGTCTTGGAAGCAGAGCTTTGAGTGATTAGATATGCGATGATTAATGGAACGTATTACGGTCTTGGTACTATCTTGGCTCTCTCTTCCACTCGCTCTCTCTCTTTACTCTCTCCCTCTCTTTACTCTCTCCCTCTTTCTCCCTCCGGCTTTAAGAACAATCGCATTGTTGCTTCTGGCGGCAGAGTCCCCCGTATCAGATAACAAGTAACGGGCTACACCCTTGTATCCCCCCCCCCACCCACCCAAACACACACACACACACACACACACACACACACACACACACACACACACACACACACACACACACACACACACACACACACACACACACACACACACACACACACACACACACACACACACACACACTTTACCTATATTCTCAGACCCATACCCTCCCCCACCATCACCGTTAACTTTTAATCATTCACCCCTCTCTCTCTCTCTCTCTCTCTCTCTCTCTCTCTTTTCCCCCTCCTTCCCTCTGGTATGTGCCGTTACTTGTGTTACCTGCCTGTCTTCTACTGCTCACCCACACAAAAGTATTTCTCTAAGTCTTTTGTGACCTCAATAGCATAGTTTAAGATTGATCTTTAGAAATTTTAATCTCAGTTGACGTCAAGGCCATACAATCATTAAGAAACAATTTCAAAATTGTTATTCATGTATGTTTACCTTTGTAGCGGTGTTTATCATTTTTATTTATTATTAAATCATCAGAATAATATTCAAAAATAAAAGTCATAGAACTATGCCTTTTATAATTAAACTTGTATAATATACAATATATTGCTATGTAACTACTACACAATAAAAAATCATTGGTCCCTATATCTGAAGTCTCTATATCCCCTGTATATTGAGCCTCAGGTTAATGTTTATCAGAGGAATATAACGGACCATGATAATGCTGTTGGGTCCTCTTGAAGCCTACTGCAATATCTAGCACGCCTTGGGCAAACACACACACACATACACACACGTACTATCCTTATCAACAACACACTTTGTTGACCATGCGTTTCAGAAGGAGAGCCTGGTGGCTACACAAGGCTTAAACGAGAATGGTTCAGAGATCAAAACAGGGTCATTAGAGATGATAGAAACAATACACTGAATTAATTTCAAGTCTTCACTACACAGCTAGATGGGGTTAAGTCAATCGGGCCTAACCATACTGCAGACACCTACCACACACACACACACACACACACACACACACACACACACACACACACACACACACACACACACACACACACACACACACACACACACACACACACCTGTACACACACAAACCCCTTGCATTGTAGTTTATTGTGTGTGAGCAAAAGGAGGGAAGAGAACAAACAACACAAGATGAGATAATCGGCCAAAAGGCTGTGGAGGTTGTCACACAACCAGGAAGAGGAAATACAGGATTTATAAACTACAATGCATATCTCACACACACACACACACACACACACACACACACACACACACACACACACACACACACACACACAGAGAGAGAGACTACCCTCAACTGTAGCCTATGAATGGCTCAAGTTAACATCAACCATTACATGACTCTTAACTTTTGTTAAAGGAACCACCGTTTAATAAGTGACAAACTTCTTGGTCGATCTTGATCCAAAACTCTGCCTTTGCATTTCATCAGTCCTTCCTCCTTCCAGGCATCCAGCAGCATAATGAAGGCCATCCTTCAGCAAAACGTAGATGTCCGCTCATATAGGCTCGCTATCTGCTATTGATCCTGGTTACTGTTAACCTGATAAGACAGTTTTGTGTGCTGCTATCTCTCATCCCACTACACTCCCGTTGCATACACCACACGACTCTTCGTTTGTATGTGTTTGTGTTTTAATTGCGTCCCGGGTTTGGCCTTAGGCTCACGACCTCAACACAGACACAACCTTTTAGTCACCGGTCCTCACACAAACCCCTGAGTGCGCGCACACACACACACACACACACACACACACACACACACACACACACACACACACACACACACACACACACACACACACACACACACACACACACACACACACACACACACACACACACACACACACATCTCCACACCCACATGCGTCCCCGGCAGCAGCTACTTCCTGCATAAACTGTTTGGTCAGGGCTCCTCAACCTCTTTGGTAACTTTAGCCCTGTATGCAAATTTTTTATAGTTTAACTTACTGGAATGGGGGGGGGGGGGGGTAGGGTTCACTTTATGCCATACTTTACTCAATGCCATAAAAAAATCCACCTTTAGTGTAATAAAGGTTGATAAATATGTAATAACCTGTTTTATCAATCGACGGTATGACAGTCTCACAATCCTCATACAGTTATAACAGTATCAAACTTATCCTTATTGTGCCAAGTCAAACTCAAATTAATCAAAGTTCGTTTTTTTTGCTATTATCTTGGTTATGTATGACACGTCTATGCACTGCAACGTGGATGCGATTTTGGGATGTGCATCACATTTCACAAATACACGCAGAGTACCAGGCATTTGATAGGCTGTGAAATACCTTTATTGACACGTGTGTGTTTTCAGGTGACAAATGCAAACTCTCTTAATCACTATAGTTGCGTTTAGTAAATGACACCCCATTGCTCATTGCGCTGTTAATTTAATAAGGCACATTAATAACAATTTAAATATCAATTTGTAATAATAACATATTTACATTTTTATTGAAGAAAAAGCTAAATTTCTTGAAACGTTTTCTGAGTCTCTGCCGGCTCGAAGGCCAGTGGTCCACGACCTGGTACTGATCTGCGACCCAACGGTCGAGAAACACTTCCTTGAGCGATACTGTGTTGAGCGATACTGATTTCAATCCACCCCCCTCTGACTCCCGTGTCCGTCTTGTTTTATGCTGGTTTGTTTGGTGCAATTATGCGGCTGTGTAATGGTTGACAAAAATATGTTGCCTAACAAAAACCAATGCACAAACACACACACACACACACACACACACACACACACACACACACACACTCACACACAAGCTGCTAGGTTGAGGGTTCGGTGGTACAGGACTGACCAGTCAGACCAGTATAACAGTAGTGGGAGGCTAGCGTGTGCTGAGCGGTGTGCAGCCTTTTGTTATTTGGAGCTTACCAAACACACGCATAGAGATGAACACACCTATACATACATACACACGCACACACACACACAGAGGAATGAACACACCCACGCAAACACACACAGAGAGATGAACAGACACACGCACAAGCTGATCACACCCACACAGGATGAACACAAACACACACACACACACATAAAGATTAACCCACACAGTCAAACATGGACAAACATGTTTGCCTGTGTGGACAAACATGATCAAAATCTGAGTTAACACACAGCCTTGCATAAAGGCACTCCAGCACAATAAATGGAAGGCTTTACTCAAACTAGTACTAGTAGTAGTCCCAGTAGTAGTCCCAGTAGTAGTCCCAGTAATAGAAGTAGTTGCACACACACACACACACACACACACACACACACACACACACACACACACACACACACACACACACACACACACACACACACACACACACACACAATTTGATTAACTTAACAGTTATAAACTCTCTGATCACAGCAAGAAGCATCAAGACATGACGTCTAAATGGTCAAGTTTCTTAAAATATCTTTCTTTGGGGGCAGAGAATAGTACTTTCTCTGCCCCTCTCTATCTCTCAGTGAAATGACATAAAAAATGGGCTATAATAGCTGGACATCATCACGTGTTGCTAAAGAAGTTGAATGAGGCGATTTAATTAACTCTCTCTGTCTCTGTCTCTCTCTCTCTCTCTCTCTCTCTCTCTCTCTCCTCTCTCTCTCTCTCTCTCTCTCTCTCTCTCTCTCTCTCTCTCTCTCTCTCTCTCTCTCTCTCTCTCTCTCTCTCTCTCTCTCTCTCTCTCTCTCTCTCTCTCTCTCTCTCTCTCTCTCTCTCTCTCTCTCTCTCTCTCTCTCTCTCTCTCTCTCTCTCTCTGTGTGTGTCAGGCTCATTCTACCCCCACCCCAGCCTGATGGTGGAGATGGAGGCCTCCCCAGCAGAGGGAGGTCCTCTCTGCCTCATCAAGCCCCGGGCCCCGCCCAGCGAGACGCCCCCCCTGCAGGCCATGCTGCCAGCCAGCACCCTGCTGGGACAGCCCCTTCTCTCCTCCTCCCCCCCACACACACCTCGGCTGCAGGAGGAGGAGGAGGAAGTGAGGTCGGAGGTCAGATTCAGATCGAAGGCCAACCCCACATACGTGCGCTCCAAGATCAAGGTGGGTTGTGTGTGTGTGTGTGTGTGTGTGTGATGTCCGTGTGTGTGTGTGTTTGTGATGTCCATGTGTGTGTGTGTGTGTGAGACTTAAATCCATTGTTAAATGGCAAAACCAGGCACTCAATGACCTTAAGTGATCATTTATCTCAAGATAAATGAAATAACATTTCCTCTTCTTGCTCCCGCCATCCCTCCCGGCCTGACCCTCCATCAGGTGACGACGGGTCAGTTTCAGAAGAATCCCTTCCCCCTTCCCTCCCACTCCCTCCTCCTCCTTGTCCTAGTCCTTGCTCCTCCCACAACGTCACCATGACTCCCGGTGAGGTGGTGAAGAGCATTGCCGCACCGACGACCAGCTTGGAACAGGGTCAAAGTTCCTTAGCGGGAGCTACAGGGCCGTACACATGCGAGGTTCGTGATGATTTCCACTCAATCAGATAAAAAGATATAGCTGATATATTAGGCGAAGGATAGTCTAGGATTTTCGACTCCCAGCCGTTAGGGTTAGATAACCAATATCCAGTCTTCCTGTAGACATCACTTAGCATTTATGAATACCCTGGGGGGGGGGGGGGCTTTGGTTAATGAGTCTGACAAATGACTGCATAGTAAATATACCACATGCAACCCAAATGATACAAAAAAGATTGTGATCAAAGATTGAGTTTGTGTTGTGTGTGTGCAGGTATGTCAAAAGGGTTTCCAGTACCAGAGGATGCTGAACCGTCACATCAAGTGTCACAACGACAGCAAGAGACACCTCTGTACCCACTGTGGGAAGGGATTCAACGACACCTTCGACCTCAAGAGACACGTGCGCACACACACAGGTACCAAGAACACACCTGCAGCAATAAGACCTCTGTGGGATTTAAGACATCAGGAATATGATCCGTTTTATTATTATGAAGAGGGAAGGGATGATTGTCTACCGCTCCACTGACGACCTGTCCGCCCCTCTCCCCTCACCTCCTCGTCCCGTTCCTCTCTCTCTCTCTTACCTCGTCACCTCTCCTCCTTTCCTCACGCCTCCTCCCCTTCACCCAATCTCCCCCCCCCCCCCCCCTCCCCCCCCCCCTCCCCCTGCAGGCGTGCGTCCCTACAAGTGCGTCCAGTGCGACAAGGCGTTCACCCAGCGCTGCTCGCTGGAGTCCCACATGAAGAAGATCCACGGTGTGAGCCAGAAGTACGCGTACAAAGAGCGCCGCAACAAGCTGTACGTCTGCGAGGAGTGCGGCCACACGGCCGGCACCCAGGACCAGCTGCTGCTGCACCTCCAGAGCCTCCACCCCGACAGCCCCTGCCTCCGCCACAAGGGGGCGCGCCGCGGCGGCCGAGGGCAAGAGGGCGAAGAAGGAGAGGAAGAAGAGGATGAGGGGGGGGAGGGCCGAGAGGAGGAGGGGTCTCGCCCCGGGTCACCCCGGGGTGTGGATAGCGACGACACGATCGGATCTACGGGGCAATGAACACTGTGTGTGTGTGTGTGTGTGTGTGTGTGTGTGTGTGTGTGTGTTTGCCATCAAAAACAATAACAGTAACAGGCACTACTCCCCTCCAAAAATTTGGTGTCTGTGTCTGATCGCGTGCGTGTATGTGCCTGTGTGTGTGCGCGTGTGTATGCATGATCCATTGGATGTATGAAGGGATTAATAGAGGTAGGGAGGGATGTGTGAATGGGTGAGGGCTTGTTGGAAATGTGTATTTATATTGATTCAGAAGAAATTATGCCTTGAATGAGATTATGAAAAAACATTCTGCCAAGTATAAAAAGTTTCCAGCCATAGTGAGTCCTTATGAACGGGATCTGTGTGTAAATATCCCTGTGGGTCCTTTTGTACAGAGAAATTACATTTTCTATGAATGTTATCAATTAAAGGGAGTAATATATTGTGCAAAACGATATTTTGGATAGTTTTTTATTCCATGTTTACTTGACGCAGCTGTACTTTAAGTTTGGATTAAGATTACAATAATGCCCTTCGAGTTTATAAACTCTGCTTGATTTTGAAACGATCAATAAACAAACAAAAACTTGCACAGATATGTACTTAGTTATCGGATTTCTGCCTTTCTTTTACACGAAAATTCCTTTCTTTTTAATAAATTTCTCACTTTTCATATCCTTTTTTTTTTTCTTTGTTTAATTTATAACTGCTTTCGCAAATTAAATGAAACAA
>NC_082398.1:8191432-8201336 GCF_031168955.1 Gadus macrocephalus | reverse complement strand
AAAATTCCTTTCTTTTTAATAAATTTCTCACTTTTCATATCCTTTTTTTTTTTTCTTTGTTTAATTTATAAACTGCTTTCGCAAATTAAATGAAACAAATGCCGAAACGGCTAATTAGAGAGAAGCTAGAGAGAGGGAGGACAAGAATGGTTGCCTCGGTGGGGTTGAATTCCTGCTCCGTGTCGGGTCTTGTCGGAGGAATCCACCGGAATCCCTCGTTGCATGCTTCGGCCTCTCCAGCACTTAACGGTACCCGAGGCTGTTTTCAAAGGTGACGGCTAAATAACGGTCTCACCTCATGAGTATAACGACATGGAAAGGGCCTATTTACCCAGGACCAGTGGATACTTTGAGTGCGTAGGTCTAGGTATAACTCTACCGATAGGCTTTCTAAACACTGCTAATGTAGTGTCATCAACAGGTCGTAAGATAAGATGTACCAATTATTCCTCAACCTGAAAGAAGGCCTTACGGACAGAAACAGAAGTTATAACGCCTCGTTTCCACATACGTATGTTTTTCGTGTCCGTGCTTCCGTAAATTTACGGAAGGAGTCGCTAGTGTTTTACGTACGGGCATGAATTTATTTACGGACAAAAGACAAAAGAGAAATCAGCGGATTGTTTACTCCGGGTAGGAAATGAGTGCCCAAATGAAGGAGTTCAAGTACCTCGGGGTCTTGTTCGCGAGTGAGGGTACTATGGAGCGTGAGATTGGCCGGAGAATCGGAGCAGCGGGGGCGGTATTGCGTTCGCTTTACCGCACCGTTGTGACGAAAAGAGAGCTGAGCCGCAAGGCAAAGCTCTCGATCTACTGGTCGATCTTCGTTCCTATCCTCACATATGGTCATGAGGGCTGGGTGATGACCGAAAGGACGAGATCGCGGGTACAAGCGGCCGAGATGAGTTTTCTCAGAAGGGTGGCTGGCGTCTCCCTAACTCGGATTAGAGCCGCTGCTCCTTTACGAAAGGAGTCAGCTGAGGTGGTTCGGGTATCTGGTAAGGATGCCCACTGGGCGCCTTCCTTGGGAGGTGTTTCAGGCACGTCCAGTGGGGAGGAGACCTCGGGGAAGACCCAGGACTAGTTGGAGAGATTATATCTCAACACTGGCCTGGGAACGCCTCGGGATCCCCCCGTCAGAGTTGGTCAATGTGGCCCGGGAAAGGGAAGTCTGGGGCCCCCTGCATGAGCTGCTCCCCCCGCGACCCGACCGGATAAGCGGATAGGAGACCGGTACTTTGGAACATGAGGATCGACATATACAGAGATAAAAACAAAACCAACAGGCTTGGAAAGAGATCGCTGAGGAGTTTGGCCTGCAAGGTACTTAGCCTACACGTTTTGTGAAAAACATAAAAACTTTCATACGGTATCTCCGTAAAACGACGGCGAAAGTTAAATTTTTTGAACGTATATTACGGACATACCGGACAGAAATTTTACGGAGGGGAGGAGTCTCGGAGGAAAAACGGACATTACGGAGAATCACATAGGAATGAATGGACTTTCGGTCGGAGACGGTTGGATCGCATACGAGAATGTACGTATGTGGAAACGAGGCGTAAAGAGAGGAATTGGAATCATAACAGACTGTTACATTTACATTTTGGGCATTTAGCAGACGCTTTTATACAATAAGTAGCCTACATTGGTCATAAGAAGTGCATCAATATATCGCTGTCGGTACAGAAAGGATGTTCATAGAACCAAGTGCAAGTACAACAATCGCTAGGCTAACCAATTCCCCGTGTTACAGCCATGATAGCAGCTACTGCAGTTGCTACAATACAATACAATACAATACAATACAATACAATATACAATACAATATACAATACAATACAATACAATACAATACAATACAATATACAATACAATATACTATACAATAGTGGCCAGAAGGGGGAGGGTGGCTATTCAGAGTCGAGGTGGACTCTGAACAGGTGAGTCTTGAGTCCTTTTCGGAAGATAGTGAGCGACTCTGCGGTCCTGAGAGCGGCAGGGAGCTCGTTCCACCACTGAGGTCCCAAAACCGAGAAAAGTTGTGACTTTGTTGAGGTAGGCATTATAAACAGCTGTTAACGTTACAATGTTGAAACATTTTAACTAAATCCATTAAAACCATGCATTACCTATTTCTATATAATACTTGTACTGTACAATCTCTTTATTTGGTTGATTTTTTGTCTTATTTTGTTTATTGAATAATTTTGTTACATATTTTTGTAAAAAAATAATGATTTATTAGGTATTTTTTATATATTCTGTACCGTTGTTTTCGTCTTTTCTTACTTGCAATGAAAGTCTGTTTCTGAAACAAACGCCAGGCAGCGCCTCCGCAACACATCTGCCTTGGCCTTCTGTACACGTGACCCTCATGGATATGGACATGTGACGTCAACAAGGAAGTAAGAAGGCTCTTTGAACGCACGGCGCGCATCGTCCGCGAGAGGGTGAGTGGTACATTGTGTCAAAATAAACACAAACTTGACCTCCCCTTGGCTTATGAAACAAATACGTTTCGCGAATTCGCATTTTTCGTGCAAACATCATGCACAAGCGACTATGCATGCATCGCTTTATTTGCACGATAACGATGGCAACCCAACTTGCACGATAACGATGGCAACCCAACTTGCACACTATACGCACACATAAGTCCATTGTCTTCCGCCATATCACTCATCTTCATCTTTCTCATATTGTTGTCACCTTTCCCGTTAGATAAACGGTATGCCCGCACCGGAACCGGTCCGGTTGGGCCGGAAGCGAGCGCTCCCGGTGTCTCCTAACCCGCTGTTCCTCCGGTGGCTCACAGAGCTACGTGACAGCGCCCGCGAGAAGGGGCTTAAAACTCAGCACGTTTACAACAAAGTATGCTCTTTGTTATTCCTATACCAACTTTTTTTCTTTCCATGGAATTACAACAACAACATATGTACTAAAGTACTAAAGTCCATAGCGCTTTAGGTTTGAAATCGAATTCAAACCAGAAGAGTTTGTGAAATAATCTTGCAATTTAAACATTGTATTTATTACAACTGTGTTGCATACATTATTAATAGGGAGTCATAGTTCCCTCATCAAAGTACTATACACTAACCTTATGTGTGACTCCTGTTCTGCATAACCTAGGCTGTGTAGCTCTTCTGAACCAGTTGTTCTGTAGGAATTACTAGGCTGTGTAGCACAATGCGTTGATATAATTATGCGAGGGGTTTCAGCTTATTGACTAGCTATAAATGTCTTGTTATATTAATGCGTGGCGTCTTGTTTTGCAGGCCATCGGTTCTTTACAGAAGTACCCGTTACCCTTGGAGAACGCCCGGGAAGCCAAGATCCTCCAGAACTTTGGGGACGGGATCTGTAAACTTCTGGATGAAAAACTACAGCGCTACTACAAGGAACACGGTCAGTATTTAATGCTACTACTCCTAGTGTTATTCACAGTGCATTCAGATCCATGTCCTTAAGGAGCAGCTAGGGATTAGGAGGCATTTTGCCCCATGATGCCTACAGGTAGATTGTGGACATTCCAAAAAATAATTGGGTCAGTGGGTGCAGTGGAGTTCTGTAGAGAAACTTCTGTTGATTTTGTCAGCGAGGGTAAGCAGAAGAAGAAATGATATAGAAGGACAATTGGAACGCCCCCATGAGTCATATAAACGTTTTACAGCGTGTCTCTTCCTTAGGTCCAGACGCACCCATCCACTCTCTACCTGAAGGAGCGCCCCCTGCTGGAGGACCTGACAACAACAGCCTGGCACCCAATAAGAAGGTCTGTCTGTCTGTTTAGATATTCAAAGTAAATATATTGCCACCAATCAGTCCTATTTTCAGACAATAAATGAAAGTGGATCCAGGCTGATGACTCTGAACGCTTGGTGTGTGGTTGCAGAGCAATGTCCCTCAGGAAGGGAAGAAGGAGAGTGGGGGAGGAGGAGGACGAGGAGGAGGGAGAGGAGGTGGGAGGGGGAAGAAGAGGGAATATGTTCCTCAGAAGAGATCTGGAGGTTACGCTGTCCTGCTCACCCTCTACCGACACATCCAGGTATGTTACCTGAACACCTGATCTCTCTTGTAATTGATCAACAGTATAACACCCATCTATATAAATGACCTGTATATTACCTGTTTCTCTGAAGTTTATCGATCATATAGCACCTGTATCAACAGCTGTGTATATATAAATAAATCACCTGAATATCATACACCTATAATGCGTCCCCTGCAGATCCCAGGTGATAAAGGGTACATGTTCAAGATGGAGCTGCAGAACGAAGCCCAGCTCCTCTGTGACAAGTCCTTCTCAGCGGTAGGACACAGAAAGGGTTGCTCTTTCTTTCTTTCTTTCTTTCTTTCTTTCTTTCTTTCTTTCTTTTTTTCTTTCCTCTCATTCCTTACATATTTTAAATTTGTAACTTGTATTCTGTTCTCTGCCACCAATCTGCTTTTGTCCTTTCTGACCCCCCCCCCCCCCCCCCTGCAGCCAGATCTGGGTACTAAATACACTGCCTGGTCTTCTGTCAGCACCCTGATCAAGAGAGACCTGGTAGTGAAGACCCACAGCCCTGCAAGGTACACACACGCACGCACACGTGCCCTCACTCACTCACTCACTCACTCACTCACTCACTCACTCACTCACTCACCCACCCGCCCGCTTCTCCACTTACAAACACGCATACACTCTCTTTCTCCAGATATGCTCTGTCGGAGGAGGGCGCTTCCTTGGCCGGGAGACTGGCTTCAGAGGAGCAGGGAAGCAGCGGAGGACCGGAACAGATAGTTGAAGAGAGAGACAGGAGTGAGGAGAACGATGTTCAGGGCTTGGTGGACCTCACGGTCAGTGATGAAGAGGAGAAGAGCGTTACACCGTAAGTATTTAACGGCCGAATGCTACACCTGCTCTAGCTCAGCGCTCAATCCTGTTCTCTCCCCTCTAGGCCTGTCCCTGGACGGCCCGCCTGGGAATCCCAGGCAAGAGGTGAGGCGGCTGGGCCGAGTGTGTCAGGAGAGGCCCAGGCTTCAGAGCCGAGTGGTGGAAGGCCTAGTGGAGGCCGTCTTCTCCCAGGAGACTATGACATCATCCTCTGTGTGGACTTCATAGAAACTACAGGGTAGGGTGTGTGTGGGGTGATGATTGTTTGTGTGTCGATGATGATGATGATGATGTTGAAGATGATTGTGTTTGTGTTGATGATGGCGCGCGCATGTGTGTGTGTGTGTGTGTATATATATATAGAGGCAGTAACCACTGTAAGCAGGACCTGGTCAAAGAGCTGCAGAGGAACGGCGTGACCTTTGACGTCAGGAAGTTAAACGTGGGAGACTTCCTGTGGGTGGCCCGCGAGAGAGTAGCACCTATACCAGGTAACCCGTCTCTCTCACTCACTCACTCACTCACTCACTCACTCACTCACTCACTCACTCACTCACTCACTCGCTCTCACACACATTCACCATCCTAATATTTTACGTACTAATAATAATAATAATTATAATGGTATTAAATTCGATTTATAAAGTGCCTTTCGAACTCAAGGACGCTTTGCAATGTGTGCAGGAACATAGAAAACGAAAGAACTTAATCAAAAATAACACATGAGACAAGCAGACAAACAAGAGGGACAAGGGAGGTCACAGGCAGTAGGCAAGCTTGAAGAGTTGAGTTTTGAGGAGAATTCTGAAGGTGGCCAGAGATTACCAGACACCCCCCCCCCCACCCCCCTACAGGTCAGCTGCGTGCCCCCGAGGCCAAGGAGCTGGTCCTGGACTACATCATCGAGAGGAAGAGGATGGACGACCTGTGCGGGAGCATCATCGACGGACGCTTCCGCGAGCAGAAGGTGTGCGTCCCCCTCCCATCCGTCTGTCTATCTGTCCATACACAGTCGTCCTCTATAGGCGTTATGGACAGTGCAATGTGTATTCCTCTTTTAGTTCCGTCTGAAGAGGTGCGGTCTGTCCAAACCCATCTACCTGGTGGAGGAGTGTGGAACTGCAGCCTCACACATGAGTTTACCTGAGGCCACGCTGCAACAGGCTATCATCAATACACAGGTACACACGCTTCGCAATTATCAGTGCCATGTGTGTTGTTGTTTTTTTAGCAAACATAGTGAGCTACAACATAGCTGTGCGTGCGTGTGTGTGTGTGTGTCTGTTTGTGTGTGTCGGTCAGGTGGTGGACGGCTTCTTCGTTAAGAGGGTTCAGGACGTGAGGGAGTCTGCAGCCTACCTGACCGTCATGACCCGATACCTGACCAGACTCTACCAGGTAACATCCCATAATATCACATCTAGATACCTGACCACACTCTACCAGGTAACATCCCATAATATCACATCTAGATACCTGACCACACTCTACCAGGTAACATCCCATAATATCGCATCTAGATACCTGACCACACTCTAGCAGGTAACATCCCATAATATCACATCTAGATACCTGACCAGACTCTACCAGGTAACATCCCATAATATCACATCTACATACCTTACTAGACTCTACCAGGTACGACTTATAATATCCCAACTACATACCTGACCCATCTATAGCAGGTAACATCCCATAATATCACATTTAAATACCTGACCACACTCTGGCAGGTATCATCCCATAATATCACATCTAGATACCTGATAGCCAAACACAGCAACACCCCTGGAGCTTCACAAACATCACACAATTCTAAAACCCTCCAAGAATGAAACGGACTCCTACAGACAAACAAGGGGAGGTCAGTTGGGTGTTGGTGAGCTAACAGAGTGCTCCTTCCCTCTCCCCATCACCCCTCCACTCCCTCCTCCAGAACTCTACCCTGGTGTGTCGCTCCAGAGAGCTGGAGGGAGATGGAGGGATGAAGCCCTCCCTCCCCTCCTCCTCCTCCTCCACCCCCTCCCTCTCCCTCCTCTCCTTCGCAGAGTTCAACTACGGAGCCATCAAGAACAAGGTGTGTGTGTGAGAGAAAGTTTCCTTTGTAAGCAATGATGCCGATATTGAGAGAGAGAACTGATATTAAAGTCCAAGGTAATGTGTGTGTGTTCTAGTCTCAGACAGTAAGAGAAGTGTTCGCCAGGCAGTTGATGCAGATCAGCGGTTTGTCTGGAGACAAAGCAGCTGCCATTTTGGATCGATACACAACCCTATGCAGGTAACACTGAGTCACTACAGCTAACACACTCTACAGACAACACCGACTCACTACAGCTAACACACTCTACAGGTTATACTGACCCACTGCACACTACAGGTAACACTCACTACAGGTGAAATGCTCTACAGGTAACACATACTTACTCACCCCATACAAGTATCATTATATATTTATACATTATATAGTTGTGTGTTAAGACATGCAATATGTCTTGGTAGTCAGATGATGGTCTCTGTTGTGCTTCTCCCTCCCTCCAGTCTGCTGTCTGCGTACGAGTCGTGCCCCAGTGAAGCAGACAGAGAGAAGCTACTCTCCAACATCAGATACGGGAAACTCAACAGGTTTGTGGAGTACTACCTACGTAGAAGACCAAATCCATCTCAATATTGAATGATGTTGTTTGCTATCCACTTCAGAGAATCCCTGCTCTATTGTATTTAGGCGAGGCAAGTCAAGGAAACTTTATTTATGTAGCACATTTCATGCACGAGGCAGATTGGAAGTGCTTCACATAGAAACAACGTCATAAATGAAAATAATAAAAGAAAACAAAGGGCAAAATAAAAAAAAGCATTTTAGAAAGTGATAAGAAAACAAAGGCAAAGTAAAAAAAATAAGCATTTTAGAAAAGTGCAATGTATAAAGATTTACCAGAAAGCTAAAGCAAACATAAAAGTCTTTAGCCCTGTTTTAAAAGGTATTTCTTGCTCTGAAAGGTATGTCTTGTTCTGAATGTTCTGTTCTTGTGTTACAGGAACATCGGACCAGCACTGAGCAGAACCGTTTACCAACTCTATTGTACAAAAGGACCGCTTTCGTAGCACTAACCCCTTGACATGTTCCTGTTCTGAACCAACTGGATAATGCAAACTTTAATGAACCCTTTTGACGTCGTCAAAGACAACGTACGTTACAGTAGCCGCTGCTGAAAGGACTGTTGGTGTCTTCTCTAAATGTGTTTATATTGTTTATAGTTTTATATGTTTTCAATAAAGGTGCTGCTTTCGATAAGAATTGTTATTGTGGTATTGATTTAGTGAACAATTGTGATTTATAGATATTGTTGGTGAGAGGTATCAATAGAGAGGTCGAGAGTTTTCCGATTGTAAAGAGGGATAAGGTTACGATATAATTGTTAGTTGATTTAATGAAATTAACTTGGATCAGGATATATTACCCTGGCTGGTGGTAGTACGTTATCTTTCTTTTATTATAAGGACTGTTATCTCGTCGAACCGTACTTGTGTAATTTACAATGTCACCTATTACCTACTTAGCATTGTGCCAAACATGTGTGGCCATTGTCGGTTTATTTATGGTTTATTGGGTATTGTCATGTGTAATAAATTCAGAAAAATCCTTTTCAATGGAACTTAATTGAACGTTCAGAGGTCCAATCACAAAATTACTATCATAGTAGGAAAATCCATTTTATTGGTGTTCTTCAGTCACACACACACTCACACATATAAATAGCATTTTGCAGTCAGAGGCAAAAATCAGATCATGTGATCCTGCCCCAGACCTTCACAATAACATTTCCAGGCAGCCAATTTTAATGCAGGTTAATACGCATGTCAATTATATGTGAATTACATTTTGATTACATGTCATTTGGGAAACTCGTACATTATAATATCTCAGAAACATACAGGACAACAGAGTCCAACATAGTCAAGCTTTAACATGATAGTCTACTAAAGTTTACTCTCATAAAAGACTACCTCCTTCTCTGGACCAGGCAAAAGTCCCTCTTTAGGTGGGGCTCCGCCCACTGACTCATCTGGAAATGAAGGGTCATGGAAAGAAAGTTACACAGTAGACGATATCAGTCCACCCCCATGAGATTATAAAGTTGTGAGTGTGTAAATGCATATTTCTATGTTTGGTATACTTTTGACATTTTAAATATGTGTGTGTGCCTTGGAGTGAATTTAGTGTGGTGTGTGTGTGTGTGGGTGTGGGTGTGTGTGTGTTCCTACCTGAGAGCGTTGTGTGTGTGTGTGTCTGTACCTCGGATGGTCTGTGTGTGTGTGTGTGTGTGTGTGTGTGTGTGTGTGTACCTCGGATGTGCTGTGTGTGTGCCTTTGAGGTCTGTTCGTGGGTGTGTGTGCCTTTGAGTGTTGTGTGTGTACCTGGGAGTGTTCTGTGCAGCATGCGGGGACCAGCCAGGCCAATGCCCAGGGCCCCGATAGGAGCGGTGGTGAGGATTGCTAGCACAGCTAGCGTTAGCACGGTTTGACCGTAGCCAATCAGCACTTCGTCCCCCCCCTCACGCGCCATGTCCAGGGCCTTGGAGCCTATAGCCGCCTGCACACACACACACACACACACACACACACACACACACACACACACACACACACACACACACACACACACACACACACACACACACACACACACACACACACACACACACACACACACACACTCTTAGAATCACTTACAAGTACGTTTCATTAATTTAATGAAAAATTATTATATTAATTAGAAAAGCATAACATTACAGCATGGTCCGCGTGTTTACACTGGTCGGAGTATTTAAATTATTCCAAAGAGGTGTACTTTCCGTGCGTAATCCCGCCTACTCCAATGAACCAAGAAAGCCGGCTCCTTGACGAAGGCGGAATAAAACCCTCGGTATTACACAGGCAAGAGAGTGAAATTTCAGGGTGTGCCAAGCCGCAACTGTACCGGCTGGCAGTATAAAAATGCCTAAAGACACACACCTGTACAGT